>NC_052572.1:19616232-19916232 GCF_016699485.2 Gallus gallus
ACAGAAGGTGTAGTCGCAATTATTTTTAACAGATAAAGTAGGCAAGCATGAGAATTAGGACTAGAATAAAAATGGATGTGCCGTGTTTTTCTTAACTACGTGGGCAGAGTTTCATGTTCCTGAGAGGTGGTAGAAAAATACTGCCACTAGATAATTATTCTCTAAACATTTTTTTTTTCTTTGCTGCTTATTGGGCAAGGCAACACACGTCATTAACACAGGCTGCAAAGGGAGCCCTGGCTGCGGCGGGTCAGAGAATGCTGCAATATGCTTGTGCTCCATCCTACAAACTCTCCCTCATTTTCAGGGCAGCTTGAATTGTTCATTTCATGTCAGGAAAGGGAGGCTGAGGAGCTGAAATACTTTTGCAAAAGTAATAAGTAAGAGAGCGTTCTTGCCCATACAGTGAAGGCACCAGGTACAGACTGCTAATAACTATTGATGAACATGTTTTAAAGAGGGCAGAGAAGAGCAACACCTGGTGAAGGAGAGTGAATCTTCACCCCCTCAGTGACTTGAGTGTCCCATCCCTGGAGGCATTCAAGGCCAGGCTGGATGTGGCTCTGAGCAGCCTGGTCTGGTGATTGGCAAAGCAGCACATAACAGGGGGGTTGAAACTTGATGATCATTATGGTCCTTTTCAGCCCAGGTCATTCTGTGATTCTATGATTCACCATGACCAGTCTGGAAGAGTTAGCACAAGTATGTGAGAGCTGAAAGAGCTGCAGCAAACAGAAGCCCGGAAATCACATTTTTCATTTCTCACCCTTTCTCATGCTGTTCCCAACTTTTTTTAATCTGTAAGCGGTGCAGTCACTCATTTCACTAACAAGACGTTGGTCTGTGAGGGCTATGAATGCTCTACATATCACAGTCCTCAGAGAGTTAAACCAAGAACTGGAAGAACAGTGCACACAAACAGCAAAGAGGCATAATCCTGCACCTGAAGAAAGTCTAGGAAGACATGGAGTCTCTACGGGTGCAACCCTAGCTGAGCTGGCTGAAAAACAAACAAGATCTAACAGGTCATTGCCATACCTCAGTCCCATAACTGGTCACATTGGGGAACCTAAACAGGGCTCTAACAAGGGCTCCTGATGGTGAGGACCTTTGGCTGGAGATGACAGAGGTCCCAGAGGCAAGCTGCAAAAGGTTTGGTGTGGTTTCCTTTTGGCTTTATGACCTCCACAGATAGCTTACATTTTCAGGAGGTACAGTTTAGATATCAGAGATTGTATATCAGCAGTAATGCACTGATAGATAAATGAAGTTTATTTGTATATGGTCCAATTGCTGTTTTGCTATGTATTTTAATGAGTTTTAAAGATGTACTTGTTGGTTGGAGGTGGCAGCTGTAACTTTAGGCTAACATGGTCAAGGAACTGGAGACACCCGAAGGGAACAGAAGAACTGTTATCACTGAGTGTAAGGTATCCACTCTGCATGCAGAGTTGTATCAGGAACTAGTTACTGAAGAAAAGGGAGAATGAACTGTTCCTGGTCAAGAGCCAGGCAGGACCAGGCTCTGAGCAATCTGTTACAGAGGGAGAGGAGTCACTTTGCAACCTGTTCACTGTACACTCTGTTGCCTATTGTTCATGGAGAGACCTGGGTAACAAGTGGTATACTGAGCAGAGAAGCTTCAGCATTTGAAAGGACATTCGTGTCAGGAAAAAACAAGCAAACGTGAGAGAGAATGGAAGGAGCGAGCAGCCTCGCACCTCCAAGCTGCTTCTGTAAAAAACATAACTGCATTAGATATGAGTGGCCCTGATCCTTTTGTTTCCTGTCTAAGGGATTTAAACTACAGCAGAGCATGCTGACTACCACAGGTTGCTAAACTGAGAACATGACTTTTTTTCAGTACCTTGTAGTAGTCTTCCTCAGTTTTCCTCAGATGCATTTGAATGTATGTGTTCATGAAGTAAAAGTAATGTCGAGATCGAGAGAGCAAACACTGGAAGTCAGACAGTTCTCCAACTTCAGCATGCAATATTAATAGTCAGGGCACATCCTATGTGTTTTACAGGAGTGAACTGATAGCAAACTGCCCTAGGCTTTCATTAGGAGTGCATGCACCATATGGTAAGGGCACCTTGGGCACTCCTTGCAGTGCAATCAGCCATCTGAACCATTCTGTTTATCTTAGTGAGGGTGTCAGGGCACATCTGAGACCATTTTGTGGATCTGCCTGCATGTTGTTACCCTTTTCTTCTCTTGCCTGACCCCTGGCTGTGGTTTCCTGGCCACAGTTTCTTCCATTGCTCCTTCCCCAGATCCCACAGCTCCTCAGCCTCCACCCTCACCCACACATCCACTCAAGCCACTTGTCCCCTCTGTGACAACCTTACAGCTCCGTGGAGATCCCCCATTCCCACCTTCAAATTTTACTGCCCAATCCAACAACAACAACAACAAAAGTGAATTGAGAAATGAAATAAAAGGCAAAATTTGGGGCAGAGCTGTGAAAGCTTTGATGCTGATTGTGCAAAGCATCTTGGTGTGAGCTGACTTGTGTAAGTAGCCTTCTGTGGTGTGACCTGGAGCACACGCGTCTGCTGTTCCTGACTCTGCCTACATCCCAGGCTGTGCTTATTTTCACCATAGAGCTTTTATTCCTCCCCTCAGTTTCTTTCTTTTTTCTTTTTCATTTTCTTTTTATCTATCTCTGCACAGAGAAGTAACAGGCACACTTTAAGCCTTGTAACAGAACAGCATCAAGAGAGAGATAAATGCTGGATGGAGTGAGTGAACTGGTGACAAGAGAGAACATTGGAAGTTCACTATTGGTGATGTATATTATGGGTTTTTTCAATATCTGAGAGGAATTTGGAGAGGCAGAGCATTAGGTCTTTATTGATGCAGCCCTAGAGAGATGTAAAATGGTACACTCAAACAGGTAGAATGCTGCTGGAAATAATTCTGAAAAGACTGTAAGAAGAAATACTGAATCTTCATTCAAGGCCTCTTCTTTGTCATACAGACATTGCTGCCATCATCTGTGACACTGAGTTAGTACTGGCCAGCGTGATTTACAGTGACATAAATCTGGGGACTGAAATAAGCTGGACATGGTTTTTGAGGTCCTTTTTGGCCCTCCTTACAAGAAAGATGTGGAGGCCCTGGAGCATGACCGGAGGAGGGCAATGAAACTGCGAAGGGTCTGGGGCGTGAGTTATATAAGGAGTGGCTGGGGGAGCTGTGATTGTTTAGTCTGGAGAAGAGGAGGCTCAGGGGAGACCTCATTGCCTCTACAACTACCTGAAGGGAGGTTGTGGTAGAGTAGAGTCGGCCTCTTCTCCCACATAATTATCCTACCAGGGATAGGGTGAGAGGGAATGGCCACAAGCTCTGCCAAGGGGAGGTTTGGATTGGATGTTAAGATGTGTTTCTTCTCAGAAAGAGAGGTAAGGCACTGGAACAGGCTGCCTCACTGTCCCTGGCCATTCTCAAGAAATGTATAGATGTGGCACCTTATGGGCATGGTTTAATGGGCCTGATAGTGAAGAGCTGATGGTTAGACTAGATGATCTTAGTGATCTTTTCCAGATCTTAATGATTCTATGACTCTATGGAATGTCTCCCAGCTGCAGTTATTTCCAGCTGTACCCAGACCTGCCATTACCACCACAGCATTCAGCCATGACCAGGTGGCCATGAAGAACTGAAGCTTTCAGCATAGATCCAGCCTGTCCTGTCCAGACCTCTCCTCCCAGCTCTTCTGTTTCCTGCCCAGTAACACAGGTCATCTGGGTTACCTTATATTTAGTTAGGATATCTTCCCATCTCTGCATAAGAAGCCAGTAGTCTGAGAGGTTTCCTTACCTCTTTTCTCATAGTAATAGGCACTGGGGACTGAAAGGTGTGAATTCAAACATCACGGACTTAGAGATGAATGTACAGGGAACAGTAGACAGAGAGAGCTGGTATTTTCAGTCACAGACGCAGCCAGCTTCAACTTTACTTCAAGGGCTCTGACACGGGCAGTGATGTGGGGACCTCAGCTAACTGGTCATGCCAAATAATTCAGTGCCTCGTTGTTCTGTCAGTGAGATCTGTTCTAAGGCAAGCTGACAGATGAATACATCCCACTGACCTTAGAAAACTTTAATCCAGGTGAGGAGTCCTCTGTTTGTTCCTATTCTGCTTGCTCATGTGTTGTAATTTGCGTAGGCAATAACCATGCAAATGTAAACCAGTGCTGCAACCAGTATGGCCCCTAATATTTTCTCCTGAAAATAAAAAATGACATTAGGAAAATAATGTAACTGCTTATTCTAATAACATGTTACACAGCTTGCAAGCACCTCAAAGCCACGAAAATTCTCTGTAGGAGACAGGACAAGGAGGCCCTTCTTGTTCTTCCCCGACCACCTGCAATGTGTGGGAGAATGGGGCTGCTGATCCTGACAGCTCTGCAGAGGGAAGAGCCCAGAGCCTCACTGTACTGCTGGAGGAGAGATGGGTGTTTCCATGCATAGGATTGAGCCACTCCTGTGCCTGGTTCGTATGAGATGTCCATCACTCCCAGACTCCCTGCTCTGCACCCACCGTGCTCCTGGCAAAGCAGAACTCCCAAAGTGTGACATCAGGAGTGAGAAATACAGTGTTAAAATATTTCTGTTTGGGGCTTGTGTGTTTCTCATATACGCCAAACAGATCAATCTCAGTTGTTAATTTGAGACTGTCATTACACAGCAAGGGGGATACTGGTGGTATTCGGACCTGAGGAAAGGAGTGTCTTCAATATTTATGTATGCGAGAGACAAAAGGCACTGATACACTCTGTCAGTGTAAGGTATGGAGAATCCTGTATGGCTCGATATCCATGCTGTTTCAACACCCAAAGACAAAATGTGTATGGAATTTAGCACACACCAAGAACCACCTGCTTATTAAATAGGAAACCTCTTTAATGACAGTGGGCCATAGGAAGCATGCCGGTACCAGCCTGTGCATCCGTTCAACACCAACTTGGCACACAATCAGCTTGTGCATCTCTTTTATTTTATTTATAAAATTCTTTTTTTGTTACTAACAATTCTGTCACTGAGTAAAGGAAAAGGAGGTAATTATCTGTGCCTCCCTCCTTTGCTCCTGTCATGAGACAAAAGTGTAAAAGCCAGGCCTTACCAGGATCGCGATATCTACTGTTCTGTGGACCTTCTCTCAGGACTGTCAACTCAAGAACTTCTCTAGAAAAAAAGGGGTAAATAAAGCCGATATTCAGACAAGACCTTTCTGCTGAAACGTTGCGAAAGTGGCCCACTGGAAGTGAATCTCTGCTATTATGATTCGGACTGGAACACCTGCATTTAAACAATGTGTTTATTAAAGAAGTATTTGGGCTAGGACTCAGATTTCACTGATGAAAAGATAATCAAACATTTGTTTTTATTTTTTTTCTCTCTTAAGACCGAGCATATTATCTTTTCTGACTAATTTGCAGTGTTGGTAGAAGACAGTGCTTACAGTATGTAAGGCAATTGTACCTGATCCTGAAAGCTTTGTACAAAAGCTTTGTACAAGCTGTACCACAGCTTTGTAGCATCAGCACCTGCAGTGCAAGTGAAGTAGGAAGTACTGAAATAAGAAAAAAATGAATTGTGGGGTGATATAACTTTTTTTTTTTTTAATTAAATAAGCATTTGTCTCTACAGAATAAATATAAAGCACTATTTATATTTAAGTGCTGCAGGACTCGTGAATCAGGTGACCAGAAGGGAGCAGCATCAGTCCCAGCTGCATCAGACAGGCTGCGGCATCCAGCTGTCCTGCAGTGCTTTGTGGCCTTGGGAAGACAAACCATCCCGAGCATCTCTGCTCACTTTTTCTTCCCGGCATGCTGGCTTCTCCTCAGCCATCCCTGCTGCAGGACCAGCCAGCTGCACATCTGCCAGCACTGTTCCCTCCGCACTACCTTTAGCTTTTTTGCTGGGAAGAGACCTTGACTTGGGCTTGCTCTACTTATTTCAGCCCAAACTGAACTGATTCCTTAAACACTGCTGCTGTGCTTTGGGTTTTCCCGATTTTAAAAAGGGTGCTAAAATGACGTTAAACTTGTTTTGCTGCTTCTTCTGAATGTATTCCTGTGTCCCACCTCTGTCTGGCTGGAATAGTGAAAGCAGACCAGTTTCACTTGCAGGTTCTCACTCACTGTTCTCCTTTCCACAGCAGCATTTCTTTTTAGTCATTTCAATTGTTAGATTATCACCTTCCCTCTTCCACCCTTTCTAATGTTATAAATAATAGCCTGAAATGTTTCAGTGAAGCACAGAGTGTTCCTATGTTGTCTCTTCGGAGAACTGTGACACTAATCCACTGATACCAAAGTTAGGAAATACGGTAATTGATTTGATGCTGTCAGTAATCTTCTGTTCTTTATTAAATGCCTTTCTCCACTCCTTTGTTGAAACCAATTTTGAGTTCTCTCATGTCTAAGTCACAGATATTTTACCATTATTTTACATGATTCTGCATATTTACTTGGTCTTAAGATATTTTATTAATGGCAGACACCAATGAAATCAAACAGTGGAACTTGTGCGTGGTGTGGAACTTGAAGTGGTACACAATATTGACATAGAGATACTGTGTGTTTTTCTAATGGATTTTTGTTTGGATCCTGATAACGTCTTGTAGAAATCAGGGCTAATGCAGTTCTCATGAAAATTTCCACAGATTATCTTGAGGCAAGTATGTAGTAATTGAGTGTTGAAAATATGTACTGCAGAAACAGCTCTGGACAAGCACATTCTGCATTACTCAGAAAGCTGTAACATGTAAAGTCTTCAAATGCATCCTTGAAATATAGTGATACATAAATTCCTAGCCTAAGCATCATCAGCTCCGGGACTATTGGTGTGGGTAGAAACATTCTGGGGGATAGAGAGCTTGTTTCTATTTCTCTTTGTTTTGTTAAAATGAAATACAGCGCCGCAAATGTGATGGAGAAATGGTACCTGCAATGGAGGAGGCCAGAAGATTCCCAGCCTTGTCAATAGCCTGGCTGAAAAACAACCTTCAGAACGTCTTTTATTTCCATAATGGCACCAGATCACTCCTTCTGGGAAGCTGAGGAACATCTAACAGTTTTAAAGTGCAAAATTGCACTTTCCTTTACTGAGAGAAGAGAGACGATCCTGCAGTGACCAGAAGCACAAAGCCTGCCTTGGCACAGAGAAGCCTTTCACATTTCTGTGTTGTTTCTGTTGTCAAAACTGTTACATAGCTGTGAAACATTCAGGATCCAAATAACCACCATTTTTAGATGAAAAAAGAAATTTCCTTGAAAATTATTTCTACCTGCTATGTGGAAAACCAGCTCACTCCCGTGCCCAACTCTGTCCTTTCTGTTGGGCCTTTTGCAGCAGTCGTCCGTGGTGAGACCCTGCCTCCATCCCGGTCCCCTGCCATTTTAACTGGGGAAAAGAATAACACAGAGCTGGGAGTGCCACTCTTTTGAAAATCAGACTCCACAAACCCAAAGCTACCACAGAAATCAAGGTTGCCAGCTGACCAGCTTATTTGATTTAGCAATCTGCTGTTACCAAAAATTCGGTGTTTTGTCTTAAAACTCAGCATTAGTAATGCTGATGGCATGTCTGTCAGTTTTACACGCAGAGAAAACTTCTACCACCTGCCTGTGGATATTTTTCAAGGATAGAAAGTGTTTGTTCTGTTTCTTTGTTTTTAAATGAAATAGAAGCATTCAACAAATGACTAGCACAATCTAAAATCATAGCAGTGAGCAGCAATTCCTGCTGATGCCCAGATTGATCCGACAGAGGCACAGCCAATAGAGAGGTCTCAAAATGACCATCAGGATACACGACGCACCCATTTCCATCACACACTGTCTGGTGGCAAATCCTCCTCCCTCTGGAGCAGCTATGGGGCTGAGCAGGACAGCCTACAGTTAGGCACTTTTAGATGCAGGCTGACTCCAGCCTCCTCTGCTGAGTGCAGCTGTGCTCCAGACAGTGCCATTGCAGGAGCGCAAAGGGCTGGCAGGGTGAGATAGGCAACATAGCTGATTTTAAGACTCTTTTTTAACAGAACTGCATGATAATTTTTGAAAATGCCTTCTGATTCAGTATTTACAATGCGATTGGATTTATCCAGGAGAATCATTTTGGATTTGGTTTGACAAGGTTTGAATTGCAAAACAAGCTTTGCAACTATATTAATCAAGTCAGGCTGCTATCAGAGTGACAGCCTGTTTTGCCACAGTGAGACTTCTTTGTTGGTAGACTCAAGTGCCAAAATAAGCAGAAATGATGTGCTTACTCTCTAGGGGCAAGTATAGGCCAGTGTGTTTTCAATTCCCCCTTTGAAGGCCTACCCACAGAATGATATAGGTGTAGGTCCTGCCAGAAGCTGCTCGCAGCAGAGAGGGCAGCAGTGGGAGTGTTCTGCTGCATAAGCCTGTACAGTAGATAGGCACTCTTTCCAGCTGCAGCTGGCTGCATGAGAAAGCTCAGTTTAGAGGCAGTGTTTGCAGTCCAGAATTATGGTCCCTTTTCAGTGAATGACCTACAAGCCTGAATCTGCATGACCCCATAGTGGACAAGCAAAAGTGAAATATGGCTAGAGAAGGGATGCCTACATAGATGCCAGGTCCTTCTCAGCCCACCAGAAGTCTCAAGACTCATCTCTGCTCCATGCTGCTCCCTTTCCAAGAGCTACTTGGAGCCAACGGGCTGTGCTGACAAATTTTTGCCTGCTTTCTTAAGAACTTTGCTTATCTTCCTCTACTACATACTTGGAAGAGCACCCATCCATGCCCATGATGTCAGATGCCTGAGTATGTAATAGATTCTCTTCTAACTGCATTATAATGGAAAGATGGGGAGCTGGAGCCTGTGAGGTCCCAGTGGGAGGTGACATGGCCCATCCTCACAAGAAAAATCAGATAATACCACTTTAACATAATACTAAGCTGTTAGGTAAGCACTTTTGATGTGAATGTTGACAAAGAAGAGAAGGTCTTTGCCATGGTCCCATCCTGAACTCCTTATTTAAAGGAGTAGTCCTGTTAATTTCATAAGATTACTTGCCTAAATGCATACCGCTGCTGTGAGGAAAGTGGTGTATTATTTGGCCCTAAACAAATTAGACAATGCTAAGCAGATTGACAGGTGAAAAGACCATTAAGATGAAAAGGAATCACTGAGTCCGTTTTGTTTTGAGTGTTTGTTTGATTATTCTTTAGAAGGGCATAGAGTGGAAGGCATGCCTGTTTTGTTTTTGTCCAAAGCAATCCGACCTTTGCCTGACCTTCATTTTAGTTGGCTAGGCAAGCCAGCCTATGGAGATGCCAATGATTTGCCATTCCTCTCTAAAAGAGGTTCCTGTATATTCTCAGGACGCTGCATCTGCAAGTCTTGTGTCCCCAAAGCAATTTGGCCTATTCACTTTTCTAAGACCTTCCTGTAGCTCCGATGACTGGAAGCAAACATGAGAGCTTCTCCCACAGAAAGCAATAGCCTTTTGGGAGACGTCACTGCTACTTCAGACTGCTGGACAAGCAGCATCTAGAAAACAAAGCCTGCTTCGGAAGTGTCAGGTGCATTGTTGGCAATGAAAAATAAAAATCAGAGAGGAAACAGGATTGTTTCTATTTAAATCATGTATGCAGATCTTTGTAACTACCTACTTTACGGTACCTCTAAAAAACATTCAGGCAATGTTTTTTTTCCTGCAGAATCAGCAGTAGGACCTAAAAGTTGGGATAGAAATAAAGAAGTCTGCACACAGCCTGGAAGGAGAATGTCTCCACATTTTCTTAGTAGTTTGGGGCTTATTTTGACTAGATGGGAAGTCTTTGAAAATTGGATTTGCATATGGTCATTGATAGTAGTTCATATAAGCATTTGACAATTGCTAAAAGATTTGCAATATGTTTTTTTTTTTTGTCTTATTTATCTGTGTTCAGCATGTTAGAACTCTCGAGCCAACCAAGTCCCGCATTCAGATACCTTTACCAAAATCAAGTCTTGCTATAAAACTACTGTTATTTTCTCTCTTCCAGAAATTTTGACTTTGCGTTCAGTAAGAAGCAGGGCTGTTACTAGCTGGTGGCTGTATATTATTTGGATTGCTCCAAAAGAAATGGAAACTACCTCAAATACAAAGAACACAATAATGCTTTTTGATAGAGCAAATTCTCAGCTACAAAACACTCATAATTAATACCACCACCACCATTAACTGTGCATTTTCTCCAGTGGTGAACAAGAGCCTGCATGTGTGCTTGTAAAAATCTGCACCAGAGAAGGAGACCCACTGTCACTGTCACCACTGCTGAAAAGCACCACCCACCACCTCACTGTGCTCACGTCCACTGTTCAGCAAGAATCAGTGTATGTCAGTTGGTGCCATTTTTTCTGCATGGAGGAATTCAATGACACACCCTTGTTTCATACTCACTCCACTGTCAGGTGCCATTCTGTCTGATTGCCCCTCCACTGCCAAAATGTAATGGAATATTGGTGGAAAGGTTTGCCCTCTACTGCTGAACCACCAACATCCTCCTCTGATGTTTTGGGCCAAAATTATAAAATAGGAGGCATTACCTTTGGAGCAGCTCTCATACAGTGCCTCTGCCAACCCTGACTGCTTATAGGCTGTCACCTTCTACCACAGTTCTAATGTATTGCTTTCTCAAAGTTTAGGAGCTTTGGTCTTTTCTTTATTTGTTTTTTTAATGAAGAATACTTTGCAAGCATGTTTAATCATAAACTTTAATTCAGTGAAAAACAGTCTATTCCTTCACTAAGAACCTCAAAACTGACTTAGTCAAGGATAAGAACATAAGCTTTGCTTTATAAAGAAGATGACACATAAAGTCTAAATTAATGGGAACAAAAGAGATATTTACCTAATTTTCTTTATGCATAATTGCTTTCTGAAAATGTTTTGTTCCATGCACTTTCTCTGGTAGCAAATACTGTCATGGATGCAATGAGAGTGAGGAACTCTTCTGCAGTATACACCAGCGCTGCTTCTTTACAGACACCAGGCATATCCTTTACTGAGTGTAGGCTTTTACATTCAAATACATATTTAAGCAATATGTAATATTACAAGTAAAAATACCAGTAAAAAGCTCTTACAGGTAACCTCTTTAATTATAGCTTTATTATCAGAGGTTTATTGAAGTAATCTTAAGCAAAATTAATTTCCTTCCGAGGAACAGAACGCTGAATTAAAAGAAAAGTAGTTCTGAATCATGTACTGAGATACCCCGTAATGGTTAAATTGAATCAGTAAGCATTGCATCTAATGAGTCGAGTTGCTCAGCTACCCAATTAGCGTATTCTTGTTACGGTGGAGTCTGAATTAAAAACGTACCACCGAGAAGGAAGCAGCTATTCCATCAGCTCTGCTAAAACACCATTTTTAAAAAACCTGTTACTGCATGGCACATACCATCTGAAACACATTTGCGTACCAGAGATGAAGACATCAGTTTCACTACAAGTATCCAAACCGCTCACAATCTCTCTTAAATAATTACATGGTAAATTTTCTTTGGCACTGTCTGGTTCCTATTTTATTTAATTTTTTTTAACAAATAACAAGGGTGGAACAAAAGCTTCAAGGAGCAGCTCTGACGAACGCACGCTGAAGAAGTGCTGTTAATTTAAGAGCGCTGAATGGGCTGAGTGGCAGTGCGGCCTGGAAACCTGAGAGAGAGAAGTAGAAGATTTTAAAATGCTGTAAGCTTTAAATAAAACATGAAAACATCTTGTGTGCGTGTGTGTGTGGGGAGGGCCACCGCACATAAATCAGCGTTTGATACGTGGCATATAATTGCAGGAAGTTTGTAGAAGGTGCCATGATACCTGTCAATTATCAGTAGGCAAAAAATGCAGATAACATCCATAATTCATCAGCATACTGGCCTTTGTTGTTAGGCTGACTGATACAGCTCCGTAACATAACCGCTTATTCAAAACAAGACATTTGAATTCAAATTAAACACTGTTACCTCTTCAAATTGTGTTCAGTTATTATACCAATTCAGATGTATATATATGCATTGCTAAACGTTAGCAAGGAGTACAAGTAGACAAATTGATACGCGCACACAAGTCCGTTGTATTACCAGGAAAAACTGCAGTTACCAGTATCAGTCAGCACTTATGTTCTTAGATGACTGAATGTGTTAACCAAATAACTTCTAGTGGAAAATACTCAACAGTTAAAACAATGTTGATGTCCTTAATCTACTTAGATACTCTGTTAGTTTCACACAGATAATTTCAATAATTGCTAACGTACTTTAAATTACTAAATTAATTAAAATGTTATTAATAAATTAATTTAAAAAAAACAGTGCTGATATAAATTCAGCTTTATTTCTCCTGCTTATGGCTTTTAATTGCACTTGCTTAAAGACAGATAGAGCTTAATGAAAAGTGCCATCTATCTAGATAAGAGCTACCTGCAGGTGGGGATCAGATACTGAGAGGGATGTTCTCATTACTTTTTCTTCCAAGTATCCTGCCTTAATACAGGAAAGAAAAAGAAAAGTGAAAACAGTACCTACTACAGTGAATAAAGAGTAATAGAAGTATGGAGTTTATGAAAGTTATTAGTGTGTGCTGCTTGCACAGGAGACAGGAAACTTGAATATTTAGAGGAAGACAGATCCAAGATACAACAGAAATTTGAATGCAGCATAAAGCACACAAAAAGGGGAAGAGATGAACTTCTTCTGTTTACTATTTTGTAATCCAAGAAGAATAAAACACATGGTGAAACTAACAAATAGAAAACTTATCAAGGGAAATGTTTTCCATAGAAAAGAAAGACTTTAGCAGTTCACTCACACAAGGTTCTCTCCTACTTTTGCTTAAGTAGGATTTCCACAAGGTTTGAAGCTCTATGAGCGAAGAGCGCATTCACTCTCATGTAAAAGGAAGCTGTGAATACTCTCATTGTGTGTGAAGGTCCATGCTGTTGTAGTAAACCTGTCACACTCCAATGGATGTGCTTTCCTTACCAGCAAGTTGTTTGCATTTTCCTATGCTGTGTCTGGTTCTGGATAGGTGTATATAGTACACACCTATACCACACTATGTCCTGTATATTGCTAAATAAGGACAAACACCTTCTATAGGAAACATTTTTTACTCAGAAAACTATTTTGCTATAACATCAAATTCTTGGTGAATCTTTGCTTCTTATCACAAGGTAGCTTCCATTTCATGCTTTGTCCTTAATTGTAGTGACAACATTTTGAATCGTACAATATGCATTATTGATGGCAGCAGGCCTTGAGAATGAAAAAGTCATTTCACTGCCTGCTTTGCTTGGTAATACAGCAAGAGGCTTGACAGAGATACTACAGCTGCTATGGCCTTGTGAAATTGGGTTTATTTTCCCTCCTCTTCACTTATCAGGATGCAGCTCTTGCTGCCTTGTGCCCACATGTTGTCGAGGCTGGCAGGATGTACACAGATTCTTCAGACCTGCTGGGTCTGAGATCTTAAAGAAAAACACTAGGGACATCTCAAGTTGATATTAGAGATTCTTAGACTGGGAGAGACAATAATCTGCATGCAGCTCTGTCCCCTTCCTCGGGCAGCTGACATCACCGAGCCAGTTGGTGTTATAGACCAGTTATAGTCGCTCCAAAGGCAGTGGTGAATATGCTTGACGTTGGACAAATAAGCACCCATTTGTAGGCAAGCTCAAGTTTAAATGGACTATGCTAGAGCAGGAAAAAAGAGGATCACAAAGACAGCAAAGGCTGTGGTTTTGAGTATTCCTCTGTTTGTTGTTGTTGTTCTTGTTTTGTTTGTTTGTTTTTTTCCTGTGGGCTCTGTTTGTTTTTAATGCAGCATAAACCACCACTGACATAAAATTGGAAAAGAGTGTGAGAATAGGAATAAAGTTCTGGAGTTTGAGAAGGGAGAATAGGCAAATCAGGATGTGTGGCAAGCAGCAATGCTAAGATCTAGTTAATCAGATGACATGAAAAAACTCTTAAAGTGGGAAGGAAGACAGAAAGATGAGCCAGGTGTCTGTTTTCTCCCTCTGGCTTGTAATTAACCAAAGGCAGTCACTGGTAGCTTACCTTTGTCTTGAAATCCTTGAAACTGAATTGAAATTCAAACTTTTTTTTTTTTTTTTTTTTTTTTTTTTTTTGTATTTTCACTACTGATATGAATGAGAATAAAATCTCTCACAGCTGAAGGGGAACGCTAATAGCTCAGCTTAGTATAATGTTTTGGGTAAAGTTTTCAAAAGGCCGTCAGTGGGAATAGCTGAACAAGAAGGAATTAATTACATCCCAGCTTAGACACTGTAAGAAAATAGAAGGGAGAAGTTGCAAAATCAGCTTCGTGGGAGGAGCTCACGCTGTCCCCCTTCTCTGCCTCTGGACGTCTCACGGAACATAAGCACTTTCCTCCCCAGCTGCCAAAGTGAGATCTGCATCATGATTCCTTCTTGCCGAGCTGTCACTCAGAGGAAACTATGCCTGTGTTTTTTCAGGACTATGAATATCCCCTCCTGGCATGATTTGAACAGGAAGGGAACAAGTGTTGGTGCTAATAACACGTGTTAATTCACTGTAGAGTGACATATAGTGTGACTGTAGAGTAAGACATATTAATTAACTGTCAGTCCTCTTATTTCTGATATACTTCCTATACACAAAATTTGGAATGGCATTGTATTAATTTTTGCATGCACAGCTGGACTCAAGGGTCATTTCAAGATTCCTGATGATTACATGGAGAAGTATTCATTAAATGTATAAATGTATTCAATAAATGCATAAATGTATTCATTTTCTTGTTTATTGCTCTTGTTCTCTTTTTTGCCCTTACTGTAAGGGCTCTGGGACCAACTTGTAACTCAGGGCTACAGTAATATTTGGCTAGAACAAGAAGAAGTTGCACATACTGCATCTTATATTTCATTATCCAAACTCCTTTCTGCCGTAAGATGCTGTCTATTTGTTCTAGCAAATTCAAAATCAATTAAGGTTTTGCATGTAGCACCTTGATTAAGCACAAATAAATTCAAATATATTCGTCAGCATGTCAAATAATTGTGTTTCCATATTTGTGTCCAACAAATAATACATTACCTATCCACAACAGCATTGTAAGCAGCGTATTTTGAAGCAAATGCAGAAGAAATAGTCATTTCTCAGAATTGAGTAAAGCTAAACTCAAACATACAGGCTGCATAAGCAAAATATTATACTCACAAATTATCTTTATACCCTAGAGGTAAAAATGACTGTATTTCTGATTATTTCCTTTAAGTATCAACAGTCATATATATATATATATATACATATCCTAGGTTCATACATATATATGTGCAATTTACTTTGAGTATACAGAAGACAAGAAAGACAAGTAAGAGCCAGAAATCAGCCATAGTTTGAGATGGGCAGAGGACATCGACCCTCTGTAGCAAGATGGACTCATCCAAGTGAAGACAGCAGTCAAACAGCAGAGAGGGTAAAAAAAATAAGGGAGGCCAAGAAGAGGAAGCACAAGAGAAGTCTCGGGAATGTTGCCACCAACCTAGAGATGGTCCCAGTGGAAACATAAAACAGCCAGCCCCAGAAATGTAGCAGGAAAAGAACAGAAATTACGATCTTCTAAAATCCAGTATTCTGTCAATGCTTCAATTTTTATCAATGCTTTTACTCAAGAATATCAGAAAAAGTTTATTTTAGATCCATGTGGACATAAAGACTTTGTAAGATGTAATGACAGTAAGACCAGTGGTTTCTGAGGAATAAGCTGGAAAGAAATGGTATTCTTTTGTTCACTGCTGTATTGAGGCTATTCTTTCGAGGATGGTCAGAAACTTCCATCTTTCAATGAAGATGTCCCCAGTGGGTAGCAGTCATGGAGTATGCCTGAGCCAGGCCTGAATGCAATTTATAAAAACGTGTTGTTTATATCTATATCCTCTTGTTATTAATAGAAAAATCACAATTGTATGCAAATTTTAATGTCATGAAAAAGTTTCAAATAGCTCTTATAAACAAAACTGCCTAACATATTCCAGTAATATAAACTTGTAGATAAAGAATAAACACTTTCTTCAGGCATGCTATGATAGGTACATTACAATATCACATTCTGGTCAGAGACTAAGCCTTCTATGAGACATTTTACAAATTCTTATCATATTCTTGATACAGACAGTTGATGTTCATGCAATCTCAGATTACTTATACAAGCTCAAATAGATAATAAACATCAACTAGTGTTTATGTGGTTTGAAGATGAAGATAGAAATGAAAATGAAAACACTTTAAAGTGAAAAAGATAGCTGACTTAAAATTTAATATATGATTACACGTGGTATTCACGGTCAATAAAAAGATATTGACTAGTTTCTAGCAGAAACAAATTCACAGGCTTCGCTAAGGGAGTTTCGGCTTTCAGGTCTCCAAGCAAAGTTGCTGTCAAGGACTTTAATAGTCTCTGTTTAACTTCCATGTTTGAGAAAGCACAAGACACAATCCCAGTTACTCAGACACAGGACACAGGATTTTAATTCTCTAGTTAGCGGTGGACTGCTGGCAGTGAGTAACAAGTATTAAGATAAATAGACTCAGACACAAACTAGGCACTTATCATTTTTCAGAACAGTTAAAATAGCATCTGCTTTTCATTTATAGGGTTTTCAGATGCAGAACCTCAGATGTTATAAATTATCAAGTCCATTGAAGTTGATGAGAACTATGATAATTTGCACCAGATGAGAATCTAGACCATCGTTGGAGATGTAACCTCCAGTCTGATGAGAACGCAAATGTGAAAAACTACTCCTAAAAGTGTACAGAGAATCTCCTCAGTAGTAAAATAAAACTGTTTGGAAGTTTAGTTAAAAACTTATTTCACCTGAAGAGAGGCTAAGCTCTGGAGCTACAGATAGATAGCAAGGTCAGCAATTAGTGCTGCCCGATTGTCAGTGCTGCAATGATGGGGCAGCCAGTGTGAGCTACTCTCTTCATGACAGTGAGGATATACTTCTTTCCATTGACTTTCAAAATGATTTAGTTTATTAATTTCTGTAACATGACATAGAAAAATACAGGGACTTCTCTGTGGTTTTCTTTCTTTCTTTCTTTCTTTCTTTCTTTCTTTCTTTCTTTCTTTCTTTCTTTCTTTCTTTCTTTCTTTCTTTCTTTCTTTCTCTCTTTCTTTCTCTCTTTCTTTCTCTCTTTCTTTCTCTCTTTCTTTCTCTCTTTCTTTCTTTCTTTCTCTCTTTCTTTCTCTCTTTCTCTCTTTCTCTCTTTCTTTCTTTTTTTTAAACACACCTTTCTCAGCAGTATCAAAGTATTTCAAGAGTTTGGGAGACTTGCACCAAGGCCAACTTTGCACCAAAAGGCTGGTAAGGATTGCTGTCAGGCATAACGTTTCACCTTAAAGGAAGGTCAGTAAAAAATTCAGATGAATGTAAAGGAAAAAGCAGGGCAGCAGGGATACAAGAATCCAGATCTTGCTACAGAATGACTTTGAATGCTGATCTCATTCAAACATGCTCCCCAACTTATTTTGAACTTCTTACATAATTATTTTTTGTTTTCAAGTTCTTGTCACTGCACAGAGGTCCCTTTAGTGTAAGTTCATATTCAGGTCAGGTTCAGAGAGGCTTCATAGTCATCAGAGATAGGACATTGTCTTTTTGCCAGTGTGGTTTTGCCTCAAGCTGCAAGAAATCTGAAGTAACTATTGTAAGGGATCTTTGAAATTTTTTTTACTACTTGCAGAAAGGAAGTTTTCAGCCAGGCAAAGACATAGCTTAAGTTTTCTCTGTGCAAAGAGGGAATTGGTTTGCTGTAAATACTGATAAGCTAACGTTGCTGATTACTTTTCTGTATTTTTCTTTAGGACTATATATCACTTTTACATGAGCCAAAACACAAGCTGTGAGTTCTGGAGGAGAAAAAGATCAAGTGTCCATATGAACACAGCCTTGGTGCATTCAAAATCATGAAGGAATACAGCAGTTGATACTAGGACTGTTAATCCAAAACAGTATTCCACCTTCTGTATATGGCTGCAAGCGTATATAGCAACATAGATGAACTGCTAGTTCACAAGATTACTGCTCAGAAATGGGAATAAGCAAGAGAAGGGTGCATTAAAATTCCACGTGTGGCTGGCTGTTCTCTGCTGTTGTTCTGTTTAGGACAGGTTTTCAGCAGATTGCATTCCTTCCCAGGCAATATCGTTTAGGCAATTACGCTTTTACTTAAAACCACCGCAGTGCATTGATGCTACAATATAACTGTTACCATTAATAGGCAAAAAAATTGGAAGCATGAGATAAGCCCACAGTAGAGTTGAAGGAAGAACAAAAACCACCTTGGTCCCCACCAGAGGTAAGACAAGGTCACTGGAGGCTTATCTGTTTAGTCATAGAGGTCCATGAGATTCCCTGAACTACTTTTCAGCTCAGTAAGAGCATGACTTTTAAGGACATCTCTTGAAACTTAAGCTAGTAGAGATGGAAAACCCATTATAATTCCCATCAAACTGTCCCAGAAGTTATCTACCCATTATTTATGGAATATTGTGTCACTTTCTTCAGTCTCAACACCAACAACTGGATCATGTCATGTCTTTGTCTACTAGATTCAAAAGACGGGTATTAAGTTCCTACTTCACTGCAGGTATGTTTAGATCTCAGTCAACACAACTTACTGTTTGACAAACCAAACTGAAAAACCTTCTTGCATCACTCATCCTATGCCTTGTGAATCAGTGATTTTTCTACTTCTTCTCTCAACATTTTCTGTCTACCAGCAGTCCTCTTGAATCCTGAACTGGACAAAGCAAACTTGAACAAAAATTATTTCAGTGCCAAACGCAGAACTAGTATTGCTATTGTACTCCATGGAGATTTTCTCTGTAGCCAAGAATTACATGAGGCTTTTTTCCACAAAAGAACTAAATTAAGGAGTTAATTCATTGTTACCTTCCTTGATAAATCCCTCTGCACTTTTTCATTTCCCCTCCAAATCCCTAAATAATAGCATATTAACAGAGGAAAAATTCCAACCAGCATTTTCAGTTCTATTGAGATCCAGCAAAACACATTTTTTCTGAAGATGAAGAAGGCAATGGCAACACTAACTTTGCCATAATGATAATAAGACCATGGGAATTATCTGCAGACATGGTTTTATTCCCTTGATATAACTGTACCAATAGATTTGCTGAGAAATCATCTGGGGCAATTCTGTTGGGCTTTTGCACTGGCAAGAGTGAATCTAAGAGAGAAGAAGAAAGAGTGCACAGATAGAATAATGCATATTCTTTTTTCTTTTTTTTCCTTTGTGTGTGTGTGTGTATGAGAACCATTGTTTTTAAGGTTCTTTTGCACAAGCTTGTCCAGTTACAGAGGTAAAAGGTCTTCTGACATAAGTATTGTCTATGCAGGGCATAGTTTTGAAAACCCCCTGCTCAGCTAGCCTTCAATAGTCCCAAATCTGAACTCTGCTCTGTTCCTTCTTGAGGTCCAGTCCTTGATGAGTAGACCAAACAGATACGTAAAAAGGACAGTGTGCTCTCACTGTTCACAAATGCATTACTTAATAGTTACCCACAAAACACTCGTCTGCTCACACCCAGCTTATTAAGAAAAGTCATCTGGACCACATAATAGACTTATTTTTGTTGCACATTACATCTGCAAACTTTTTTGATCATCTATAAGCTATGGTTATTAATTCTGTACAGACTTCGATGACATTTAAAACAAACACAAATATAAACAACACAAGGCCAAAACCAACTTCTAAAGTAACCCTAATGTGCTCACTCAGAATCCCCCATTTGCTACTTATTTTCAACTGCTAGTTTACCAATATTCTATTACTAAATAGGTCATAATGAATAGATTAACTAGACATACAAAAGGTGTCATGCAATAGTGAGTTAAAATGCCTAGAAGAAGTCTGAAAACTACATAAGCAGTACTGTTATGTAAATGCTGCATGTTTTATTGAGTGTGTTTTATAATAAAACTGTGGTCAGATCTATTTTTGTATATACTTACAGTACACATATTACCCATTAGTTCTACTGATTTCTTTTAATGGTTTATTGATCAGACTGATATCAGTTAAGTATTTTTTGATTAAATATATGCTAGGCTGATGACTGATCTCGATTGGCCTATTTTACCCATTTACTACCAGTACCCTTCACTTTGTCAAGCCCTTTAGATTGTCTTTCCCAGTTTAAATTATATTAAAAACAAACAACAATCCAGATAGCTGCTCAATCACTTTTAATACAGATAATGAATTCAAGTTAGCTGAACGTGATACTTTAAAGCTAGCTCTGATGGCTAATGTGTTCCCAAATTACTACTAGAATAGGATGTGCTTTTTCTTAACTTCCAAAGTTATATTAACTTCCAAGAGTGATAAAGCATCAGTTTTTACCCGTATGTGAAGAAATATTTAATTATTTGGTCTCTCATATTTTTATAGCTACAGTTCTGTCATTTCTGTAGATTAGTGTAATTCTTAAGACTAACATAACCCACCCTAAATGTACTGCTTCTAGTCATGAGGGCAGCAAGGGACTTGAATGATGCAGTGTTCTTTGCAGACGTAATTGCCTTTTACAGCACTGACTCATGGAAAGTAGTAACTCTACATAAAATATTCCATCAGACTGGCTGATGTGTTATCCCAAGATGGTGTGCTGAGGCAATAAAAAGCAGTCACTGTTCTGAGCATCTGCTGAAAGGGCAGAGTCAGATTAAAATCTAGCCAACTTTCAAAAATCAGTTCAAGCATTTCTGCATTTTCCTACACATCTTCCGAACGACTGGCGAGGCTTACTTACAGAAACATGACTTTCCTGCTATGTGGTAGATGCACACACACACAAGAAAACGGGGGAACTAACTTAAACAAAAATGGTGAAGCTAGCCTCAGATAAAAGCACAGACAAAAGCAGGGAAATACCTTTGCGCAGGGTTATTACGATCGTTTGTATCACTCTCATCCAGAAATGTGTCTCTCTGACTCTGTTCCTTACAAAACATGTGACCTGTGGAGAGATGTGAAGAAGTAATTCATTACTAAGCCCAAGAATTTTCCATTTAAGAGACAACTGCAAAAGCATTACAACAGGAAACACCTACAGGAATTAGCTATTAGACTGTGTTTACCAGCAGTTTATACCTGGGACTGCAGAGCACTAACGTTGATCTAGAAAGTTCCTTTTATATTCCCCTCCACATTTCCATTCACCTTAGGCTTTTTTTTCTTTGTGAGTGGAAAGCGGAACTTCCACCTTGTCTCAGAATTATCATTCTGTCTTTTTTTTCCCCCCGAAGTAAACCGATTTCAAATACCTTTGTGCTGCACTTAAGCATAAAAGGCTGGGAGTATTTGTGCTTCTAAGCATACTTCGCACAAAATCAAGGTCATGAAGCTCATCGGAATCACCAATGACTATTAGTATTTACACCACTAAGCTTTCATTCACTGAGTTAAGATCTACACAGGTGATACCACAAATACTCTTGCTGATTATTTGTGCTCAGCTTAAGCCAAACTAGAAAATGTAGTATAATGTTTGCTCTGCAGATGCTGAAGTGTATTATCATCTGGACTGCCATCTGAAGCTTGCTTTTTGAGTTCTCATCCACTTTCAAATGGTTGTCTTCTAATTTCACTCCTGTGTTGGCAGATTCATGCACAGCATGTCATGAATGTTGCTGTGGTTATACTTCCCATTTAGTAAACAGGATGAAATAAACTCACATTCAATGGCAATAATGCAACTGAGACAAATCCCCAGTTACTCTTGAAGTTGTTCTTCATTTACACTTCTTAAAAACCTGAGTCAGCATAGGTTGCAGATTCACTTCCAAGTTGCTACTATAGAGGACACCATCACACTATCCACAAATGCCCAGACTTAGCAAACAGTTTTCACCCCTTGAACCATCTCTGCAGACAAAGCAGGAGACTGAGCAAAGGGAAGAAGTTGCCTTCTTCCCGTTAACAGATGTGGTGACTGCAACTCATGAGTACCAGATGGAGTTTGTCACCACAGCATCAATTACTGGGAGAGGAAACGGCAACTTTTGTAAGGCCCAGAGCTATTTTAGGAGGATTTTCCTGATGTTAAAATCAGTTCAGGGTGGATTCAATTTCCCTGGCAGTAAATGCCATTTAGAGGGTGGAGCTGGCAACAGACTGGGTTCATATAAACTGGATCACCCTTCAGCTCTTACTCGCACTAGTTCTGCCCTTCTCTTCCTCAGTTCTTCCACTCCTTACTCATGTTCACATTTTCTTTAAAAAGGAAAGATCTCTAGCCATTCAACTGCAGCTAGAAAACTTTTGTTTAAAAAACAAACAAAAAACCAAAAAAACAATGAAAATCAAATTCCTTGTGCTTATAGAGATAAATTCAGCTCCAGAGTAGGCTGCAAACCAGCTCAGGACTGGTAATCCAAGTGTGAGCATGGAGAGCTTTGTTTCCTGTGCTGCTGTCCTGAGCAAAATGAAAACTAAACAGAATCTGTCAATCTGTTCTGCTGCTCAGAGCCACGAGGCTACAGAAATAGAAGCTGATTTTTGTGCTGTCTGTAAACAAAGCTCTGAAAAAGCATATATTAAAATTACTAACTGAGAAGCAGTTCTGACCAGGGTACTGGAGTGGGTCTTCTTTCTTCTCAGTTTGGGGAAGCGGGTATGGAGAATCACAGAATATCCCAAGTTGGAAGGGACCCAATAGGTTCGTACAGTCCAACTCCTTGCTCCTCACAGGATCACCCGAAATAGAATCAGAACTTCACTGTGATAGATAAATTCAGTGGATCCTGTCCCTACCCAGAAGATGCTTTTTTTTTTTTTTTTTTTTGAAACACAAAAGATGTATTTTACATGGACAGCAGATCTTTATCACTCTGTTCAAGGATCACAACATCCGCAGGATGACTGGTGGAGACAGCTGCCTAAGCCTGCAGTTAGCCTGACACAGTGTCCCCCATAGGATCTGAACCACACTACTTACCATGTTGTATCTATTCCTTCTGAAGGACTCCATATATAGCCCAGCAGAGGACAGTGTCTAGCAACAAGAGAATTATTCCATGAGTTCAGCCTGACTTCCTGAAGTAAAGCAGAATGGACACATACCAAGCATCAAGGGGTTCCTTCCTTTTCAGTAGTTAAAACTGGCAAATTCTTGCCACTCCTAACTATCCACATGGAAGAAGCTCAAAGCATTAATTTTCTGGAAATAAATGGGTACATCATGTCACTGTTATTCCAAGAGGAGAAATGCAGCAGGGACATATCTTGTAGCTCAGCTTAATCTCTATCTTCTGAATTTGACTACAGAACCTAGCCTGAGGTATTAACTCTGGTACGATTTCCAAGATTGCTAAGCAGGAAGCCTAAGAATAAGGAAGGTAAGCGGATGGAATGTTTATGGGGTGTTTATCAGAAAAGAGAACTACAACATATGAGAACTGTCAATACCAAAGTACAGTCATGGATAGCTATGAAGGCAAGAGATTTAGAAATAGGCAAATATGCTAGAAAATGCATATAGTTGGTATAAAGGAAATGTGAAATCATATCAGAATCACTCTAAATACACATTGGTAAGCTGTGTTTAACTCAGTAAATTGACTGCTTTAAATGGATGGAACACTCCACAGTTGAGTAACTTGGCTTTGCAGGAAAATGCCACGAATCAACCACACATCAGGGTAGTAAGCACCTGGGCTACAAAACTTCAAATGCTTTTTAAAGCCCTGGCCCAAATGTTATGTTTTATTTAGATCAACCGAACCTTCTGAAGTACCATCACCTTCAGATGGCACTTTGCTTAAGGGTGGGATTGATACCAAATACTACCATATAGATATATGTAGAATATAATATCTGAAAAACAAACAAACAAAAAAAGCAACTCCAAAGAATGTTATACTCTCATACAGAGTTTTTATACCAGATGGGACAGCATAATTTTTCTGCCATATTAAAAGTCTCAGTCTCTGATTTCGGAGAGTGTCTAAGTTATGTAGAAGTCCTTGTATTTAGAGTGCTCCCTCGAAAGTTTGCCTCCAATACAAATCAAGAAAAAAAATAGTCTGTAAACGCCAACAGGAAGCTTCAGTCCCAGTTAGAGGCAGAGGAAAGTCTGTAGAGTTTTTTAAACACTAGTAGATTCAGAGGTTAACAGTCAGTAAGCAAAGTTTAAACGGACTGCTAGCAAAAAAGTTTCCCCAGTTTGCTTAATGTGATCACTGGTGACAAAGTCAGAGGAAGCAGACATCGTAACCAAGCTTTTTAAAAGAATGCCAGTTGTTTAAACAGGAGCCGGTTAAGTGTTGCTTAGTTATCTCCGACTGTCCCTGCCTCCATGCTTGATGCAGGTGCACAGCGACAATTCATAAAAGCACAGAAGGTCACAGGGGACTGGCAAATATCAGAAGCAACAGTTGGACAGGTAACTACAACTCCTTCTTCCCACACTTCTTGGCTGTGTTGGTGGAGACAAGCAGGCAGCAACACAGCTGGGGTGCTGGGAACAAGCACCACACCTGCACATAGGCAGGAACTGCAGCTCCTGTAGGAACATTCCGTTTCCAGTTTTGGCACATTTAAGCCAAGTACTCCTGCATTCAGTTCTGTCAGCATCACAAATGAACCTGGACTCGGAATTCTTGAGATGGGAGGCAGAGACTTCTAATATATTTTTTCTACTTTAGAGCCATCCTACGAGTACTTAGCAGCTCAGAAAGTGCACTTATGAGAATCCTTAGTATGTGTTGTTTCTCTTCCTTTGCCACAGGTGAACATCTGGGTAGGCAAAGCCTTTTGTTTCTGATATTAGTGGATTGAGGCTTGCATGCCTTTCTTCAGGAGGAATCTCTACCCAATAATTAATAAATTTCCAGCTATTTTGTCTAATGCACACAGGTCTCAAGTGAAGTTTAAAGAGAGGAAGCTGGATACAAAAATAAAAAGTTTGTTTGTGCCGGATCTTATCCACAAGAAGCACTGCAGAGATGCTCCCATTCAGACCACCAGCATAACAAAGCAGTACTTCAGTGCCCATACACTGTACGTGCGGAAGTGTTCCTACATACGTTGGTAGACTGACTGGTGGCATTCTGCAACTGATTAACTTCTGGACTGGCCTATCATGTCTTCAGTGGAGGATGTCCGAACAGGAGAGTTTAAAGCTTTGAGGAATGTGTTTTATTATTATTACAATTACTATTATTATTATTATTTTAATCTTTACAGAGAGACTTTACCACAATTAAGAGTATGTATTTGCAACAAAGAGAAAGAATACCTAGAAGAAAGTTATTTTAAAGATTGAAAAATGTTTTTTTTTTTCAAATATATTTGCTTTTACTTATTTACTAGAAAAACATAATCCCTTAGAAATACAGTTTGCAAAAGCTTGTGAGGAGCAATGTTGTTTTTACTTAGAGTGTTCACGAATTCTGAAACAACAGACCCAGAGCAGTGTTAAACCTCGCTTCCTCTCAAAGACAGGGTTTTCTGCTTTTGACTTCTTGTGAGTGGACGTGTGCAAGTTAAAACTCTGAAGAAAGATGAGACACTCTTATTTCTCTATTCTGAGACTTTGAAACTCTGAACCTTGTAAATCAGTTCAACATGTTTCATTTTAAGAAGTCATTTGCACGTTATCATTTTACTTGTAACAGTGATGCTTTTATCCCTAGTAAGTTACTAGTAAGCTAAACTGTCCCAGCAGATATTCCAACACAATGCTCCTTATAAGGAAGAAATAATTTCTTCCCAGGGTCTATTCTCAATAAATGTAAAGTGAATGTGCTTGTTCCTTGAGGAAACACAGAGCAGCATTAATTCAAAGAGCTCTGGGACTCTGGCACACACAGTGCGATTCCCTTCAGTCCATCTCAGAATGACTTCATACGTCAAGTATCAAGCCACAGAAAGGCAGAGGACACAGAAATGAATGCCAAGAGAATTAAGCTCAAATTAAGATGTTTGTCTCTTTACATTATTTTATAATACTGGTGGAGCATGTCTGGTACTTTAAGTACATTTTCCTAAATGTTTTTTTGGATTCTAGAATCTGACTCCAATTTTAGAATCATCATGGAATTTAATTAGAATAAAAAGCTGTCCTTTGAAAGGTCTCTTTCAGTGCTGCTGGTTTATTTACATTTAAACAGAATAACTGCTAAATGAGTCCTAAATGAGCTGGCAATATTTATCCTAAAGTATCCAATTTGATTTAAAAGGCTAGTAAAAGGCAAGAGTTCTGTTTTTAACTTCTGAAAATAAGCTTCTGAACACAACAAATTTAACAATTTAAGAAAACACTTTAATATAGATCAACTATGCTATTTTCTTCATTGACCATTCTTCACCAACATTCATCCTAGCTGCCTGCTTTTCCCGTGTTTGGATTTCCAGAGTTATTGCACTGCAAAGTGTAGCAGTATTCACTATTTTTATCTACAGCAGTGTTTTTTTCAAAGCTTTTGAATGATAAATATTAAAATACGTTTGGAATCCATAAAATCTACAGCTTTTTTACAAACTGCCTTTGAACTGCTTTGTTAAATAGAATTCCTTACAGAAGCAAGTTAAAAAATATCATTTTAGTATAATAAATTTAACTGTTTCAGTATACTTCTAAGACTTTCTTTCACCCTTACAGTAAAGAAGTTCTTCTGTACATTTGCACGGAACTTCCTGTGTTCAAGTTTTAGGTCATTACTCCTTGTCCTGATGCTACGCAGCACCGAGAAGAGCCTGGCCTCATCCATTTGGCTCCCACCTCCAATTAGATATTTGCTAACATTAACCACATTTCCCCTCCGTCTTCTTTTCCCCAGGCTGAAGAGACCCAGGTTACTCAGCCTTTCCTCATTTCCCCCTTTCCATCTCTGACCTCCTACCCTCATGGTGTTTAGAGGTATTTTATGACATGCATGAATATAGAGACTTGTTCAGCTTAAATGCCATCTTGGTTTATCTTGCTCCCATCTTTCCAGATAAGTTTTAACCACCATGGTGACTCATGTTGACCAGCACTGGGCTGTCTGCAATCCATTTTCTACATACAGACCATTGTTTTCTTCATACAAAGACGACGACATGTGATCTTTCTTTCAAATTAGTGCAACTACTGGAATGCTCAGGCCTTGTATGTGCTACAGCAAGGAATGGGAATGACCGCAAGCGGTCTAATGATCTGAAACATAAAGAGCAAATGACACTGAGTGGTCGCCTAGGATGTTTTTCCAAGTAGCTCACAGAACCGACTTTGATTAAGTGCAAGAGGTTAACCATGTTAAGCCTGCTATTCCCCAGCCATTGCTTTTCCCTCTGTGTAACTCCGTAACAGAGACCTTCCGCAACTGTGAGGCAGAAGAGGAAATGAATACGCAGCTCAGTAAGTTCTTTCCAAAAAAAAAGGACATCCTTCAAAAGGAAAACTAACTACAGATTTCAACACAGATAAAGTATGTGTTTAAGACATTATTATTTTTTTTTTTCCCCTAGACTTCACACATCTTCCTAGCTGCTTTCAGAAAGTTCGAGGAGTGAAGGCGTCACTACTGGTGAAAGGAGGGAACTTCAGGATCAGATGAGAGCCTGTAAACTGCTACAGCGCTGTGTCAGTGCAGGGTGAGCCCAACGAGAAGCACGCTTGTTGCTTATGGCAGGATTTCAAGAGCAAAGATGCCATTACATTGACTGTGTACTCTCCAGTCAGCAAAGAAAAAAGCTTCAACAGCATCCTGTGTAGCTATTAATATTCATAGGATATGAATATGAATGTCTCATATTTGGGAAGCAGCTCTTCCCGCTGAGTGGCAGCAGGATGAAAAAGGCGTATCGATGGGCTTTGCTCTCGGATTTCTTAAGCAAATCCGCTATTTTTTTTTTTTTTTTACCAGGTCTGAAAAGACAGAAGGATGACTGAATTAAGACAACAGGCACTTGGGCTACTTTCGCTTATTAATGAAAGCTCTATTTTTCACTGCCGTACTTGTCAGTCTGCACTGTAACCCCCTTCGCTATGACGGGAGGAATTCTCCCGGCAGCATCAACGTGTTTTTATCGCAGCAGGCAGCTGAGACCCGCTGAAGAACAGCCATTACCCAGTTTAGAGCGGCACCGCCGCTGCCTCGCTAGAGGCTCGTTTGAAGCAGAAGTGGCGATGGAGCAATGTGGAAGAAAACTGTTTCAAGACGTGAGGAATTATTAACAGCGGCTGAGAGAGGGGGCCGGAGTTACATGTATTTCTCCTCTGCTGTCACACACAGCTAGCCGTGAAACTCTTTTATTTCCCGCGTGTTTCCGTGCTCTGCCCTCAGAAGCACAGAACGCAGCGCACTATGAATAGTAAAG
This sequence comes from Gallus gallus, assembly GCF_016699485.2. NCBI lineage: Eukaryota > Metazoa > Chordata > Aves > Galliformes > Phasianidae > Gallus > Gallus gallus. The sequence continues at coordinate 19,644,644 of NC_052572.1, forward strand.
CAAAGTCCGACATTCCCTGTAGCGCTCGGGCTCCCAGGCGGCTCACATACTCAGTCGAGGTTAGCTATGTAAATCCAGCAGGTGCCTAGAGTGACAGCACGCTGTGTTAATGCTACCGTCCGGGCGAGGGGAGGGCAATGACAGCAGCAGAACGGAGGCGGGCGGGGAGCTCCCGGCGAGCAGGGCTGGAGCCGCCGGCAAGGCAGCCCAGCGGGAAGCGACGGCGGGCAGCGCCGCGTGCTCCGAAACACCAGCACGGCGCGGTCCTCCGCCGGAGGAAAGGAGGAATGCCACCCGCTCCCACCGGCCGGCTGCTCCGCCCGAGGCCGGGCCGCCCCGCAGCACGGCCGCCCGGCCGCGTCACCTCCAGCGGCCGCAGAGGGGACGAGATTGGAGCCGAACGCCTCGGAGCCGCGCGGAGAACATCCGCCCCACGGCCGGGAGCCGACCTCCGAGCGCCCCGGCGCCGTCCCCCGCACCCCGGCTAAACCGGGCCAGCCGCGGGCGGAGGCGGCCGCCCTAGCCGATACCGTATTTCCCCTACCGCGAGCGCGGCTGCCCGCGGCCGCCACCCGCCCGCGTTCCCGCAGAGGTGAGCGGGGTGACGCCCCGCCCCCGCATTCCGTTCCCCGCGTGGCGTCAGACGGAGGCCCCGCCCCTTTTTTCCCACAGCGCGTGACGCCACGAGGCGGACTGGGGGAGCGACACGGCGTCCTCTCGCCGCCGGCTGTGTATGTGTGTAGGAGGCGATGGGGGAGTGGCGGCTTACACCACCCCGGCGCGCCGCGCTCGGGCCGTTCTATTTATGTTTGTGGCGGCGATTTGCATACGGCGCCACCCCTGCCGCCCGCCGATGGCAGCGGGACACGCCCTTCTTGCCATATAAGGCGAAAGGGGCGGGGGCTCGGGGCCGGCGGCCGCTCGCTGCCTTCCTGGTGTGGTTATAGGTTACAGCCACTTCCGCTGTCTGCTTAGAAGCGGCGCGATCATGGCGGAGCGCGGTCAGCTCCCTCCTCCCGCGAAGCGCCTCTGCTGCAGACCCGGCTACGGGTCGGGCTGCAGGCCGGGCGGGCGGGTGGGTGGCGCCGGCCCCGGCAGCGGAACACTCTGCGCCGGCCCCAGCTCCGCAGCCGCCGCCGCCGCCCTGGGGCTGCTGCCGCTGGGCAAGACGCAGAGCCCAGAGTCCCTGCTGGACATCGCGGCTCGCAGGGTGGCGGAGAAGTGGCCCTTCCAGCGGGTGGAGGAGCGGTTTGAGCGGATCCCGGAGCCGGTGCAGCGCAGGATCGTTTACTGGTCCTTCCCCCGCAGCGAGAGAGAGATCTGCATGTACTCCTCCTTCAACACCGGCAACGAGGACCCCGCCGCCGCTCCCGGGGGGGCCGTCGCCGCGCCCGGCGGGGCCGCGGACGCCGCCGACGAGAACCGCCTGCCCTTCCGCAGGGGCATCGCGCTGCTCGACGGCGGCTGCGTCGATAACGTCCTGCAAGTCGGTGAGTCACCGGGCGCGACGCCGGGCCCGTGTCAGTACCGCTCCCCCTCCCCCCAAACCCTTTTCCCGGGGTGGGCTTCGCAGCCCCTCGGCGCGGGAGGGTTGCCCCGGCCCGGCGGGGAGCCCGGCACGGCGCTGTCCCTTTAACTCTCGCTGCCGGTAATCCGGAGCGTGTAATCCCGTTTGGGTCTGCCCCCTCCCAGCGCCCACCCCCGGTAATCCGGGTCACCGCCGTACCCCGGGCCACAATGGGGAGGAGGTGCCCCCCGCGCACACACCTCCCCGGTGGAAATGAATCAGCAGAAGGCGGCCCACGGGGGTGGTGTGCGTGTGTGTGTAGGGGGGGTGGTGGGGGGGGGATGCGGCGTGCTCGGAAATAAAGAAATAAAAGCGAATGCCAGAGCCTGGTTTGAGGGAGGAGGAGGAAGGGGGGGAGCGGCGAACAAAGGCATTTCTAGGGCAGCGGCGAGCCGCAGGGAGGGGGCGAGATCCGCAGCGTGCGGGCGCGGGGGTGGGAGAGGGTGGGGGGCACGGGGCCGTGACAGCGAGGCGTGTGTGTGCGGGGGGGGCCGCGCTTCCTCCCGCTGGAACAATGCTCCCTCCTCTTCCTCCTCTGCGTTTAAAGGGCTGCGGGGCTCGGTGCTCCCCTTCTGCGGTAGGGGGGGACGCGCCTCGCCCCGCCTCCCCTGCGCGGACGCCCCCGTGGTGGGGCGAGGTGCCCCTCGTCCGCGCGTGGGATCCCGAACTTCCACGCGGGGCGTGGGGTCTGCTTTGTAGCCGGGCACTTTGTTCTCGTTTTCGTGTTTATCTCCCACCTCTTAAAGGGAAAGCTAGACAAAAGGATCCTGCTCGATTTTCTAATTGTTATTATTTTTTTTTCAATATAAAAACGCATCTGTCTGTATTATTTCCCCCACGGTGCATCCTGTCCCGAGCCTTTTGTTCGTTCTGCTTGCACTCCTCTATATGGCCGTTTATTTCTGCTGCTGCTGCTCCCAGCCTTACTGCCTTTCTCAGAGTTGAACTCGAGAGACAGTCTTTTTTTCTTTCTTTCTTTCTTTTTTAAAGTCTAATTAACTTTCTTGTAAGTTTCATCATTTGCCTTTCTCTCCTTTCCAAGGTTGAGATGTGGCTGTGGCTCCTCCGGACTGGCAGAACCAGAAGCAGAGCTCTTTTAGTTGGGTTGGCAGCACTGAGGTTTTATTATTTTTTTTTTCCCTTTCTGCTTGCGCTTGATTCTGTTTGCAAGCGATGAGGAATGACAGGAGTGCACATAGGGAGGGTTTCTTGGATGATTACATTTAAGCCAGGAATTCACTGTGAAAATAAAGCCAAGGGGCGATAAATAAAAGATGCAATCTTCTCCAGGAGACAGACACCCAGCGTGGGCTTCGCTGTGCCTGCTTTCAGCGACAGAACAGGGCCTCAGCGAGGAGTTGTGAAAGGAAAAAGTAACTTGTTGTATAGCTCCTGAAGGGGAGGGGCACTGAGTAATGTTGGCAAGGGTCAATGCGAGGAGAGAAAATATGCATAAATACAACTGAAGTGTTGACTGCTGCTTCTGGAGCCCTTAAACACGTTCCAGACAAATGCTGAAAGTACAGTTGTGTTGTGTTTTTTTTCCAGCCTTCCATTGGAAAGCTGTGCTCCAGCAGTGTTGGAGCTGTTGATGGTGAGTGTCTCAGTGCTCTGGCAGCACCGTGGTTGGGCCCGGAGCTTGGGCAGGGCTCTGCTGGATGCAGAGCTCTCATGCAAAGCTGGTGCTGCGACTGCTGCTGGGCTGGAGGGTGCGACTGAGCCCTGGGTCAGGACTGGTTCTGTGCAGCATGATGGGGTGCTGCCCTGGGAGAGCCCTGATGGGTCTGTGGGAGCAGCGCTCGGTGGCCATACAAATGTGAATCTGTGTTCCGTGCAGCGTGAGTAATGGAAACTCTGTAAATGTTTACTGTTGCACTATGGAAAAGTGCGGCTGTTGGACAAAGTGCATTTTATTATGTATCAGACCTAACAGCCTTACTTGTAGTAGTGATGATCACTATAAGGGAATGGAGATCTGGTTAGTGAGGGAGAGGCACAAACTTCGTGTCAGTAGTTAAATGGACCCTAATGCTTCTGGGTTCTGCATTTCTCAGTCTTGCCTGGAATAAACACTCGGACAATCTCTTCACAGAAACTCATCTCAAGTACTAGAATTTCAAAAACCTCGTGTCTGCATGCTGCTAAAAATTGTCACGTGCTCTCACGTAGTCCTTCCCACCTGTCTCACACATGTCATGCGAAGAGCAGAAGGAGCTAACACATCAGGGATGCACACAGCCACTGATCCGGCATTGGGCTGCCGAGAGCCCCGTGAGTGGTGTTGTCCCGGCATGATAATTAGCATCACTTAGTTCTGAAAGACTTCTCTCCAGAGAAACTGGCTTAAAAATTCTGCTTGTATCTAACTTGCTGGTGTTTCTTATAGCTTATTTTGGTGTGTTTCAACTAGTCATAAAGGGTTTTCTTTTCCTCTTAAAAAAAAAAAAAAAGAGAGAGAACATAGGTTTCTGGAACAAACCTTTTCAGCTCCATAAAATAGAGCTTTTCTACTATATGTGTTTCATTTATTTCAAACTAGGTATTTTTAGTAAAGATTGCAGGCTAAGCATGAAAGCACTTTGAGGAAATACAACAATCTGGGAGAGAAATTAGAAGTTGACTGTGCTTCATTTGGCGTTTGCATGAAGATGCCAGGAGTGAGCAGACAGTTTTAGCTGGCAGTGTATATTTGGTTCCTGAGGTTAGTCCTGAATTAGTGTACAGCCCTGCCTTGTCGTCACAGCAGTGTCTGTCAAGGTTAGGAAGAGAGGTGTGATCCCTCAATAGCACAGTTGACCTGGCGAGAGCCCTTAATGCAGCTATTCTAGGAGAAGGGAAAAAAGCCACCCTGTGCTCTGGTAGGATGACTTTCTGCTTTGGGAAGGGCAGAGGCTGCCTTTACTGCAGTGGCAGAAAGCCCTGCTGCTGTATCTTCGTCCGCATTAGAACCACTTGAAGTGGTTTCTTGATACGTCACATAAAATACTCCTAGAATGTCTTCGTCTGTCTTTAATTTGAGGTTGGTTTGTCTTTGCTGCATAGACCTTGCTTGCTCATACAGGTCTCCCTTTAAGGTGTTGCAGTCTTTTCCACAGTAGCGTAGGACTTTGTAATCATGGTAGTCATGCCTCTTAGGTATGAATGGCAGGAGAGTGAGTTGGAGGGAAGAAACTTCCAAGGGAAGGAAAATAATGTATAGAATTAATTGATGGGCACTTACCACAGCACTGGAATTTAATATTCATGTTGCGAACTGGGAAACTACCTTGTCTGGGAAGTGTGTTCAGCTGCTGTGTTGTTGGTGTGGAGCAGCAGATGCTGTTTTCTGAAGTCCCTCAGTGAAATGTGTTCAGAGGGATGCTACCAAAATACTGCGTTTGATTGCAGGGAAAAAAAAAAAAAAAAAAACAATGAAGAAAACAAAACAAGTGAAGCTTCTCAAATTTAAAATAATAGTTGGAACTTCCTGGATGTTTCTTTGTCTGGTCCTTAAATGAAATTAGAACTTCTGACTTTTTTTCCCCACTTCTCTCTCAATGAGAAGTATTTATCTTTTGAATCAGTTGCTTTCATTATCTGTTGCTACAAAAGAGCTACAAGCTGGTGGTTGCTTTCAAAACCGGGAGAAACCATCATTCTAGGTAGAGAAAGCTTTATAGGATCCCATTGGTAGCTGCTCTAATTCTGTCTGAATACGATACTGTAAGGACTCAGACATACATGTATGGTAATCAGCAACTTTCTGCTCCTTCTGTTGGATGATGATCCCAGTTAATAATTTTTTCATTCTTCCTAGCCATCTTTGCCCAAAGTAGTGTGGAATCATACAGCACATAAGACAAGTGCAATTTCTTTTCTTTCAGAATCTAATTATTTGAGTAGCAACAGCATAACGTGAAACACCTTTCTGTTGATTAAAACCACACCAGGTATTTTATTAGAAATCTGGCCCAGGCATTTGTGCTATGCGTTGAGATGTACCTTTTAGCAGACATGATGATCTTCACTAATGCCTGCAATAGACATCTGTTTGCTGACGAAACATACATGACACATGGGATTAGTTTTTTTCTAAATAATCCAAGTAATATTAAATTAAGTAACGAAGCTAAGGCTGTTATTTGTGAATGTAAGCCCTGTGTTCTGCACTAACTTCTTGGAGTCCTGGTATGTCTGGTGACCTTTTTCCAAGGGGAGAGTGTTGTGCTAAGGTTTTCTCCTGGAAGAGGCAGTTTATCTACTGACATGCCACAGAAACAAGCATGGTTTCTTCAGCAGCCAGCCCAGTGTTGGGGTTTGGTTAGGAACGTATGACTAAAACAAGTAATCTAGAATTTGTTAATACTGTGGTAATGTAGTAAGCAAATGATGTCTGACTTTTTGCTGGGCTTCTTGAATTGCAACCAAGACCGCTAGGATTTTGCAAAAATACCTTCAGTGATTACGGTTTGGATTAGCTTTAAGAAGTAACTACCAATACTTCCAGGTTCGGAGAGACAAGTAAACTCATTTTTAAATATTTCTTCCTGAAAGAGAGATGGCTGAATGCATTCCAGTTTCCTTGTTAGATTTGGAATGCAATGTATTAATTAGGGAACACACAAGCTATTTTCAGTGAGTAGACATGTGTGTTCTGATGGACTATCCTTGACCTTGAAGAATTTCTTTGGAAACTTTTCTTCTTAAAAATAAATATAATAAAGCGGGGTTGGAGGCGGGTGGGGGGGGCGGGGGGGAGGGAGGGAATTATAACAAAAACCTTTCTTGTAAGGCTAGATTAATAAACATGGAAAACTTCGTCAGCTCCTGCCTTTTTGGAGTCTTTCTAAAAATATCTAATCTGGATTTCAATAGGAGGTAAGCATTTTTCAGTGATTACAAGACACAGGAATAAAAACCTTATCCAGGCATGTGCAGTCTGCGGCCCGGCCCAGCTGGCTCTGCATCCCGGCTGCTGCCCAGTGGCCCAGCTAGGCCCCGGGCGTACACCCACTGCTCCCCGGCAGCCAAACATTGGCGTGCGATGATGGATATTGCAATTCCACCTACAGTTGACATAAATACATGAACTGGGCATTTTCAGACGGAGTGTAAAGAGTTGCAACCAGACATTCAACTCAAAAATCTGACTGTGTCTCTTTAGATTTTTTAAGCCCTCTCTTACTGTAGAGAAGCACCCCGCGCTTCACAATCGGCCTTATTCATATCATCGCTTTTTGGCAGCACATGCGTTTGTGGACAACTGTTGTCATCAATGAAGTACTGGAGTAACATTTTACCAACAAATAATGGACAAACACCTTGAGAGCTCGCAAAGACTTGCAGGCATTGCCATCAAACCAGGGATTGATGTGCTAGTTCCACACAAACAGGGTCACGTATCCCACTAATTCTGGGTTTTTGTTGCTCTCCTTTTTTGTTTTAATATCCTAATATTTTAAAAATATTGTAGATAGAGATTAGTTTTGTTACTTATATACATGAACTAAGCTGTATATTTTGTGAGGGCTGCTCCAAAGGTAATGCCTGCTATTTTATTGTGCTGGCCCACAGTGTAGGAGGCAGATGGTGGTGGTATGGTGATAGAAGTTGAACCTTCCCACCGACATTCCATCCCATGTTGTTGCTGTGTGACAGATGGCAGCAGAGGGACAGTCTGACAGAATGGCATCTGACATGGAACTGTGTCCATGAAGCAGAGGTGTGTTATTAAATTCCTCCACGTGTGGAATAAAATGGCACCAAGTGACATTCATTGACACTTGCTGGACATTCCTGGAGACCAAAGAGTGGCTCTGAGCACAGTGAGGTGGCAGGTGGTGCATTTCAGTAGTGGTGACAGTGGGGCTCCTTTGCTCTGCAGATTTTGACAAGCAAAGCATGCAAGTTCTCGTTCATCACTGGAGAAAATGCACAACTAATGATGGTGGCTGCGTTGGTAAAGGGTGTTTTGTGGCTGGGAGTTTGGTCCATCAAAAAGCATCATTGTGCTCTGTAGCTGTTGCTGTTTCCATGGAAATACATAGGAGGCATTACTTTTGGAGCAACCTTTGTCTGTGCAGCATGAAACTGTTCATGAGATGTGGCCCACGCAAACCAAAAGGTTGGATGCTCACGCCTTGTAGAGTCTTTCCATGTAATTAGAAATAGTAGGATAAATCTTTAATAAGACAGTGTCATTGCTGCACTAGAATTTAGTAAATTGATTCCGGTTAAAATTTTTAAAACAGCAAAAAGACCCCGCTTTTACGGAAAAAGTTTTATACAGACTTGACCTAACAACTTGCCATTATTCATTTTTTTGTCAGTTTTCATGTTTCTCATGTTGCTTATTTACCCCCTAATTTCAAGGCTTCCTTCGCTTTAAAGGAAACAATTTCTGTTTCAAAGCTTGCTCTCAGTTTAAGAAAGTGATTCCATTTCTGCGTACAGTCAGATGTTTTGGTATGTAGCAGTTCTTGAATTTGAGCCAGTTGTCACACCAGCAAACCGATGCTTTCTCTGTCTCTCTGCTTTCGGAGGTGAATGGTTAATTAGAAGTGAAAATTGTGTGTGAGGTTAGGCTGAAGCTGTTTAAAAGTCACCCTTGGACAAATTCGTTTTCCATAACAATCACTAGCTAGTTGGTGACTTTTGCCACAGCATTTGCTGTTTGTTTTTTTTTTTTCACCTGTTAAAATTAAACCCTTACATAAGACTCTGAAGTTCTCATTAAAACCTATTTAGCGAGAAGTAGTATATTATCATATACAGTAGTTCTCACCTGTGAAGGTTAAAATATGTTGGGTGATACCCTGAAAGATGTATCTGCATGGGTTCAGTTTTTGTATCACCTGCTGTTTTGGTATCTAGTTCTACAGACAAATCCTAAAGTTTTGTAGTAATGTGACAAAATATTAGCGCAAAGCTATGGTAATGCTAGAAGGCAGCTGACACCCTTTCACTTATTTTTTCTTTAATTGATTTTCTTTGAGGATTACACAGGAGAATTTACTGCATCTTGAAAAGAAAAATAAAAGCAGGACAGAACTATTTTAACTGACAAAAGCTATTCTAATTTTTGAATCTGCCTGTCTGTCATAGGAAATAATTTTGAAACGTTAGAAAGTTTTCACGTGCAATGAAGGTACAGATTTAATGTGAATTCTGATTGCCTGGAATGCAGTCAGCCTGACAGCATGTGAGTACTTAAGCACTGTCCAATAACTGCACTTGTGCTGGGAGAGCTGTCTTCTTGAACTTCCAGTTTTTCCTCTTGGTTCACTATCTAAAGCTACCTGGGGAAACGCTTCCCTCAGCTGGATGTGCATGTAGCCTTTGACATGGCTTTGTAGCCTTCTGTGACCTGGATCACTAGTAATGTTGGCTGGGGCTGTGTGCTGGTTTGCATTCTCCTCCTGGCTACATAGCAATTACCATGATTTAGCGATGCCCTTGCAGTGCGTTACTGTACTGGCTTCCAATGAGGCAGCCATATGCACTCAGCCTTTGTTGCCTTAGCCCCACTGTCAAACACTAGGATGTCTAGAAAGCTTCTAATGTAAGTCACTGTCTTAGAATAGTTGTTCTGTTGCTTGTTTGTTTGCTTGTTTTACTTTTGCAATTGTGTAAACAGACAAGGAGAGTAGCCTTCTCAAAGTAAGGAGAGTGAAGAGCATTCCTCTATGGTTGAGTAAGAGCTGATGAAAGGCCTGCTACAGAAGCTTAGTAACCATACAAAAAAGCTTTCTGATTTGACAGAATTGCTGAACGGAACTGTCTCCCAATGTAGGCTTTTTACCTATATTTCATTAAGCCTTTCTGAAAATCGCAGAACAAAATGTGAAAGAGGGGCATCTTTAACAGTATTTAAAGCATATTTTAAGGTAATTGCGATGTGCACCATTGCGTTTTAAGAAGGCCTTTATCTTTTCTTTCCGTCTAACCCTTTCCTCCTTGTTGCAAATGAGAGCGTTTGACAGTCTTGAAATATCTGGGAATTTTTGCTTTGGAAATGCATGGGCAATGGCTGAGAAGGTCTGACGTTAATTGGGAGGATGCAGCAAAACCTGTCAGTAAGTTTAAATTCATCATAGTAGAGCTAGCTGATCAGATAAATCGAAAGCTCATTTACTGAATTAATGTGCTAAAAATTCAGGTGTCTTACGTTTTGTCCTGCTTTATTTAACAATCTGCCTGTTTATGTAAGTCATCTTTCATTGTTAATTGGTGTCAGACCTCTAACGTGCTATGGGACTGCTGGAAAAATAAGTGTGGAAAAGTGGCATAATAGGAAGAAAGTTAACAAAAGTGGGCGTTAATACATCTTTATTGAGACTGTTTGACTTTACTTTTTTTCCCAAGAGCTAATTATTTTCAAACGATCATTTTAAAGGCTGGGAAAATCAAACGTTGCATGGCTGTATGACTTCTAAGAAATGAGACACTTTGTTGTATGCAGGCCAAGTTTTGCTGCTAACTGGTTACTGACAGCCGGTAGTAATGCAAATACAGTGCAGGAACTGTGCAGCTGACTACAATGTTTAATTTATACTGACTAATGAAATAAAGAACATTTGACCATTGAGGCACTTAAGATGGAATAAACTGTTTTATAAAGTGTGAGACAAATTTACAGTCTGTAATACAGTAGAGGATCAAGTTTGCATGTACTGCGCTTATTTTTCTATTTCTAATATTGTGGGTTTTGGTGATAGGATTTCACTAGCATTAACTCTTCTGGGCTTGTTTCCATATGCTTCGAGCTTGACTTTGTTTGTTTGATACTAATGGCTTGTTTTCTGGCTTGGTACCTGTGTTCAGCTATATGCTCAGCTTAGTGGCTGCGCAAGGCCCCTCTGGGGAGCTTTATTAATACTTGGTTTCTACACTGAGCTTTGATACTTCGGCCAGCCTGAAGTTTAGACTGTCACTCCATCTTCAGTGATGGTGGATGGAATTGTTAGTTTGTGGAAACTATAAGCACCTGCACCTAGTGTGGTCTTAGGATGTCATATGCCTGGTGGCCAGTCATTTTTGCCACCTAGCTGTAGTTCTGACCATGGAATAATGGCAAATGTCTGTGTTAAGAATCTATTAACAAAAAATGTCAATCAGTAGTCATTCTGAAGTTGTCTGGAAAACACGAGAAGTTTTGTGAAGAGCTTTACAGTAAGCAATTTATTACTTGACAGCAGCAGTTGCCTCAATGAAACACTTACTTTCATGCTTATGTTTGTGGAGTACAGTGCATCATTTGGAAAGTTGAAAAGTAGTGTTAGTAAAACCCTTGTTTGCATATTTACAAAGCTGACCTTGGTGACGACATTAAGCATGACTTATGCTTCAAGACAACGCTGCTGAGCCTGGTGATTCTGAAAGCTCTAGAACAGGGAATATCGCTAGCCTAAATGAATTGCTTAGCATATTAGCTGTGTGGAGGAAACGTGGAATGCTTTTCTTCTTAAATACTGTGTGACAACCAATGACAACTGTGCCAGCTGGCTGTAGTGCTGATGTACATGCAGGATAACTCTCAGTTCTGCCATTGATTTAAGTTGTAAGCTGAAACCTTGCAAACTGACTGTTAGCATATCAAGTCAGTAATATTCTGTATCTATGTCTGGATTTAGAATAGCTGTATTACACAGAAGCATGAAAATTCAATTTTACTTCTAGAGCAGAGGGATAACATAAAATGTGTAACTGTGGTGTTACATTTTTAGCTCTTCGTTATTGCAAGTCATGATCTGTGAGGTAACAGTCACGCAGCTTTCCTGGTCAAATCTAAATGCATGAACTAACAGAGATGACTTCAGCTGAATGTGCTACTAATGTCTGAATGATAGACAGTGACTAGAAATAGGACTTGATGTAACAGATGCCTCGGCAGCCTGAATGGATAAGGAAGCTGAGAATAACTTGATTAGTGCTATTTAGAAATTTTAGAAGCAGCATATTGCTTATTTACTGATGGTTTTCAGTGACCAAACTTTACATTATGTATCCTGGCAATAATTTACAGTCTTAATTTCTAAGTAGTTACGTAGATGATAAATGCAAGTGGCTGCCTGGTGGCAGGTGTGAAGAACTGTTTAGGAGTAAACAAGAGTTCAACTCATTGAGCAAGGTATACTTGAAGACAAGAGGGGTAGTAAGATGCTGAGCTGACCTTTATAGATGAGTGCCTAGGAAGAAAAGTGGGGAAGTGATGACTTCTGAGATAAGGTGGAGGTCAAAGAGCTCTGCAGATTTCTGAAGAGCTGTGTTTAATGAGGTTGTAGTCTGAATGACCGGCTTCTCCCTCTTTATGATCTGCTTTCAGAGGGTTTTAGTGAAGGCACGAAGGAGGATAGATGTCTCCGTTTTGAAAACCTTGTTTTGTTTTGTACAGCAGGTTAGCAACCTAACTTAACGATCTTGTAGATTCTGAAGCTGCAAAAATATTTAAAACTACAAAGTGAATGGTTGCTTGTTCTGCCCTCTTCCTTTCTTACATCCTAATTTCAGTTTTAGAAATTCAGTGTATCTGACACTATTTTTCATAAAGTGCTGACTTTTCTGTTAAATAGAAGGTTATTTGTCAGGCTGTGCTTTATCGAAGCAGAAGCTATTTGTGTCATGTCTTGCTGGAGACTCCATCATCAGTGGTTAAAAAAAGACTTTTTTATACGCATGATAAACAGTTTTATTCATGGGGTTACATATGCATTGATACACTCATGTTACAAATTAGTTCTGTAGATTTTTAAGATATATTCAAATTTTGTCTTAATTGCCTTAATTCTAATCAATAGGCAATAAATGGCATAATTTTAAACCATTCTGTTCTGGAAAAAGTCCAAGTGTTTGTTTTCATATCCTTTCTTTTTCTGCAAAATAGTAAATCGCTGTGGTACCCAGAGTTGTGAACAGCTGAGTTATTTTGGGGGGCCATATCTTGTGCTGACATAGGGATAGGAATTGGGGATGCACTGAAGAAAGGATAGGATTCTGGTGACAGATGTTGCATGGACTTGTTAGGCAGTTCCTTAGACAAAGGTAGGAAGAGGAAAGAGAAGAACTGGCTGCGTTGGTACAGCCTGAAGCTATAAGGGCTAGAAACTGTTAGGAATAGGAGATAAATGTAAGCACATAAAAGTTGGGATAATGTGAGCATTGTAGTCTTAATAGGAAAGAGATCCAGTTTTGTGGGATAGGGGTTGTTAAAAGGGAGGATCTGTATATGCACCAGGGGTCAAGGAAGGGTGCTGATGTCAGAAAACCGAAGAGTCTCAGCCTGAAGAGTAAGCTTGAGAGGAGTGAGATGGCAGTGAGATCAAAGCAGCTACTCCCTGATTACTCAAAGCATGGAATGATAGCTAGTGAAATGTTAGGCAGAATAAATGGGGAAAATGTGAATCATGGATACTCCAGTGAATCCCTGCCTGTTAAGAGGTCCATCTTCCCCTCCCTACTTGAATAACAAAAGGAAGTTCACTAGTAGAGATAAAGTATTGAGAAACATGTTCTGAAAGGAGGAAGCAGAGGAGGATGACTGTGCAGTGAGACACTAAGCTGTGATTTTAGGAAGTAAAAGGAGAACCACAAAAGCCAGCAAAGGTCAAAAGTGCCAGGAAAAGAGTCTTCTGCTTATACAGGTGCTGAAAAGTAAAGCAGTCCAAGTCCTGATACACGTTCAGAAAAATCTCCAATGGAGACCTGAGTGAGAGCTGTTCAGTGAGAGGACACTGCTGGAACCAGCAAAGAGTTGATGGTAGAATCACATTCCAGATAACAGTCTCAACACACTCAATTGTTTGGCCATGGGAGAGAGAAGATAGGGGTGTGGGGGAGGTGGTAGTTTGGGTGAACGTGAGCACCTCAGGTAGAAGTTCCATGGATGAATGAAGTGGGGTAAATCAGCAGCCTAAGAGTGAAGAAGTCTGTATAGCAAGGCACAGCATGCATGGAGATTTACAGGTAGGCGTGGGGGGGATTACCTGTAGTTGTATTTTGTGCCAGGCCAGCCTTGCCTATGGCCCTGGTGAGGAAGTGTATGTCCTAAGCCTGAGTGTGGTTAGCAAGGTGTGAGGAAATAGGGAAAGAAGTGAAAGCAGGTCCCCGTATCTTGTGCTTGCCTGCTGCCAGGTGATGCTGCCTTGAAGGGTGTGTTTGCAGTGAGGACCGGACAAGGAAATGCTACTGAGGTAGACTGTGACTTGATCTTCACTGGGTGTCTTGGTGGAAGCAGTGTGATCTGGCTCAGTGCAGGCTGGAGGGACCTCTGACCTGCCTGCCCCAGCCCCTGCAGGGCTTGGGGCTGCCACACGCTGCTCACAGCTTCCTCCGGGCTTTTGGACAGGTGTCCTTCCCACAGGAATTGTATGTATCTGTGAGCAAATGAGGCTTGTTAGAAATACATACTGTAGGCATTGAGTATCAGTGTCCAATGTGGTGGCTGCTGCTCAGGGAGGGGCTCTCTTACCTCCAGGCTGTTGTACTGGCCGATGAAACCTGGACTGAGGTGTGAGGGTGCTGCACCAATGAAAGCCTGAGACCAGTGGACTAAGGTCCCCATAAATACAAGCTGAAAGCTCAAATACAAGCCTAGTGTCTATCTTTCTGAGGCTGGTAACCTTGAGTCGCCAAACAGATCATAAACGACAAAGACCATAAACTTTTACTCAGAGAGAAGTAGAGAATTTGAAACTGTATTTCCAGTTACAATTTAGCAGCGTTATCACCTTACTACCCCTTCCTTTTTTGAGGGAGTAGGCACATTCCTCATTGGCCAAGCCTGCTGCTGTGAGAGGAGCTGCTGATGCGGCAGCGCAACGTGGTCATAACGCTTCCTGGTGAGGCTGGGAGTTGTTCTCCAGGAGCTGTTCCAGCAAACGTGCTCCCTCTTGTCACTGGGTGAACTCCTCCAAGGACAGGCTGCAAAACAGGCCTATCAAAAAAAATGTATTCCATTGTGAAATACTCTAGTCATGAATATGGTAAATGAAATAACTGACTCATTTAGTGCGCCATGACTCATTTACTGCTCTGTGCCTCATTGTGTAACTCCTAGAACAGAAAATACATATTGCTGTGCTCAAACATGTATTTTGAAAAGATTTTTTCACGATTGTCATTTTCAAACTTTACCCACTTGTTAAGACACTATGTCATTCACCCTGAAGCCATGTGGATGCTTTAGGCTGGCTTAAATGCAGGCTGCTGTCAGAGGGACACTGCAGTTCTCGAGCTTGCACCTAGTGCCAGTGTTTGTATAGCTGTGCAGTGAGCTGGAGAACTGTTCTGCTTGTGAACTTAGATCTTGTTTGGTGAGTTTTACCTTGTCTATTGGCCCCATGAATGCTGCTGTTGATTTAAGGGAGAGATGCTGGGAGAAGGGGGCACTAAGAAGGGAAGGATCCTTTCTGTGTCAGTCACATTTTGATCAGTATAAAATTTTCTTGAAGCCCTGACTGCTGCCTGGAAAGGAGGTGGCTGCTGTGCTTGGGAATTTGCTCTCATCAGAGGCATCCTGACTGCTGAGGGTCTGCAGCTTGAGCCTCTCCCTGAGCTGTGAGATCGGACAGGACAGTGTTGCAGCAGTAATCTTCCACATGTCTTCACTCAGTGGTCTTCCTTATTGCAGAACCTTGACTGAGAAAGGAGTCATACTACCATATTCACCCTTTGATTAAAAAAAAAAATCCAAACAAATGTTTACTTTCGGAGTACAGGAAAGGGAAGGAAATACCTGACAGCTGGCTCTGGTCATATGTGTTCACTTCTTTATGTATCTGTATAGCTCTTGCAAAAAGTGCTTTTTGTCTTTGAAGTTCATGTGTTGCCTCTTCTTCTGAGGCAGTACTAAGCTTCAGCCTACCTTTGTTTAACACAGGCTTTCAAGGTGATTCTCTCCCCTGTTGTGCAGTTGTTTAACCAGGTAACATATTCCATGTTTCTTTCTCATTCATAGCTGTTGACAACATTGATAAAGCAAGTGTTCTTGGCTTTTTGTCTGGTCAGGCCTGCTGAGCCAACACAGCTAAGAATGAGCTGGAGTCTTTTCTTTGTTTCTGTGAGCTTTGATCACTTGCACCTTAATGGTCACACTGAAGGCTGTGGGGTCATGGTGGTACATCAGAGACTTCAACTAGCTTGTATGATCTTCGTTACTGGTAGAGATGCGTGAGAAGGAAACCATGGAGCACAACCTGGATCTCAAGCAGAGTTTGTAGGGCTGGCAACAAGGGAGGAAATAAACCTTAATGCTTGTAAACTGAGCACTTTTGATATGGACCTCACTGACAGTCTAAAATAGTCATGTGGGGTTCCAGTATCATTACTGCTTCCCCAAGAAGAACAGCAGTTGAACAGAATGTTGGTACTTCAGTATAACTTGGACAGCGTGTGAGCTACAGCATAGCTGCTCCTGTTAGTGGGGCCTATTACTGAAATGGTCTGTCTTCGTGACTGGAATAAAGCAGGTGCGTGAACTATTCCAGATGGACTGAAGTAATGCTTAACTAAACTTGCCCATAACTGATGAATGGAAGAAGGGCACTGGGAGCCCTGTTGTGTACTTTGGTGATGATGAGCCAGTTTTCAGGGCAGAAATGGCTTTTTACCATACTGAGTGATTTCATGGGGAGTTATGCAGGTCAGCATGGGTTAGGATACTCTGGCTTTCTCAACTGCTTGCACAGAGATTAAAGCCTACTACTGGCTCACTTTCAAGAGTAGTGTGTTTTAATGTGGAAGAAGTGGTCTGGGTTGCTCACTTCTTAGAACTCTCTGCAGATCTGCCTGGAGCATCGTGGCTGTCAGACTCTGTTCTAAGGCATGTGTGAGACACAGCCCTTACGTTGTACTACGCTTGTGCAGGGTACTTTCCTGGTCGTCTTCTGCTGGAAAGGAGCCTGCGTGACCTCCAACCCTAACTGAAGTGTCTTGTTTCCTTCCTAGCCTCTGCAGGTGGTGTTTGTCATTAATGTACGTGTTTACCCACGCTCCTAAATGAAGAATGTTCTCATTTGAGGAAGGTGAAGCTACTCGGTCTGTTATCTTTTCTGCTTTACTGCTACACTGCTAACGCTCATATAAAATTAGATGGCTCCTTTCTGTCAAATCACATTTTAGGCTGATGGTGGGTGTTTAACATGATACTTTTGAGAGATGACCGTGATTTCTGCAAGCCAGGTTTTTCAAAGAAATGTGTTTGTATCAGCCTGAACTCTTGTCTACTTAGTGAATGAAGAACAGTCAGGTATCAATCCTTCAGTTTCAGTCGCAAATAGTTTGATTTCATAGTTGCCTTCCTTTTAACCCTTCCACCTCTACTCCTGATTCTTCCTTATTATTTTGAAGGTAAATACAGTCAGGGGAAATTGGCTGTTCAGAAGTGCAGTAGTAAAATATACAAAGTGCTTTTGCTCACGCAAAGCTAACAAGTAGGAAAAAGAATGATCCCACAGGTAATGGGAGGTTCTTTAAAGAGTCATGTAAAACAAAAATGTTCAGTTTTGAAGCTTGGCTGAGCTATGTTGGGTATAAGAGATGGTATTACAGGCAGGATGAAATGCTTGTAGGATTTGGGGGAGGGCGGGGGAAAGAGAAGCAGTGCTTGTGGACTTCATTAATCTTCACAGAATTCTGAAGTTTGTGTCTGGATGTGTATACTTCTATAATGTATTTATGCAAATTCAAAGTAGTGCCACAGTTTCAGGTTAGTGTAGAAAAAGTACTGAAATTCACATAACTAAGTTTTGGTTTTTATCCAGAGTAAATTTTTTTTTCTCATAGTAATAAAACAAACAAACTAAAACCATATTATTTTAAGGGAAGGGCATTTAAAAGAGAGTTTAAGACCTGTGCGCTGCACTTGAGCAAACCTCCTCAAACCTGCCAAGCTTAGAAA
Organism: Gallus gallus; assembly: GCF_016699485.2. Lineage (NCBI taxonomy): Eukaryota > Metazoa > Chordata > Aves > Galliformes > Phasianidae > Gallus > Gallus gallus. Next base: position 19,662,085 of record NC_052572.1, read on the forward strand.
CTCAATGGAATTGATGTTTCTGCATGGAACAGACAGCTCACAGTGAACGTTCTCATCACAGCTCAAGTTGAGGGGCAAAAACATTCTATCACCAAAAAAAGCAAGGACTCAACCTAGTTCTTTGCATAAAGATTTGCTCATATGTTCAGAACTTTGCGAAACTGGTTCAGGAATCTTGACTTATGCTTAGCAAACTTACCAAAGCCATCCGTGAACATTACATAAATACCTGCATACCATCTGGAGGTGAGAATGCTGCCTGTGGGTGCATGGCCAGAAGCTGCTTCTTGTTAGCTGATCACTGTAATTTCCCCTCCTCAGACCTTTATTTTGCAGTTTCCTGAATGACAACTGACCACTTTCCACCAGCAGGTAAAGTGCTGTGGTACTGTGGATTGCTTTCCAGTCTCTGTTGGGGGACTGTCCACAGGGCACCTTCCGTAGAGCAATAAATGTGCTACCAGCCGTGCCTTTTGCAGTTTTTTCTTGTAAATCTATACAGTAGACATGTCCTATGACAATTCTTGAATTCTGAATTTCGAAGATATGAGGAAGAGGTCCTGTTGGATTCAGATAACTGATACTGCTGAAGGTGTTTATGTAGTTTTATCCCCTCTTGGGCTATTTGAATTCAGGCCAGAGTATTCCTGTCAGTTATGCTGTGCAGATGGCAGGTCTAGTTCATCCTTTAGTCTTTTTAAATGTATCCATAAGTCTGTGCAAACCAGGAGCTGAGATGTGTGAAATTACTTTCACAAGAAGTTTTCTGCTCAGTGCATTCCAGAAGAACTTAGAGTGTGTAAAGTGATTTAATGGGCTTTCATCAAGGTGAATCTGTTTCAGATTCAGCTTATACGTATTAGCTCTGTTTTAGCTGCGAATGCTTGGACAGAAGGAGAAGACAGAAAGTTGACTGATCTCGATCTCAAAGAAATATCTGTTAAGAGTATCTTCCCAAGAATAACACTGCATCTGGTAATAAAACTATGATATATTTGCGTAGAATGATTTAAACTTTGGCAGTTGGAAAACCTCAGAAACCCTTCACTCATGTAGTCTGTATGAAGCTTGCTTTTAAATAGGAGAGGCTTTTCTTGATATATCCTATTGTGAATGCTCAGTAAATCCAGACATTAAAATAGTGTGTTGGTTTTGGAAAATACTGTCTTCCTGAAGAGAAGGAAGAAATTGTATGGAGTGATGACTTTTGGTAAGCATCCAGGTCTACACTGCTTCTCGTTGAGCTTCACACTGCACTTTCTCCTCTTACTTTTTCCTCCACGCCATGTGGAAGTAACAGGAGGTAAAGACAGGCAAAATTGAACCTCGTGCCATTTGTTAAGAAGGTGCCACTGAACACAGAGGCAGTTGAGATTCAGGCCTTCTATTTGAAAGCAGAATGTGAACTTGCCCTCATCAGATGCGATAGTTTGAACATGAAAATCCCTCAACTAGCATTTGCTGAAAACATTCCTGATGATTGCAAACCTTTAAATCCTTCTTCATTCCAGTTATTTTGGATACAGTTCAGCACATGTTGTCTAAGCCTGCTTTAATTTGTTGCATGCAGAGAATGAGCTGAACAGAATGGAGAAACCTCAGCTGAAAGTTGGAGTAATTTGACTCAGGCTTGGTCATTTAGGAAAAAAGTGTTTCCTCAGAAAATAGGATAAAGGATGAATATGCTGTGTCTTGATCATCATTTTAAGTTTATGTCTGAAATAAGGTGTAGGTCACATTTTTATATCTTAACTGACCAGCTCTTGGAGAGTGAAAAAAACAAGTGGAGGAAATAAGTGGCTTTTAATCAGTTCGCTTGGAGCTATGCAGTGCTGGTGTGAGCCTAGAGATACAGGAAAACCTTTTTATTTTTGTTTGGTGACGGCATTTGGAGTTGATACCCATCTGCCCTGTTAGATTTTGTATCAGCTCACCTAGCCTTTCGCTCCATGTGGGAGCAGGGCATGTAGCAAAACCTTCATTAACCCCACGTGCAGATGATAACTGTTCCTTTTGCTAATTTCACATCAGCACTAGTGGAGGGATAGCCTATTTTTGGCATTAATTATGCTTATCCTACTATTTACACAGACAGATTTTGAAGGCTCTTAGAAAAATCAGCGTGGGTGGGTGGGGGAGGAAGCCCCACTTAGGTGTTTTGGAGACTTTCTTTCAACATAAATACAAACTACTTGCCAGATTTCGTTTTCTACCAGTAGTAATAGGTTTTCCATACATCCACAAATGTTTCTTATGTGAACAGCTGACAAAAGCTCAGGCTTTCAGGGTAAAGTGAGCTGTCTTCTGGCTGGAACAAAGACCTTTGGAGGTATGGGGGGAGGAAAGCTTTCTTGAGAAGCACAAGTGTAGAGGCAGCTGGCAGCATGGGTACTAATCAGAAATATACCCAGAAACTTAATTCCTCCCAATTGTGTTGCTCCTGAAGGACAGATATTTATTTTGACCTTATTGTCTTTGAAGGATGTTATTTTTTATTAAAGAAAACCATGTGCTGCTGCTTTTGGGGCTGCAAAATGCTGTAATGCAGAATAATCAAGTTAAAATAAAGGGAAGGAAGTGCTTGCTCAAGTGGTGTGATTTGTCTTGTGGTGAGGAACGGGGGTGTCGCTGGGGTTAAACTAGATTAAATAAATAAACCCTGTAGGTCTGGGAGCTTTTCAGTTTTCCTGAATCTGACATTATGTGGGAGAGTTCCTGAAATACTTGTTCAAAATAAGTGACTCCTGATCTTCGTAAAGCAGTATCTCAATGCTCTTGCTTCTGTAATACTCTTTCTACAACAGCAGTACCTTTTATTCCTCATGGATTGTTACTCCAATAACTTCAAAGGTATGCTACTTATCCCCCCTTTCCTTTTCCCCCCCTTCATTTTTAGTTTGTACCTAAATCATTGCCAGAAACCCTTGGTCTGCTCTGTGTCTCCTTTAACTCTCCAGTTGTTTGTTTACCCTGACATTCAACCATGTAACTCAGCAACGCTGCTGAGGGAGAACTTTCTGAAGGAGAAATGCATGTTCTGCTTTGAAGGGTGGCCACTGTGTGAGTGATCTGGGGGAGGGCTGCGCCGGCTGAAGTCACATCAAGCTCTCCAGGCACAAGGAAGAGGAACTGGAGTGCACCAACATGATAGCAAGAAGGCAGCCCCATTTCACTCTGAGAGGTAAATGAAGTATAGAAAGTAAACCCTTGCACAAATGGAGCAATGCAGTGTCGCAAAATTCAACTTGTTCGTTTTGCTAGCAGTAAATTGTTTGTCTCAATGTGCAGAACAGCATAAAGAAACACTTTGTGCAGCCTTCGCAAACAGATATTTTTATCTCAGTTTGTAAAATATCATTAATCTACTAGTCTGAAACGAACAATAAAAACATTCTTCTTTAAAGAACACTTGTAATATGATGTGCTACCTCTTTTAAAATGTTTGCTGTTGAATGCTTTTGTAGGTGTCTTGGAGAAAAGAATTGCGAACTTAGCCGAATTACATGATCTCAATCAAAATAACATTAGTGTTCAACATTTCATTGGGAAGTGATACCAAATATTGGGGAAAAAAAATCATCAATTAGAAAAAGGTTGTTATAGTAGACTCTCAGTCTGTTTACCTCATTCAGTCCTGTTCCAGTCATGCAATCTTACAGAATAATGCAGTTCTGCCTCTTGTGCGTCAGTAGACATTGAGCTTAGTTACAGCAGACTTCAGAGCCCAGGCTGCTTTTACAGAGAGTAAGATGCACTGTGTTCACTGAACAATAGAGAGTAATTTAAAATTGGTTACAGCCACCTTTTTTCTTTCCTAAGCTTCTTATGCTGTTTTTAATTTACTCTGTTTTGCGGTTACTTAACTATACCGTCTATAAAGAAAGATCTTCACATTTTATGTACTATGCCCTTTAATAAAGGAATTATATTTGAAAACTGTTGAGTTAGGACAGTTCACTGACGTATCATGTGTAGGGCTATCAAAACACAGCACACTCAACAGTAATCTGTGAATTACACCATGCAGAGTGTTTTTCTGCATTAGAGATGAAGGTAGGCTGACTGTCAGAAAGGTCATGGGTGGCAGTTGTTCTGTACACCCCTCCAAATCCAAATGATCTATCTCTGTTGTAAAATCAATGCTTCTTTATTTTTTTTAAATCCTGCTTGTGGCAAGTTTTGTCAGCTGTTGAAGGCACGTTCTAGTCTATGGGGAGTAGTATTACGTGAGCTCACAGTCATTTTGGGATCTCTTTGGTTAGCTACTGATATGAACATACTCCTTTCTGCTTGTCTAGTCCTCTCTCACAGTTTTTGTTCTGTAGCATGTTCTTCACCTGTTGCAAATGAAGTCTCTGGTCTGTGACTCATCTTATAAGCTTTATCCTATCTCATGTCACTGGGAAGTTTTGGGTAGTTTGTGATAACTAAATACAATAAGAAAAAGTTCTGATCTGTTTTGGGTTGTATTTTTTCAAACTCTATTATATAAAGTCTAGAACCATTTTTAAAGGTCACCTGCAGTTCTTGAGAGACAGTTCATCCTATGAAGAGCCATGTGCATTAAGAGTGACTAATGTAGAGGTTTGCTTTTTTGCAGTTTTAGAACCTGGTTGCCCCCATAGAAAGATGAATGTGGGTTATACTAAGACATATCTACAGGGTATAACACCAGGCATTCCTAGTGCAAACATAGCTTTTGTTACATCTGTAGTTGAGCCTAGACTCACTGTTGACTCAATAGGTGATGTTGCTGGGCCTTAGACTGAGTTTAAATCAGTTGTGTGCTTTGAGGCATATATTGCTATTGTGGAACCTACTGAAAGCTAACAACTGGTTGCAGAGCTTAAATCTAATTTTCACCAAAAACAGAAACCCTTGGAGTCCGATTTATAGAGTACTTGATACCTAAATCTGTGGACAAGTGAATAGCGCAGCAGTAGTTATGTGGCTAATCACTTAAGGCATGTTTGTATTTGTTGGCACTAAAATGTCTTTTAAAAAACAGTCCTTGCTGGTTTCTTTCAAAAAATAACTGGTCCATTAAGAATGGGCTTTAAAAGGAGATTTTTAAATGAAAACAACTCTGCAGCTCTTGGGCTTTTTGAGTCTTTCAGCATGGAATTAGCTACTCTTGATGGTGTGTTTTCTGGCAGCTGAATTTAAGCTATAGGATTTTTGATCTGTTATCAATACAGTTTAGGCCTGTTGTTCTATTGTTATTATTTTTGTCTGAAGTATTTTCTAGCTGAGACGTGTCACTACTTAGTCTGTTCTTTTGGTAGAGTTGATCTTGTTCTGTTTCTGGGACTCTGACTCTTGGTCAACATTGAAGAATATCGACAGACACACTTACAAACTGTTACAACAATACGTGTGCACTACTTAGGAATCTACTGTTTTATCATACTCCCTCCTGAGACTTGGGCTGGAGGATGCATGAAATGCAAGCCACGTTCTTAATCTTGGATGCAGATACCATGGTGATAGCTGCAAGGAATGATTATACGTTGAAGGTTGGAATAAAATATTCTGCTTTATTTAGAAATGCAAGGCCCATTCACTTCTTTAAGCTATAGTTCTTGGTGGGCTATGATTTTTTTGAAAATAATGCTTTTCTCAGTATGGAAGTTCAGGGTAATGAATGGTGTTTCTGTCTCAGAGTAGAATGTGAATTGTTTGCTTGTGAATATCCTTCCAACCTTCTTCATGAATGAGCACTTGTGTTTGTGAGATTGAAGTTTCTTTTGTTTTACTGGTACTTTTGTAGTGAAAGTGAAGAGTTTTAACTTGTGAAGCTTCTAATTATTCTTCAACTTAACAATGAAAGAACAATGTAACATCTTCTAGTTTTGGAGTTTCAGACACAACCTTTAACCCCAAACAGCAGTGAAGTGAAATCACTTGCTTGAATTAAAAAACAATCACGATTCCTCATTTGCCATGCCTGTGTAGTTGGAACAATTCCATTCATCTTGGTGAGGGAGAGTTGTAAAGCTTGAATTTACAACACAGGCATCAATACCAATGTGTAAGTGGGTGGAGTTGGAATTGGTACTGCTTTTATTTGGGAGGAGTTACAGAATGACTTCATTAATTGTGTGTTTTCTTCCCTGTTACTCTGTTGTTTGCTAACCTGTCTGTCTGTCATGATTGTTTCTACAGTTTGCTTGGATTTCTGTTTAACAGAAGTTGATTGCAGGTGACCCACTTGCTGCTTTCTTTCTCACAGACAAAGGTGGGGGTTTTGTTTGCTCAACTTGCAGGATAGCTGTCAAGTGGAATAGTAAACAACTGACCCTGGCATCTCTCTGCTCTCCCTTCCGTGCTGTTTGAGACTTGGAGAATTTTTTTTTTCTTCAAGGTAGATATTGCAGGAGATTTTTTTGTTTGTTTGTTTTTTAAAAAAGGCAAAGATTACCATATTTTTAGAGGAGTATGTTTCCTAATTTTGTCATTCCAGTAAGCAACTTTAAGTTCTTTACTTCTGGATTACAGTTGAGAAATACGGGCCAGTTGTGTTTACATAGAAGGCTGGTGCATGGATGGAAGACAAGTAGGTAAGAAAATAATAGATGTAGGTAAAGATGCCACCTTGCATTCAAAGTTCTGGCATGTTTTTTTATTTGTTTGTTCGTAAATATATTTCATCTTCTGTAGTAGAAACAGGAATGTAGTATCATAGGACCGGTCTTTTCTCTTGTGACTTACACTGTAATCAGTACTGTAGTGGTGTGCAAACATTTGTCATTGTAATGAATTCTAGTGACACCCATCAAATTTATTTTTATCACTTTTGGAAAAACAAGTAGAAATTTACCTATATTGGGAACATGAGTGTATTGGAAGGAAATGGATAGCACATCTTATGTACAGTTGAGTTTATCATTTGCTGCTGTCATTCTGTGGCAGGAGGTCCCAAGCTGCAAGTCTGTGTTTCCTTGTTCCTACGCGCTGTGTAAACACACAAGACGGCAGTTTTTGCCCTGCAGAGTTCATGGTCAAAGGGAAAAAGTATGTATTTAAAAACTGAAGTGTGGGACTTTGTTGCTTGTATGAAATTGCATGGACAGCCAGCTTTCCTAATTGCTGTTAGGTTTCTGGGAGAGTATAACAGGAGAAGAAAGCTTGAAGCACAATAATGATACAGCTTTATAAATGTTTGCAGGTTTTCTTCCAAATAGAACAAGAAGGAAGCAAGAAAATGTTCTTTATACAAACAAGCAATGTGTTTTTGACTCAAGTACTCAACCCACGCCTCAGAATTTGAATACATAAATGTTTCCTTTGCAAATGGTCATGTTCTAAAATGTCCATACTTACGGCAGTTCAGGCAAAGTTCCCTGACAGTTCCTCTTCTCTCTGTTTCCCTCTTTTCCTTGAAGTTCTGCTTTTCTTTAAACTCTTGATGGAAAACCTCAAGCATTTCCAGCAATTACTTCTGGATGTGCAAGGATGAAGTCATAGCCACAACCTAATTGTCAAATATTCACTTGCTGGTTATGTTAATGTGGGTGGGCCTAAGTTGCCTTGGAACCTCTTAAGTTGTAATCTTCCTGTATGCTCTTCTGGACATCTTAACAACAGATGGAGATGCATATGCAGGAGAACGATAGAATTGCCAGGGTTGGAAAGGACCTCTGAGATCATCTAGTCTGACTGTTCACCTATCATCAATATTTTCCATTAAACCATATCCCTCAGTACCACATCTAAGCATTTTTTGAACACCTCCAAGGTCAGTGACTCTACCACCTTCCTGGGCAGCCCATCACAGCACCTGACCACTCTTGAAGAAATTTTTCCTAATACCCAACCTGAAGCTCCCCTGGTGCAACTTGAGAAGTTCATAACTGAGATGAAATGGCTGTTTCTACATCTTTTGATTAGAATGCAATGCAGAGATATTACTGTTGCTTTTAAAAGGTTGTTTCAAAAAAAAAAAAAAAAATTAAAAAAAAAAGGAAAAAAGACAGTGTTGATCTTGAACGTACTACTTTCCATTACCATAAAGCCTTCTTTAAGTTCATATATTGTGTAATGGGTGATTGAAGATGTATGACCAGGCAAAAAAAAATTTATGTTTAGGATTGTGCCACACACAGAAGAGTATCAAAAGTACAGCCAGAAGATTCATTACTGAGTGAGCTACCTGTATGCTCATTCATTTGCATTCTCTCCATGCCATGAATATACTTAGCAAAGTACTGGTTTCACCAGTCTCATCCACGCTAAAATTCTGCATTTCATCATGCCTAAAACTAAGTTCAATCCAGTCACTGAAGGCAGTAAGGAGAAGCTTGCTTGGTCTTGAGCTAGCTAGTATAAATTAGGTTCTCTAAAATATGAATTAATTAAGGAGAATTCTGTGTTTTACGAGTCCACGGTGAGGTGACATATTAATGGAAGTTAGGAACTAAAGAGCATGTTAATAGGTTTGAATTTAAATACCTAATCCGTGGAGGCAAATAGATCATCCTAGTCCAAAAAGCAAAGTTATTTGAGTCTAAGGAACTTGGTTTGGTAGAGCTGTTGGTAGAAACATCTGGGTAAAGTTGGTGTGGTTTTTTTTCTGTTTTTTTTTTCTGGGTTTTTTTTTTTTTTTTTCCTCCTTGACAGGGGAATAAGCAGCTAATCATCTTGGCCCTTTCTGTTCATATCGTCTGCCTCCAGTGTTCATTGTCATGGTCACTGGAAAGCAGTGACTGAGAGGACATCAGTGTGTGTGGGACCTTCTTTTGACCTGGCAAGGTTATGCCTGACCACCTGTTTTCTGACCTTGTCCTCTGTGACAAGTCTGTCCTGCTGTGACATACCTCTGAGCTTCCATGGCTTCTTTGTCCTTCTCTTACATAATTTTCTGATCTTGTCTGACCCTACTTTACCCTCTGACCTATGTCCCTCTTTGATTTACTTTGATCTTCTGACCTCTTCTCATCTCTGACCATCTCTTTTGCCTTCTTTATTTTTTTTCCTGTTCTCCTCTGTCCTGCTGCCTTTCTCTTTGATCTTCTCTTCTCTGACCTTATTTTTCCCCCCATGTTGTATCCCTGTCCCCTCTTCTTTAACCTTCTCCAATGTACTCTGAGCTTGTATTGCCATATCTGACCTCTCTGACCCACTCTGGCCTTTTTATGGACCTCCTCTCCCCTGTCCTTTACTGGTTTTCTCCTCTCTTTTCTCTGGCTTTCTTTTTCTGCCATGCTGTCTGGCATTTTCTCTCATCTCTTCTCTGATACTCACTTTTTCAGGCCTTTTCTATTCTATAATCTCCTCTCATCTTCAGAACACAGCTAACAGAAGCAGCCTACAGATGCATCAGTTAGTACAGCAGTTTCTGGTTCAGCTTTGGAAGCTTCAGGACATTCTGGGGACACTGAAGGAATGCATGGTAACCCTCTGAGAAACTTGAGTGCACCCACTGCTTTTAAGCAAGTATAGAGTAAGCAGAGACACAGTGGTGTGGGTCCGAGGAAGTTCTGGCAGCTTACAGTGAGTGTAATTAGCTGCCCTTGACCTAGAGTGCCTGGAGCCTTTGCTGTAGCAGCCCTCTGATTAGGGAGGATTCAGCTGCTGCTTGGCAGAGGCCTGTGTGAGAGCTGGTCCCAGAACACAACCATTCTCTTTGCATCTCATTTTTCCTCAGCTCATTTTACCTGCCCAGAAAGGGGAGCGACTCCAAAAATATGCCAGCAGGAGAAGGTAACGTACCTACCTTAAAGGACTATTTTCTAGCTTGGAAGCAGATGTTGCTGCAGCCAAATTGTGACAGTAGTTATTTTTTCATTTGTATACCATTCTTGTCTTCACCTGCTACAGTAACTTCTAAGGTCATCCCTTCCATCAACATTCAGTGCTTCCTCGGAGCGTGGGACAGTGAATTCTCGTTGCGAGTTCTGGTGTAGCTTTGGTTTATAGGTTATAATTCATGCCATTGCGTGGTGATTAAATGTTAAACATGGTAACGGGATTTCAGGTAAAGCTGGAGAACGCCACCACCAGTTGCTTGACTAATAAATATGTGAAGGGCTGTTCATTAAAGAGATAACTATAAATGGTTGCATTCTGTGAACAGCAATTAAATTAAAAGATTTGCAGCACAGTTTTCATAATGACTTGATCTTTGATAAAAAAGGTGGTTTAGGAGCAGCGGGACGGATACTTACTTTAAGCATTTGCACTTCGGTGTTACTAAGTTCTTTTGTACTAGAACTTCAGGAGCCTTTTCTTTTGACCATTCTGTGGAATTAGGTTCATCCTGGGGACCACTTTCTTCCCTAAAGATCTTTGGAGAAGCTGAATTACAGTGAATTTATACATCTCAGTTTGCCAAGGCCAGTTTCTGTAGTTTTGGTTGTTGTGAAGACTAGTGAGAGGTTCATGGCTGATGATCTTGCTTTGATCTTTACCCTTACCTTCTCAGAGAGGCTGCCCCCATTCACAAAGGCAGTCTGAATTGAACTCTATGGACCCTCAGTACCGTTCATTCGAATAAGGGAGTGGTGGCACTCCTTTAGATGCTAAACTTGCAGTTCTAATTAGCTGATGATGCTTTGTTGCAGGCAATTGCATTTTGTTATGAATGGTATATTGTAGGCAGAAAATACAGCAAAGGCTGTAACTTGAACCAGAACAGGGCTCTGTAAAGTTTGGAAGATACCATAGTAATATATTCAGACTAATTTATAAATAGGCTTCCTGCCTCTTCTTGTAGGGGCTTGACATTTCAAGAGAACAGGTTTAACCTATGCTGAAGGCTTGCAAAATTGTTGTCAGAGAGAAACAAGCCATGTATGCACTGAACCAACTCATAATGAAACACAAGTTGGAACATAACGTCTTTTACTTGAAATGGCACTGGGTACAGCTACGTTTTCAGAGTGCTTGGGAAAGTTTCAGACTGCTTCATGAGTGTTGTGGCTTATTAGCTATAGTAGTGCTGAGGAAAAAAAAAAGATGTTAAGAAACTGTTATTTTCATGTCAGATCAGCAACATAAATAACATGTGGGTTCAGGGTTTCTTACCATTTCACAGCTCTCTGTAAATACGTTGGGGAGAGAACCAATGTTACTGCTATATATGTTTTAAACTGCTAAGAACCTATTAAAGTAACTCTGAAGATTGGGCTAAAGTTCTGCAAGTATTCCACCATTTGCTGTGACCAGTGGGAGAGCTCAGTCCGTATATATGTAGGACTTAGGCTGTGGTTTTGTCTGCATTTCTTGCAGTGTCAGTATGGAACTTGCCCTCAGATGCTTCTTTGTGCCTTGACTCTTCTCCTTTAGTTGTGCCAGCAGAAGAGGGGTTTTTGTTTTGGCTGTGGCTGGGTGTGGTGTTGTGGATCAGAGAACTTAGCCAATGAAAGATGGTGGTTTTTTTTTTTTTTCCTAGTTGGTCCATTCTTTGCTTCAGTTCCATTTGTAGGATCAGAGAAGAGTTGTGGGGAAACTGGTGGCAAGCATGAGCGCCAGTGGTTCCTGCACACTGCCTGGTGCTGCCAGCAGCACGCAAAGCCATGCCTGTGGGTGTGTTAGCCTGAGGTGCTGTGGATTTCCCAATGCTAATCATAAGCCATTAATGGAATGCTTTATTACCTTCCTTCTTCTAATCTGTGCTTATGCTAAGGCAGTAAATCTGTCTTTGGGGAAGAGGAAGGGGCATCCCCTTTCTATCTGGCACACCTAGTTTGTCCTATCCAGCTCTTAAATTACATTAGGCCTGACTGGTGAAGTTTTTCCCAAAGAAAACAGAACAGCAGGAGGGAGCAATTAGAGTTGCCTGCCACCCAGAACTGAGGTGGAGGAAGGAAAGTACCTGACAACAAAGCATCCCATTCACCTCGATGGTTCTTTCTGGGGCTTGGTTTATCTGATGTAGTACTGCCTGTTAAAAAACAAACAATGCATATGTAACAGCCTCAGTGAATGAACTTCTTCCTACTTCTGTCTCTGCTGCTTGAAAGAAAAAAAAAAAGAAGAAAGAAAAAAAAGATGGAATGTACACTTCTCTGCTTCCTGGAACATACCCACGTTGACTGGGGAAATGGAAGAAGGGCTGTTCCCTCTGCAGCATCCTTAGGTCATTGCAGAATCCCTGAAATAGCCTGGCCTCAGCCCTTCACCTTCAGCCCTCATAAAGTATGCTGTCCACCACAGCTCAACAAAGTAACAGCTGTGTGAAAGCATCCAGTATCTGGGCAATTCCTCTGTACTACAGACTGTTTCAGGAAGTAACATCGCTTCCAAACTTCCTTTCATTTCTTTGTAGGCCTCCTGTGAGTGAAATGTGGGTTTGCAGAGATGAGAAGAGCTAGCGCTTCTGAAAGTGCAGAGCTCACAGGAGAAATCCATGTCTTAGTCTGCAAAAATGAAGTGTAGGAGTTCAGTCAGTTCTTAAATAGAACTTGTGAAGAGTTGCCAGATTTAAGGAGGGTGTAGTTTAGCACTGATGGCTGGTCTTCAAGAATAATTGCAAGGCTAGTGATTTATTTATAACTGCAATCAAAATAAAGATGCATATTGGTTTTTCTCTTGAAATGGAAATTCTAACTGCATCATTATGCTGAGTTGTCCTTTTGTTTCCCTTCACTTCCTTGTTCATGGGTTGGAGCAGTTTCCTTTCTCCGTATTTCCTGTTTCTTAGCGTTCATGTAACAAAGAAAAAGCTCTTTATAAAAGTACTTATTCATCTTAAGAAGTCCGAATGATTCATTTATTAAGTTTTTGTTGGTTTGGTGGAGATGTTGTCCTGTGACTGAAAGATTTCTCTGTGGCTCGTGTGCACTGCCAGTACAGTACTTCCCCACCGCCTCTGTGCTTATCCACCTGCAGCCTGCGCACAGTGTTTGTTTTATCTTGTTTGTGCTAGATGCTGTACAAACTCATGCTGCCAGATAGTGCTAGCTCTGAAAAGCTTATTCTCAAATAGTGAAGAAAATGGGTGTAGCAAAAAAAGAAAGAGGAAGAGGCACTGAGGACAAAGATGTGAACGTGTGGTTTCATGGCTAAATAGGTTCATAATTGTACAGCATTGCATAATCGTCAACTGGAATCTCTAGAAATGGATTATCTGCTTCTGAATCCAAAAGGCTTAAAAATAATATGAGGGCTGTTCTGAAAGTAATTCCTCCTACGTTACTATGTTGGTCCATGATGTCAGAGGTGGATGTTGGTGATATGGCAGTAGAGGTTGAACCTTCCCACCAGTATCCCACTCCATGTGGTTCCCATATGACAGATGGCAGCAGAGAGGCACTCTGACGGACTGGCATCTAACATGGCAGTGTGTATAAAGCAAAGGTGTGTCAGTGGCACATCAACACTTGCTGAACTGTGATGGAGTCCAAGCAGTGGATGTGAGCACAGCGAGGCAGCGGGTGCTGCGTTTCCGCAGTGGTGACAGTGACAGAGGGGGACCTCTGCTAGTGCAGATTGTTACGAGCGCAGTATGCAGGCTGTTGTTCATTGCTAGTGAAAATGCACAGCTGCTGGTGGTGACTGTGTTGAAAAGTAGTGTTTTGTAGCTGAGAATTTGCTCTATCAAGCAGTGTTATTGTGCTCTTTGTAGCTGTAGTAGTTTCCATGGAGATAAACAGGAGGCATTACTTTTGGAGCAGCCTTCATAAGACCCTAGGAGATAATTTTGGAATCCCATATTTATTTCCCTTTTGTAATGCTCCAGAGGGCTGTGATTTTTAACTTTTCTTCTGCAGCTAAAAAGGGATATTTTAAAACAGTCCAAAGATGTTTAAAATGTTTCTGATCTAAATTAGAGAAGCTGGAGACACTTAAGAATGAGGTTATTTTAGGGAGGCTTTTGAAGGACTTCATTTTGAGCGCTGTTCAGATAATTGTAGGGGTATGGTAAAAACCACTGAAGTGACACTGCTTTCACTGAGGGAGCCGCCTGAAATAAACCTGAGGAAGCGTTATAAATGAGGCTAAAACTAAATTATCTGCTCGCTTCAGATGTAGCAAATAATTGTTAATTGGAATCGTATAGCAAGCTGTAGTGCCTAATAAGATGTACTAAAAGTTCCTCAACTTGTCTTGTGTCGGCTAAGGTGACTTGGGGACATCACTGGGATGGCAGAGAACAGGGGAGTCCTGTGGGGAACTATTCTTTATAGTTCATGCACGTACCCCAGATGAGATCCCAAAAGGAGAGCCGAAGCTCAGCTAAAATCCCCTTAATGCTGCTGTCAGTTACCCAGCAGAACCATAGCCTGGTTTTAGAACTGACATTGTTAGACATATTTCGGCAAGACTAATGATTATAAATCTGTGGACTGCACTTGGTAATGACAGATCAGGTAAAGGAACAGATCCTTTCCAGTCCAGTTATGTACTACATGCAAAAGAAATAGTTTGCATGCTTAAAGCAGAGACTGAATTTGTACATGTCAAGAAAACTAGAAGTTATGGTCCCCACAGCAACTGTTAAGTCACCCCATCGTATACTCTTTGTGTGTTGCTGTGTATGCTGATAGAATCTTGGCTTAAAATATGTATGCTGTGGCAGTTACAGTAGCTAGGGGGGACTTTTATACAAATAAGCGCCTTGGTGCTTTGAAGGCATTGAACTGATTCATTCCATGCTCTTAAATCCCGGTGTCAGTTATGCATCCAGATGAGATGCTTCTATTTGTAGCAGGTAACTGTTCAATTTGTACGTGGTGGCAAGCTGGACAATCTGTGGAGATTTATCAAACTTAACGTGAAGGGAGTAGTGTAAAGATGAGGCGTTTGTTAGTACCTGTATGTTATGTGTGTGATGTGGACGGAATGAGAATGCTGTCTCTCCCTGCACCACCTGCGCATACAGCTTAGGAGCACGGGTCGGTGCTATGGTGTCTCTTTCAAGCTTGAACAAATTACAGATTCAGAATCCACAGCTCTTACTGGGCTTGGGCAGCTCTTGGGCAGTGTCAGTTCTGAGGGATGCTGATCGAGGTGGCTTTTTTTTTTTTTTTTTTTTTTTTTTTTTTTAGTGGGGAAGCTACAGTTTTCTGGTTGAAACATAGATACCCATTGTGGGAACCAGCTGGTGATTTCACAGAGTAGTGTATAAGGCTGTGGTCCTACTAGCAGTGTAATTGCTCTTCTTTGGGAAGTAGGGAGATCTGTTTCTTTGGAGTTAGTAGTAAGAGGTGCTGCTGGTGGGAGACAGGTGTTCGAAACGGTCTGTTCTGACAAAATTCCTCACAAAACACCTGAAGTTTGTTTGCTGGCTGAGTTAAATCCGATCTTTAACTTTGCTGTGACACTTTGAGCTCAGACTGTTTGTTTTCAGCTTACGGTGTCTACAGTCTTATGGCAGTGATGTGATGCTGGCAGCTGAAGTTATTAAATCTTATGCAGGTGTTTCCTGGGGTGCTCCCCTGTCTGCTTTGACATCGGTCTCCCTCACGGGGCGAGGCAGCGTGTATTGGATGTGCGTTCACCTATAGGGCAAAGCCTGGCTCAGGCCAGCACCGTATTTCTGTGCGGTGCGTCCCCCGAGAAATAGAGCTAAGCCTGATGGGTTAGAAGATTACAGAATGTTACAAAATAGAAGATTGCGAGCGTGCCTTATCAATGAGATCGGTTCACGCTGTTGCTGACACTTGCACTCGGCAGTGTCACGCGTAGCATTTCCCTCCGCTCTCACACCTCGGCAGACAAGAGTGCCGCGGACGACTGCCGGCTCCTGCGGCGCTCGGAGGGGCAGCGCCGTGCCGGTGCCGGTGCCGGAGCCCTGCGCTGGGAGCACCGCGGGCGGCCGCGCCTGCCTCTCGGAGCCGCGTTGCCGTTTGCAGCCTCCGAGTAGGAATGCGCTCTTTCGGCAGTGGTGGGACACGGGCGAAGCGAAGGCTCCTCCCGGCGACGGGGCCACGCGTGTCCACGGTGAAGCCGGCTGCCGCCAGCTCGCGCGGGGCGGGCGAAGGGTTAACGTCGGCAGCGGCCCTCCGGCATTATGCAAGCGGCTCGGTGAAAAGGAAGTGCATTGCAAAACGCTGAGCTCAGCCGCCTGGCCGCCGGCCAAGCTCTGCTTTCCTCGCTCCAGCTGAGGGCTTTCTAAGCTTCCCAGCGGCGGCTCTGCCGGCACTGCCGAGGAATGCGGCCTCCCCGCCAGCTGACGTAGCACGCGCGGTTCAGCCCGGGGCCAGCCGGCATGGCAGCGGCGGGGGGCGGCCCTTCCGCCCCGGGGCCGCGGAGCGCGCCGCCGTCGCCGGGGCCGCGCGGGGTGGGTGGCGTTGCGCCCCCGGTCGGGGCGGGTGGGGGTGGGGTCGCCCCGGGCGCGGTGCGCGTGTGCGGCTCCGGGTTACGAAACGGAGCAACCCACGATCGCACCCGGGAAGTAGGCGGCTGAGGGACGGGCGGGAGCCGCGGTTCGAGGTCCGCCTTACCGGCAGCGTAACCGAGTGCAGGAAGCGTTACTGCTGCTATTCGTTACGTGTTTTAGGAGAAATGCTGCTCGTAGAGGCTTCTGGCCGTCAGGGCGCTTGCTAAGCAGGTTCCGGTAGCTCCTTGAAGCTGCTCCCTTGGCTTTATTTTGCTTGTTTCTCCTCTGTCAGGTTTATTTTTCTGTGCTGCCGTTCCTTTTATAACTGATCTCACTGCTTCCAGTCATCTCTGGGGGCTGCAGAGCTTCGCGGCAGTTCCTTACCACAGGGCAGCCGTGTGTAAAGCAGCACCCCGTTGTGAGCGGGTGGTGCTGGCTGCAGGGCTTCATAGCTCAGCTATGAAGGCGTCGTGGAGCTGATGGCAGAGGAGGGAGATGGAGAACAGCCGGGAGAATCCCTCTCCTCATGGCTTTCCCAGTTCTCTCCTGCGAGTGTACTGCACGTGTAGGTGGCATCCGTAGTTACCTGTTCAGAATCATAAGGACAAATGAGAGAACAGTCAAGAGGGGACATAACGCACGTTGAAACTGTTAATAAGGAAAACTTGTTCGTGCGGGGCAAGGCTGGTTCACCAGATTCATTCTCAGGTGGTGTGGGAGCCAGGTCTTAGCAGAGCCAGCAAGGACCAGATGTCCTAGTGTGGGAAGTGCCCCTAAAACTGGTGTTCGAGGCACAGTCTGGGGCTGTGGCTTCCTTTAGGTCTCGTCAGAGATGGATTTGTGTACCGCTGAGGAGCTTTGTGCCTCTGGGTGAGTCGCTGCTGCGCACTGCTTTCTCCGCTGTCCTTTTCCTGTCTTGTCTGCTGGAGATTGTTATTACATTTCATGAGTGCTACTGGACAGCACATACCAGAGCGGTGCCTCAGCTTCTGTCTGGGGCATCCGAGCAGCAGTAATACAATAGCATGACTGCGACGGAGCCTCTGGGTTGCCAGTATGAATCAGACTAGTTTTACACCTCATTCCAGTGAGCACAATCTGGGATTTCCTCTTGAGCTGTAAAGTGACTAAGGCTGGCTAAATGTGGCACAGGCCGTATGAAATAGGTCTTCGGAGCTTTTAATGTTGCTGTGTATTGAAAGATAACTAGGTATATTGGGTTATAAGTTCTGAGTTTCTACAAGGAATAGGCACAGCATGAAGGTAAACATATTGCTACTTCTGAAGTTCGCTGACGGAGGTTTAATTTGACACACGGAGATGGATTAAATTAAATTAATTACACGTGGGTTTTTACAAAAACGCTCACATTCGTCTGTTTCCTTTTTCGTTGCTGTTTTTATCCCTTCTACCTTAATTCAGTTTCAGTCTTGTGTGGTTGGTTTTTGTTGTTGTTATGGTAAATATTCGTATTGCTGTTTCAGTTCTCTTTTCTGGACCCGGTTTTCAAGGCGCAGTGCTCCCTGCAGTCCCACGAGCAGTCCCTCATCATGATGACTCAGTGAAACAAACTTAGGTGCAATTCTGAGAGAGACGCTCTTCTCTTGTAAACCGAATGGAAACGTGCCCAGTATCACACCCACTGTGAAATCCGGTGCGGTGCAGCCTTCAGCGAGACAGAACAGAAAAATTGAGCAGTGCTGCAGTGCCAGCACCCAGTGTTATATTTTCTCTTTGTGCCCTACTAGCCAATGGTCCTGCATTGTAGGCATGTGTACCATCTATCTACATGGTGCAGTGCGACCAGCTTGGTATGAAGTCAGTGTAAGTATTCAGGAATGAAACACCAAAACTTTTCCACAATGCTAAAACAATACAGGAGCAGCCCCTTTGCACGTTACTGGTGCGTCCCTCTATGAGGAGGCAGAAAGCAGCAGTCAGATGGATCAAAGCTCTGGTGGATGCCCTGTGTGTGCTGGCTGCTTCCTGTGGGCAACCCTCCTTTCTTGGCAGGATATTAGGTAACATGTTGTGTTCCTTCCCTGTGTTGACCCTTTGGGTAAAGGGATTCTGGTGCTAAACTGCATCCTTGTCGTCCTTGTCTTGGGTTCTAATAACTAAAGAAGCATCCTGATCTCACTATTCTAGAGATGTTAACTGAAAGGACAGTTTTGCGTGTGTCTGAAGGAAAAGCGACTTCAGCAAGGTTGCTGTTAATACCAGTTTCTTCCCCTCCTTTCCTCCTTCTCCGCTCCAGGTCCATCTTTGGGGACTGCCCATCTGGTGAGCTGCAACCAGGGAGCAGAGAGCAGAGCTCTCACTTTGGTGGATAAATTAGGAGTAACAAATTAGGCAGCTACTTGATTCGGTAAGAAAACAGCATTTAACAGAACTCTTTCCCCGAGTATCATGAATAGATTAAAATCACTTTTAAGTGCAACAAAAAACATTTCCAGTGAAAGTGTAGAATTGTTTTTTAGCGGGAGAGCATGGAAGTTTGTCGTGTGCCTCCTCTTTTTTTTTTTCAGTGCACAGTGGCAGATCAATGGCTCTGCTTTGCTGCATTCTCAGTTTTCTTGGAGTGGGGGTAGAGATCCCTCACTATTAAAAAAGAAAAAAAAAAAAAAGGGTTGTTTTTTTTTCTCTCTCTCCCTTCTCGTTTGCTGAATCAGGAGGATGCAAACCCTCTAGTTGGTCGCTTGCCTTGTTGGGTTTTGGACACAGTGGGGGTGACAAACAAAGTGTTCCTGTCCCATCCCATTTTCAACGTATAACTTCCTTTCTTGTCTCCTCCTGCAGACGCGGGGCAGCTTTTCGTTCGCCTCTGTCTGCCCAGCATCCCATGTTTCCCCCACCAGGATGTGAGGCAGCGTGGCTTTGTAGCCGTGCCCTGTGCCAGAAGGTCCTGCGGGCGGTGCGAGGCTGGCGGGCAGGAAGCACGTTGGTGCACTGCCTCTGGGAGCCCCGCTCCAGGTGCAGCCCCAGAGGCTGGATGTGGGTGGCTGCTCGGCTGTCATTGGCTATTTGTGGTTTTCTCCTAATGCTTCTAATAACATTTAAATAATGGTATTCACAGAGGACTGTAGTTAAATGAGTGGAGTGGTCCCCAAACTTGTGTTAAATGCCTTTTGAAAGTGGTTTTTTTGTTTTTTGGGTTTTTTTTTTTGGAGTTTTTTGGAACTCTTGTAGCTTTTTGATTTCTGCCTATTTTGTTGTTATTGTCTTCCATTATCTTGCCTTACTCTTCAAAATATAGACTGCATTTCAACAACTCAGAATGTAAATGGCCACTTCCAAAAGTGAGACACGGGTTGGCATGGCATGGATGTGCTTTCCTATGCTGGTATGGGGCCGAAAGTGAGGAAATGCAGTATTCTGCTCGGTTGGAATTTGGTTAAAGAGGTTTTGCATCATCCTTGTTGCTGTCTGCTTCGAATGGCTGCAGTACATGCGATTTTGTTCTGTGAAACATGCTGTACCCTGGTTCTATCCTTGAGATGTGTTACAGAGCTCTTTTGTGCTCGCTGACAAATCCTCGTATCACGCTGTGGTACTTATGTCACAGAGATACCACAGTAGTGCATGGAGATACAGTGCCATCTGTGCTGCCCAGTGCTTTGAGGTCTGTGATATATGTAGGAGGGGCCTGTAAGAGTACTTGGTGAAATTTTGGAGGTTGTTTCTCTGCGATGCCCCTTCACAGTGTGCTCTTTGAGCCAGTGGTAGCTGCATACATCCCTACAACGTAGGTTCTGGTCAACATGTTGTGGCAGTGCTATCTGAAATTAAAAATAATACAGAAGAGGATTCACGTGTTCAGATCCACACGGTTGCTCTTCCCTGGTTGGAACGGTATGGCTGTTTTAATAAGTTTACTTCAGATCTGTGGGTTACAAAGCCGGTAATGTAAAAGCACATATCTGGATTTTATGCTGAAAGCTGCACACACAAAAAAAAGCTGTTTGGAAGCAGCTTCTGTGAGTAACTCTGTATTAATACTTTTCCGTGCATTGATGTTTCAACAAATAACAATTACAGGAAAGTGACAAAGCAGCATTTTTATGAGAAGATTTATGCAGCTTGCTTTTTTCCCTTGCTTACTGCTCTTTTCCCTGTTTTGGCACCAAACAATAAGATACTTTTCACAGGTGGAAGCACGAAGAAAACCGACTTCCCATGACTGTGTAAAAAGCTGTTGTCTCAATTTCTTTTTTGCTGTCTTCAACAATAAGGGCTTTTTGTTTGTTTGTTTTTGTCCTAGCATTTTACAATTGTACGTACTGTGAAGTAGGGCCTCACAGTGTGCAGGCAGTGTTTGTGCTGCTGCAGGTTACTCTGCTGCAGAGCTCACACTGCTGAGCTGATCTTTTGTTGAGTGACATCTGCTTAAGATAGTATGGGGTGCTTGAGTTTTTGTGACTCTTGCCGTGGCTGGAAGGGGACCCTTAGGTCTGCAGGCAGATACCTTGGATGTCCTGTGTCCAGCATAGGCACTCCTTTTGGCTGGAATATTTGGGTAACACTTGAAAGATTTTACCAAGAAAGAGGCTTGTTCACCATCAATGAAAAAAAAATCCCATTTGAATGGAACTCTAAAAAGCAATCTCTGCTGAATTCTGGGTGATGCTTTTTGGCAGGCGGGGACGTTTCCAAAAGAGGTTGCCAACGCAAACGCTGTGTTGGTACTTTTGTCTCCTTCCGCCACCCCACTTCTCTGACACGACGGGGTTGGCATCAGCCGTGCCAGCGCTGCTGTGCAGGCTGCCGGCGTCGAGATGCTGCTGCTATTGTTTGGGGCTTTTTTTTTTTTTTTTTTTTTTTTTGCTTAAAACTAGAATCCCCGTAACCAGCAAGCCCTGCTGGTGGTTGGAAACACCATCTGCGGGTTGTATTCCTGTCTCCATCTACTGGGAGGGGAAAATAAATGCAACGCAGCTGAACAGATTTCAGAGCGCTTGGGAAACCAAATGGCCAGGCATGAGCATCAGCTGAAAGTGTACCTGCTTGCAGTAACCTGAGTTTGGCTTCATTTGGTTTTGAAGAGTATTTGGGGCTTTCAGAATGTTTTATAGGTTTATAAGTCTTTCACTGAAATGCCATCTTTGGTTTAGGTGTTGCTAGTTGGAAGGGTTAGTTAAAAACCACAGGTGCTTTTGGGGATGGGGAAAAGAAAGACTCAGGGAGGTTGGTCCTTAATGCTTATCGTTATCTTGTTTGAAAGCACACTGTCAGTTTTCTTTTTAAAAACCCAACGTTTATAAATGTTTTATTTGTGCTGTGAGTATACACTTAGTTTATTAAAACCAGGACTAGCAAGAAGAGCACCACCGTGTTAAAGATTACAGGTCAGTGCAAAGCGTGCCTGGAACTTGTTGCTTTTGGTGAGGATTTCACTCTGAGTATTGGAGCTTGTCTGTGTGGAAGGAAGGGAGAAAGTTGTTTACAATACAGTCAAAAATATTTCTTCAGTAATTAAGCAATATTTTTGATTGACACATGTTCAACTACCTGCTTAATTTGTGAGGTTTAATTAAGATACAGGCATCTTGTGCTGCCATGGACACAAAATCAATGTCTAGTTTGCCTGAGGAAATGGCTATTTTTCCTTTTGGGATCTGGCTAAGTCTTTTTTTTTTTGGTCTTTTTTTTTTTTTTTCCCCTTCTTTTTTAAGGCATTAGTGATTCAGAGAGCAGAAGCAAATAGCCATTTTTAAAATTCATGTCCTCAAATGTTAATTTGATGCTTTGAGGCATAAATGACCTTTCTAACCAGCCCAAACTTGTCAAACAAAGGAACGATAGAAACAAGCTGCTTTGTTCTAATACAACAGGCTGCTTTTCAGGGAGAATTTCAAAACAATTCTGCCTCCCTCTTCTCAACAACATTAAATTAAACTTTGGCCTGTGCTACATTTGAATTTAGATGTGTATGCATCATTGGAGAGATGGTGATGGCATCTAGACAACCTGTGCAAATTGAACCATAGACTTCAGCTCCTGAGGCCCAGGGCAAGTGAATAATGCTTTCATCCACAGCTACCACAGCTGGTATTGCTTAGCCCTGGAAAAGCAGTTAGGTGTGGGTCAGGAGCAGAGAGAAGGGGATTTCTTGCTGTCAGAAAACTGAAGCAGGGAGGGAAGATACAAACCTGTAACTGTTCAGGTTGGAGCATATACAGCTCTAAAATATAACACTAAATATACATTTTTGTAGCTGGTAGGAGTTTGAGATTAGAATTGTATAGGTATGTTGTACAAATGGGGAAAATCGCTTTGTGGATCAGCACCACCTCTGACATCATAAGTTGTAACAGATAAATGCTTAAAAGGCCAGGATAAGGAGGTTTAAGGCAATACAAAAAATGAGTATGGCATTCTACAAGGTGATGTGTTCATTCTTCTACCCTTTTCCAAAAAAACTAAACTGTGTACCGTTCTTCCCTGCTTGCTGTGCTTGTGGAGTCGGAGATTAATCTCTTGGAAGAACGGCAGTTTTCTGAAGGAGGCACTGTAGTAGTTAAACTCTTGTCTAGGAAATGAGTTAAGGAGTAATAACCTGGTGTTGCAGTTCCTGTATCTTGTATAACTTTTGTCTTATATTTTTTGTCTTGCTCAGTGCTTACATTCTCATCCAAAGAAGAGAGGTTCAACTCCAACATTTGTTCCAGCTTTCATAAATTCTCAAATCTCCAGCAGCTGAGCTGTAGTGTAAAATCTGAAGATCGTGTTACCACTGTTCATTAATGTTTGGTCACTTGAATCTTTCATATTGGGGCTCATTTTATTTGGGGATGAAATATGCGTATGTTATCAAAGTTTTAATGCACACTAATGTGGCTTCTGCAGATATTTTGTTTTAGATAATCTTCTTGGTGCTGTTTAATATAAAATGGAAAGCAAAAATACTTGCTGGTTTATATTGTTGGCCTGGTAGCTCAGCTGTGCTTGCTAAGGGTTATTTTTCTGGTACATCAGAATCTATTCATGAAGGTGTTACACATTTATAGAGTTTCAGGTTTCCATTTATATTGCATGATTTTCTCATAATTGTATGACTTTCTTTTTGATTGGTAATGAATCACATGCTTGGGTTGTTTTTTCTTTTGTTTGATTTTTAAAGCCTATTTTGTTTTGATCACTCTTTTGTTTGGCCAGAAGTCAGAATTCTTAGTGTTCTCTAGAAAGGGGACATGACTCAAATAGCCTGAAACCTCGTATAGAGAGCTCAGATCAGTTCAGACTAGAACTTGGCCAAATGTTGTACCTACATCTGTTGTGCTGGACAAGAACATCCCGCTTCTTACAGTAACTGAGGAGAAGCAAAAATAAAAGCTTGATTTTTTGCTTCCAAAGCCATGCAGCACTCTGTAAAACACAACACGTGAACAAACTGGTGCACACCATTCTTCTCTCTGGATGAGAACAAAGAGGCCCCTTCTTTTCTATGGTCTGCACAGCTCTTCTGGACTGTGCGGCTTGTTGTCAGCCTGGAGCCTTTGTGCAGCTACAGGAATAAGCTGTAGCTGCTGTGAGGAGCTCTTATGTGTGCTCCAATTTCCTACCAGATACTGGTAGAAAACCAGGGCTAACAGCACACAGATCAACATAGTCACAGAAGTATGAACTGCGCTTGTTAATTATTCCATAACTTATTAAGTTTGCAGTTGATTTTGGTAGTTGATCCAAACTGCTGTCAGGCTGTATTTTCTTACACACAGACGCATGTGCTTTTGCTTTGAATCGGTAGGACCATTTCAAATCTTGACTGTGCGTATTTTGGGCAACTGTTGGATTCTCTTGTGTTTGGATGTTTGTGTATTGAAGCGAGTAGGTACCAGCATGGAGCTTTAGAGAAAGCTGTAAGCAGAAGAGAACTTGAAAAGAAAAGTACTTTAATTACGTGATTGCTGGCTTTCATCCAGTCAAGCATAGTTGCTCTCTGAAGCTGCAGCGTCTTTTAAAGAACAGAATCCGTCCGTGTGCTGTTTGCCTATAGGATATCCCCACAGAAATGCTCTGAAAATGCGTCTTCACCTGTTTGGCTTTGAGTGTGTTTTGTGTTGCCATGACAACCTGGTCACAAAAAGCCTTAGGCTTGTGGTTTCCAGGCCTGATTAATACAATGTGCTGTAATTAGGAATAGGAAAAAGCCCCACAGGCTCTTTTCCAATTTAAATATTCCCACTGCTCCCAAGACTTCCCAGCTTTCATTGTGCATTGTTTCAGATTAGTCATAATTGAAATATTTATTTTGTTCAGTGTGGCCTGGACACTGGGAAGAGTTGCTAGAACGTATCCGGGCTTTCAGCTGCTGAACAGCATGGAGTTGGTGCCTCCCTGAGAGAGTCCTGTGATTTGGGGTGTACCCCAGCAACGACCAGGGGTAGCACGTAACGGCATTTCAGCACTTTGCTTCTGCAGCACCAGTTCTCAAACAGAGGGGAACTGCAGATAACGCTCACTTAGCTTTCCATACATTTTTTCAGTCATTCTTACTGCCTTCCTGAAATTAGCTGGTGAAGAGTACTGAAATGAGAAAGAAACCAAAATACCAACTTTCATGTATTTAAGTTTTCTAGATGCACTGAGAGCAGTAGTTTGACTTTACTGTTTTTTTCTTCTTCTTTTTTTTTAAACTATGAATTATATCTTAACCAAATGGAGTTAGTTAATTTTTTTTTTTTTGACTACAGCTGCTGTAGCAATGTGTGCACAGCTACTGTTTTGGTAAACAAAGCCTAGCAGCCAGATGGCAGTAATATTTAAAAAGTTGAGTGACGTGGTTTGGAAGCATCCAACTGGAATATACTGTGCTTTGCCTAGGTACCTTCAACTTAGTACACAGTGGAAGACTTTAAATGTGTTATCACTGCAATGTCTTGAAAGAACAAATAGACTGTTATGTAGAATACAAATAATGCTTATTAAACTTGCAGTTGATTCTTCCTGATAGATGATCCAAATGGCTGTCAGACTGCATTTACTTACACATAAACAGATGTGCTCCTACTCTAAATCAGGATAACTATTCGAAATCTAGTTATTCATATTTTAAACAACTGCTAGATACCAGTTCAAAGATCTGGTCTTATGTAGATTTTGTTTTTCCAGTATATCTTTTCCTCACCCTCACTCCACACTCCTACTTTAAAGGTTAAAAATCGGTGCATTTGGTTTGCTGCTGTGCAGTTGAAGAGCTGCTACTGATTAAACAAGGAAAACAGCTTTTTTTTTTTTTTTTTTTTTTTTTCCCCCCCCCCAGGCTTTCAGTGTCCAAAGTACTCTGCTGTTCTCTGTATGTTTTCAATCTGTTGAGTAACTGCATTTAAAATATTCAGCTTACTGGTTTTCCTTGCTTCAGAAAGTAGTAGACTTCAAACAGGATTGAAGCATTCTTGGTATGACTTAGCAGCCATCAGTTTTTTGGAGGTCATGAGTAAGATTCAACTACTGGTGATGCACCTATGAGAAAACATGATTCCTGAGCTATTAAGCCTCAGAATTACCTTTTCCAAGACTTGAAGCACAATCAATAAATGATGGCAGATTTCCTTTATTAAAAATGGGGCAGATCTTCTGCAAGGCTGCCTTGCTCCCTGCCCCCAGCTTTTTGATATGTGAAAAGTTTTCACTGTGAAAGAGTAGAAGCAAACAGTGGAGCCCCATCCTGTCCAGACTGCCTGCTTCTCATGCACTGACCTTTCCTTGAATCAGGCATAACCCATGTGCTCTGCTGGTTGTTAGTCTAGCAGCAGCAGCAGCAGCTTTGGCTGTTCTCTCTTTGTTCGAGGTTTGCCTTCTGCTGGTGTTAGACAACCTTCTCATCTGACCTCCCCACTTTACCCATTTGACTCTTTTTCTTTCAAACCTCTGCTTTTCAGACAGCTGCAGATGTCTTGCAGGTGGATTGCACGTGCATTTTTGAGTGCGGTTGACAGTGTTATGCTCACTTAGGCCACTGCCATCATGCTGTACTTCACCGCCTTCCCTTAACACAGCAGTGCACAATCCATAATAAAGGGAGAGATGTGTTCCCTGGCCTCCACCACTGCCAGTGACTTTTCTGGATGACGAGTGTAAACACTACTCCAGTGCTGCAAATGCTAGCAAACTGCCTCTGGTGTTTTGGAAGCTTTTTTCTCTGCTGTTTGAAGTGGTTGCGGGGTGGGTCAATGGCATATAACTCCCCAAGTGCTGGAGTGAGTTACTTCCTTACAACAAAGCCTTTGGAGTCCCCAGGAAAACAAAGCAGAACTAACTTCATTAGATGGTTGGAAGCAGAGAGACTTGGTGAGATTATAGTCGTTTTCTTTCTGCTCATTATCCTTAAATAACAGTAAGAGAGGTATTCTCATCTTTTAAGAAACGAGTTTTATTACTGGAAAAACTCGAGGCCAGGAGTTTTGAATTCAGATAAACTTTGTTTTCATTATATTAAAGGCTTATTTTTCATGTTGAACAGGCAAGGAAAAAAAAAGTTCAGCAGTTTCTTTCAGCAAGTTTTACCTCTTATTTCAATATCAACTCTGAAAGAATAACTTAACTAGAGGTAGTGTTTGTTTTGAGCTGGTTAGATCATAGAACAGCTTTAAAGTAATTACTCCACTTGCTAAATCAGCATTTCATTACAGCGGTAGAGCCTACCTAGAACAACTTTGGCTGTAAAAATTTGGACAGGGAATTTTCATATGAATTAACGTGGTAAGCAGTAAGGTTGCAGGGACAGCTATCTTAATAACAAAATCCCTCAAACTCACCTGAAAAGTGAATAACACTTGAGGCTACTTTAGTGTTCATTCATTTGGAAGGTAGACTGAAGAAAAAGTGTAAAGGTTGCTTCTCTTAATATCCTAAACAACTTTTTTTTTGTTCATTTTTTCATTTTTTTTCATGTTTTTTTCATTTTTTCCAGAAATGAAAAATAATCCTGGTTTTAAAGAAAAGTTTGCTTCTTCAGCCCTCTGTTGTTTCTCGTGGTCGAGAAGCCTTGGAATTTGCATTGCCCTCTCATGCAAAAAAGCTGACATCACCTTTCAAAACAATATGTAAACTTGCAACATCTGTACTCTTAAAAAGAAAGTAGGTCTTTTTTGTCCAGACCAGTATTCTCTGGCAGGAATATTTTAAAAGCACATGAAATTTGCCAAACCAGGATATAATAGTTTATAATAGTTTCATTTTATACCTCATGAGTTTTATGTAGATGAATAAAAAATGTATTAACCTTTTTTTAGAAGTGTCTTGGTTCTGCTTCATGATTTTGATATTTAGGTTGTTTCCCTGCACAGGGACTACCAGGCTTTGTATTTTTTTTTTTTTAATACATTTTCTCTCTTACTGAATCTGGTGTGATTTGACCAAGAGGTGATTTTACTCTCTCTTACATGCATCATGAATTTCAGTAGCTGTGACTGACCTTCCTCACAGATTGGGTCGCTGTCACTCCTGCGTTTTGTCTGGGCAAGTCCACGTATGTCCCGATTGTCTGGGGAGGTGCTGGTGTGTCGTTCCAATTGCTTACTGCTTTGAAAAGATATATACCCAGAAAAGTGTGCATGCACAAAAAATACTTTTTGTTCTGTAGCAGTGTACTGTCCTCAACAGATCCCAAATGGAAAAGATTATCTGGTGGTTTTCCTGTTCTGACTGCGTGCAAACTGTGCATATGCATGTATGTGTCATGGGGATGTTGGTTTCCTTCTGGCCCTCCCTGGTGCAGCCCTTCCCAGCATCTGTGGTGCAGGCTGTGATCAGGCATGCAGAGCAGGCAGACCCCTACTTTGATAGCTGCAAGCTGTTTGTCAGTGCTGCTCTGCTTCCTAAACATCTCAGTGCAGTGGCTAATTTCCACTTTACAGCAGTTTTGGGTGCACTTAGTCCCCTGGAATCTTTCCTTCCCTGGGACAGAGGTTGTCTAATGTGGAAATGAAAATAGGGGGAAAAAAAAAAAAAAGGAGTAGGAGGAAAGTGTAGTAGGAGATCAAAGCAGTGGGCTGTTGGACTACCATGCGCTTGCAGCTGGTAGGAGCAGACTGGGTTGAGGCTCTCTCTGTCCGACAGGGGGTGTCTCTTGCTACTTCCTCATGTTTCGATTTATTTGTAGCTTGGAACGAGGAGAATGTACCAGTTAGTTTTATTAACAACCTCAGGCAGCCTTTGGAGGTGATTTCATGTTTCATAGCTCCCAAATCTAGCATCAGAGAGATTTGAAAACTAATTCTAGAACAAATGTCTGAATGCAAAATCCCAACTGTCTAGTTGAGATAAAGCTCGTTTTAGTTAAGTGGAGTGCCTTTTACCTTGCCTCACGTTCACCTTCCAACAAAGTGCAGATCATCTCTTGCTCCAAACAAAGTACTGCTTCCCAGGGGACGTCACCCCAGTAATGCAAAATACATTTTTTTACCAGACTCTTACTGGGCTGTTTTGGAAGTGATGTAGTAAGGAAGTCAAAAGCTGAACTCCAAACCATATGTGCTGGTGCTCACTGCCTTCTAGACTGAGCAATAGACTGATTTTGGTACGTGGAACAATCATATTTATCCTGCTTTCCCTGAGGTAGGTGTAGAGAGTGTTGATGGTGCTGTCTGAAGACAGCATTTGGGGATGGATGATATTGAAGCCTTTCCTGAAGACATGGAACATCCCGCATGCACTGATCCAATACCTGGCTCCAAAAAAACTTGGTTGTCTTTTTTTTTTTTAGTTTTAAACGTTTTCCTTCTGTTGAAGTCATTGGCTATGGTGAACAAAATTACTTGTAATTATGTAACAGAGCAGTACTACTTGGAGACTTAACTAGTAGGAAGAGTAAAATCTGGAAGATTTGGACTCTGATAGAAATACTTGTATTTCCAACGGCAAGAATAACCTGGAGCGGGTTTCCCACTGCTTCCTGAGATGTGATTCCCTTTCCACTTTTCTTCATATCAAAACAGTGTAAAAGCTGTAAACTGGGGAGTGAGACCCAGGAACTAAGCTGAATTATGTTAGTAGTTGCAGACCAGAAGCTTGTCACGTCTGGTTACCTCACCCTGAATCATGGCGTTTTTTGGTCTGGAACAGTCTGTAAGCTGCTCTTTTGGGAATCTCTTAAAGAACACCAGGGAGAAAGCCTAATAAAAAGCACAGCATTTTTCAAAAGGAATAATGCTACTTAAGAGAACATAATATCTGAAAAAGCAGGCAATGAACAGCATATGATTCTCCACATTGTGCAGCAGCATTAAATATACATATTAGTAAGGTAGCAGATGCTGTGGTTCTGAAATTGCCATGTAAAGTAGCAGCCTTTTGCAGCAGGGTGCTGCTCTGTGTGAGACTCCTTCACATGTAATGAATAGGTAATTTCAACTCTATAGTCCATGAGAGACTGGAGGGGCAGGGGAGGGGGTGCTTTCCAGTAACCCAAACCAGCAGGGTGTGCCGAGATGTGCTTTTAATGGAGCAGCACTTCAGAGCTCTTCGGGGTAAATTCATAAAGAGGGATGTTCA
This sequence comes from Gallus gallus, assembly GCF_016699485.2. Lineage (NCBI taxonomy): Eukaryota > Metazoa > Chordata > Aves > Galliformes > Phasianidae > Gallus > Gallus gallus. Next base: position 19,691,843 of record NC_052572.1, read on the forward strand.
TCTGTTGCCTTGTATTCAAATAAGGAATTACTGCTGCAGAGGCTCAGGCTGGCCTGTGAGTGAGAGGAGATAGTGGAGGGTTCCCTGCCTCTTCTGAAGTGACAGATCTCAAGTCTGTTTACGTACTCTGTGCAACCAAAATATTAAATAAAATCAAGGAAATGCATCCCCAAGAACTGGCACTGAAAAGATGAGTGGTGTTTCCTCTCATCCCTCTCCCAGAGTGTGTTGACCCAACTGATGTATGTCACTGATTGGAAGATCCAGCTAACAGGTGAATTCCATGCTCCTGTGACCTGGGGGCACTGTCATCCTGCAGGAGGTGAGAAGTATGGGTTTATTGCTCAGTAAGTGGAGGTCAACAAGTGTTGGATATTCGTGGCTTATTATTCTTGTGTATATTCTGTGTTTTTAAAAGTATTTTGAAAACACTTGGTCTAGTGGTATTTTGTTAGGCAAGAGACCCCATTTAATATTAAACTATCACTGTTACTTGTTAGAAAAAAAGCTAGGTCTATGGATTTGAACTCGGTTGGAGAATGAAATAAGAGTGTTAGGCACTGTACGGATCCAGAGATTTGGATGGTGGAGAGGAAAGGAGATTTCGAAGGAAATGGCCGATCGTGTTTGTATTTCCTGATATATCTCACTTATCAGAGGAGGAAGCCTGAAGTGAATAAGTAAACAGGAAAAAATAGGTTTAGTGAATAGTAATTTTTGCTGTGTAGTATAATGCGCCTTAACATAGGGAATGAACTGTCTTTCAGTAGATACAAGTAAGCTAAATCATGTCACAGTTATCCTTCTGGAAGCCTGATACTAGCTAAACAGTACTGTTCCTTCCGACTTGACTGATAAGGGTCAGGATGTATTACTGGGGGAGGTGGTGTGTAATTAGGTTTTAAAGAGTGGACAACTCTGTTACAGTATCTAGCTAGTTCCTCTTGCCAAGTGAGAAAGCAGGGAAGATTTCTAAAAGCAGTGGACATGTTACTGTAGAGGACAAGAATGAAGATATCCTTTCTATGATTTTTCATTTTCTTCTGAACCACTTAAAGGGATAAAAATCAATAGTCTTTTATGTAGGGGACCTGACTTGGAAGTATTTCAGTTTATTTTGATGAGAGCTGAGATATTGGCAGCAGTACACATTAAAGGCCCAGTTTTCAGTTTACGAATTTTCTACAAGACCAGTGTGTAGTTTTGGATAGATGAAGCACTTCTGAGTCATAAAATAAGTCTGTAGTGTACTTGGTCTTGTAGGGTAGGTTTCATGCTCACCATCAAGCCTAACCTTTGACTGTTTCAGTAGGCAACCAAAGCTAACAGTGAAGCATTAACTGCCCTTCCACTAGTGCACCACCTAACGGCTTATCAGAAGCGCTAATAGTTGTGGTGTAGGTGAGTTATCAGAAGCTCAACTCTAAAACAAATGGCAAGAGAACACAGAGGTCTGGGAAGGAAAGGGCAATCTTACCAGTATGAACAAGAGTTACTGCTCTCGCTTAGAATCAAGTTGTTGGTTGACTCCCTGGTAGCTAGAGACTCCTTGTTTTTGGATCTCCCAGCACTGCATTCTAAAAGGGAAATAAATGATGGCGGTTTTGTAATTTATGCTTAACAAAGGAAAAGGAAATGTTTTAAGGTCTCTCTTGGCTTATCACTGACAATTATAAATGAAAATGCTACCAGAAGTGTTTTTTTTTTTTTTTTGGGGTCCTCAGTGTAATACCTTGTGTACTGTAAAACTCAGTCTGGAGGCCAAACCACAGCATGCTAAATTCCATTAACTTGCTTAATAAATCCAAGTGACAAATTAGAGTGTTTAGTTGTATATGTCCTTCCTTTCATTGTTTTATTCTTTACTTTATCCTGGGATTTTTGCTTCCTTGAATGTGCAGTTCTGTTTTTTCCTGCTTTCCCTTCCCTTTCCCAACTTTTTTACTGGCTGCATCTGTTATGCTGGCTGGAAAGTTTTGGTTTTGTGTCTGTGAGACACGAGTTTAAAAGAATAATCACATCCCCCACCATCACACACCTATTCCTTACGTATTTCAAGAACTTCCTGTGCACACAACTCCCAAAAATCAGAGATGGCAAGAAATTGCTGCTTGGGAACGTATGTAATTTTTGATGGAACCAACAGATATTTGTATTTCATAAATACAATAGGACAGGTAAGCAGTATATACTCAACATTTTCTGCACCTTTAGAAATCTGAAGCTTATTCCATTCGCATCCCCTGTATGGAAAGAAATGGTGCATGTCTTTATGGAGGAGCTGTATGTCAAGTCTTGACAGCCCGTTTTGTTGGTAGGGTGTGCTAACTGCTTCTGTATTTTGACTTGTTTTCACAGAGTAAACATTTGAACAGTGTGAAGTGAATTAAGATTTAGCCTAGCAACAGTATGGAAAAACTGTGAACTACAAGAACCTATCTGCATATAATACATCCACTTTTGTGAGTTTAGGCTTGGTGCCTGTGTTGTCAAGTGTATTATGATGTATTATATAGGTGACCTTTGCCTGTTGCTTTTTTTTTTTGTATATTTTACTTTTATTACAGTTGCTCCCCAAGATTCAATCTGGATTTGGGGCTCCACTGCAGTTGGCCTGAGCAGCTAGAAAAAGAATCATGCTTTCCCCTCATACTGGCTTCAGCCGTACAGGGGCGATTCATCTGTGATGTTGGTGTTTTTAGACTTTCATCCTGGAGATCTTTCAACATCATGTTTTTAGTGGCCTTTTCTCTTCTGCTTTGCCAGGAAATACCATCCATGCCAGGTGCCATCCCTCACAATGCTCTTGTGACCAAAAGAAGTTGCTGAAAACATTAATCCTGTAAAATTTACGGTCTAATGTCGGCTGTGCCCCTCTTGAAGTCCTATGTAAAGCCTGTTGTTTCTATGCTTAAAAACCTCTTTTTCTCCTCCTGTTTCCATTTTGGTTATGAATAAACAGAATTTCAGTGAATATCCTGAGTCTTGCAGTAACACAAACATTTGTTGTAAATAAAGTTAAAGCAATAAAATAATGTTGTAAATGCTGAAAATTAAGTTCTTCTGAATATTTACTCTACAAATGAAAGAATAAAATTTTCACCATTAAGAAAGGCCTTAGGGGTCTCCCTTGCTGGAAATGTGAATGCTATTTTTCATTTGATACAAGTATACAGTTGATCGTGGCTCTTTTTTTTTTTTTTTCTTTTTAAACAATAGAATTTATTCCACAACTAGTTATGGAAATGGGAGTGGTAATTTCCTCTCTTAGGCCAAGTATACCATTTCCTGAAGGAAACAGTTTTAGAAATATATAGGCTAGTGCTTTTGCATAGTTTAAACTTGGGCTGTTTGAGTGCAGTCTTGAGTAGTTCTATCAGTGAAATGTTCTGTGTTCTTGGAATGACCTAAATACCTTTTATTGTGGGATGCTTATATTTCAGACATCCTGTGCTGGATCCTCCCAAACTGTAAGCACCACTATGGAAATCCAGACACACTCATTTCAGGAAGTAGTCATTTTCTAATCTTCTTAAAATATCTTCCCAGGTTTATATCTGTGATTACTGTTGTCTTCCTTCCAGGGGTTTTATCCACTTCCCATTAAATACAGTGGCAGTTAGATCAAGCCTTTATCATCCTTTATCAAGAGGATGAGAAGGCATCTTTTCCTAAAGATAAAGCAGTGTTATGAGTCAAGCAGGATGTATTTCTTAAAGAGTCTCCCTTCTTGCGTTCGCCCATCTTTTCTAATTTAAGCTCTGTGCTGTTCTGTGTCATCCACTGCATTTCTTCAAAAAGCCATCTAGACAATTCGTCTACAGTGAAGATTTGGAGCTTTTTAGCAGTAGTTGGACTCAACCACTCAATGGTGGTATCCGTAAGACTTAGTGCTGCTCTTACGCTTATTTTTAAGAGCCAAGCCATGCTGTGGCCATACAGAGGTACTGCACGAATGAACTGATAAAGTGAAATTGAAATTGCAGTTTATGCAACCCAAACAAAGGGAAGGTAGAATTGTTAGTAAGTAGTGAGTATGTTAGTAAAATCGTGGTATGGACAGGGAGGAAAGTGTCTGCACAGAGTCCATTCAGGCTGAAGAGAAGGAGTAGAATTGAGGCCAGTCCAGCAGAGGGAATTCTCAAAACAGAATTCAGTTTGAGCTGAGTGCCTCCCCTCCTCCCCTTCCCTTCAACACAAGGAGATCTTCCTGAAAGTTTTCTTCAGTCTGAGATTTAATTTCTGTTATTTCCTTTTCATGGAAACAAGTAACTCTTAGCTGAGGGTAAGCCTTAGGTAGCAGCCATATAATATGAAAAATCCTCCTAGCAACAAGAATATAAATCACAATTTAAAGAAAAAAGGACCATATTGTGTCTATTTGACAGGCAAAACAGCTTCTAACTTGCTTAAAACAGCTGAAAGACTCAAATATTTACTTCCATGAATGTAAGAACAGCCTATTCCTTGCTAGTTGCTCTGGGGGTATTTTAATGAAAGCAGGAGGTTTAATCTTTTTCTTCATTTGCATTCACTTTTCCTTTTGCCATATTTATTGTTGCACCATGGTGAATTAGTGTAATTTCTCCCTGTGAATATCACAACATGATAACAGAGCGGCAGTAAAAGCTGACGCAGCCCCTCCATGGGAGATGAATCTCAGCTGCTGCTTCCTGCAGTAGGGGAAGCCAGCTTATACCAGTGCTGGGGAGCAAATTCCTCCCCGAAAGCTAGCAGTGAATGTCTTCCCACTGGTTCTCTGAAGACTGGTAGTGATCAGCCATTGTTCCTGGTCTCCAAAGCCTATTCCCAGGGTGCAGATCCTTCCAGACTGTTTGCACATCCTGCTGTCTCAATCTGTTCCTTCGCGAAAACAACAGAAATAGAGCCTGAGACATTCACCAGCATTATCCTGGTTTCCTTCGTTTCCACCAAATAGGATGAGTTTGTAGTGAAACAGAGTAAAGGTTTCCTTATCATGAGGTATTTGTAGATAATTAGGATGTCTTAACCTTATGTTTCCAGCCTTTGCTATGGCTGGACGAAAACCTGAGCCTACTGGCTGACTACTTTTATTTTGTTACAACCTTTAGACAGCTTTGTGCGTTCTAACTGGACTATCTGAACAGTGTAATGAGTTAAAAGCACAGTTATGCTGGAGTAGCTCCATCTCTAGCAACATTCTTGAATATTAACTGCCCTCTTCCTTACCATTCATTTTAAATTTGCTTCAAGTTTCTTGTCAGTGACTGTAGTTTTGATGGCTCCCACTTCACACTGTCATTGCAGCAAGCTATTCTATTATGGTTCCAGCCTGCCTCCCGTGGCTCAGCTAGCCTATTACTTCTCCCGCAGAAGTCTGAGGCTCATCATATTCCATGCATCACAAATCATGAAGTGTTAACTGGCACATGCTCTACCCATCTTATGATAAGTCATTCTTAATTTTTTAATAGCCGTCACATGATCTCTGTGGGATAGGCAAGGGCTATTCCAAAAGTAATGCCTCACATTTTATTATGTTGGTGCATGGTGTGACAGGCAGATGCTGGTGGTATGGCAGTGGAAATTGAACATTCCCTCCAATATTCCATTCCATGTTGCTGCTGTGTGACAGATGGCAGCAGAGGGGCACTCTGTCAGAATGGTGTCTGACATGGAAGTGTGTATGGAGCAAAGGTGTGTCGTTGAGTTCCTCCATGCAGAAAGAATGGCACCAATTGACATCCATCGAGTTGCTGAACATTTGTGGTGCCTAAGCAGTGGATGTGAGCACATGAGGAAGTGGGTGGTGCATTTCAGCAGTGGTGACAGTCACAGTGGGTCACCTCCTCTGGTGCAGATTCTTACAAGCCTTCTCTACCTGACAGGCATCTGTCAGCACCTATACTTCCAGAGCATGCCCTGCACTTTATTCAGCCTGTAATCGAAGACTGCTGCTGCTTTGAGGACTGTAGCATTGTAGTTGGCAGTCAGCATCAGTGTGCTACAGGTGGACTTCTGTGTTACTACTGTCTGGATTATTTTGAGTATGTTCAAAGATATTTCATATTTACAACAATATTTTGCTTCATTTTTTGTTTGGTTGTTATTTTTTCACTGCAGAGGTAATGCTGCAGATAGCTAAACCAGGGGTGATTATATCCATGAGGTGGTTGGGATGCTGATGATTTCTGGCGTGTTCACAGATGTGATCTGAACATTGTCATGTGCTTTGTGTGGGGAGGGAGGAAGACGGTAACCACAGGGACAGTGCTGGCACCCTGAGCAAGTGACCCTTGGGGCTGTGCTCCTGGGGAGAGTGCTGTGTTCTTTGCCTCTACTTTCAGATAGGAACTGCAGTAGGTGTTGGTCTTAGAACAGGAGGAAGCTGGTGGGTCTGGGGAAGGTGTTTTGTTGTGGTATTTGCTGTGTGAACGACCTCTTCTCCTTGGAGACAAATGGTCTGGGTGGATGCATCCCATCCACAGTCATCAGTGGACCTACTTGGACCATGACATTAGGTGTCGGCTTCTGAGCAGCAGAGACGTAACATGGACCTGTCACATAGCTCAGCTTCAGAGATCAGCAGAGTCCTTTGTCTAATGAACACACTGAGTTGAACAGCTCTTAGACGTGAAGCTTAGGGCTGCGAGAGGAAGTCCTGGAGGAATTCTGTCTTTAAATAAACTGCTGCATTCTCAGCATCAGGAGAAATAACTCTAGCCACTCGGGTCACTGGTGCTGGCACGGTTACAGCGCACGCAGTCCTGGGCACACGCCAGATGTCACGGACTTGCAAGCTGTCAGCGCGGTGTGTGTGTGGAGTTATTTATTGCTGCTTCCACTCTGCAGAGGTCCCGGAATATCCGATCCTGAAAGTTGTCTTTATGAATGTGAGTCATAGAATGCAGGCAGTTGTTTGTGACCGGTCCTCTGTTAATGTGAGAGCGCAGCAGTAAAGCCAAATTCATTCTAGTTGGCAGTCCTCCCGAAATATAAGGTATTCTATCCCATGTGCATACGTTACGTATAGTAAACATCTTAAGCATTGCGCATCTTAATTAATCCTTTTTTGTGCTTCTCATTACCGTTGTGCCAGCATGTTTGAGGTACTATGGGTAGGTATTTTCCATTTTAAATCAGTGTTTCTCCGGTTTATAAATAGGCTGCTAACATTAGCTTCAGGCTGAGTGGTGGCATGCAAAGTTTTGACTTCAGAATGATTTCAGAGTGTTGCTGATCTGTGTTTAGAGTGCTCTGGAGTTTAGACAACTGAATGTACCATACTACTTCGCTGTCTTAAAGGAAAACCACTTCCTAAAAGACAAAACTTGAGAGAGATGAACATGGTTTATATTTCTGCTCATCTTGGGGAAAAGAAAAAGCACCCACTGGTCTCAGCTGTGAAAGAATAGCTAATGGGCAAGTTGGGAGCTACTTTCCATGAGCGTTTCTTGTTGTTTGATAGGCAAGATGAAGCAGAGCTGTTTTTCACTCTACGCTGTGGTAACGTGTGCCAAGAAATGTAGCAGTATAAATAAACCCTAGCTGGCAGGCCTGCAAGTTGATGTAAGTGACTGTTAAGATAAGAGGATATGATTCTGGCTGCCCGAAGTTATGAGAGGGGCGGTTTCTCATCTTTGTGAGTCTTGCTCGCCCAGGACTCGCAGTTCTCAGAAGCAGCTCTTCTGACACTCTGTGCAGAGCTTCTTCTCTCACTCCACTGTTCTGGAGCGTGGAACAGCTCATCAGTTTTGCTGAGTGGAAGTATATAGGTGGCTCTTACGAGCTACTTGAAAACGAGGTTAATGGTTCAATATTAAGGAGCATTTCCATTTTCCAAATAGTCAGTAGCACATTTCCTAATTTTAACACAGTGTATACATAATGGTTGAGGTATGCAAGTTCAAAGTATGTGACAGCAAGCCACTTGGTCGCTCTTAACTTTTAGTGTATTTCTGTAGTTGAAATGAGACATTTTTCTATTTTCTGTCATGAGTAAAGAATACCCAGGAGTGATGCATGGTTGCATTTCAACCAAAGCTTTCTACTGCGAGTGTGACCGTAGTATTGGTTTTTTTTTTAATCGCTGGAATTCTTGGCAACGGTGCTGTACTTCTTATATACGCAAAACAGCTTCGGAATTTTTTCTTAGAAATTGTATTGAAGTATTATTGTGTGTTTATTAGAACAGCCTGCTAATTTTTAAACCAATCGTGTTAATTTTGATGTCATGTTATGAATAGGCAGCTAAAACCTTGATAAAGAATTATTCAGAAGTCTTTTTCAGAGAAAGTTGAAGTTGTTTTTTTTTTTTTCTATTATGGACTGACTCACAGCTCCTGTGGCATTAAAGGGTTTTTTGTTTTTGTTTTTTTCTCTTTCTAGAGCACCATTTTAGAGTTTTGAACTCTAAAAGACTTAGAAGAATCCAACAACTCTTAAGCTTTTAGATTGAGTTACTTAAGGTTACTTAAATACGTTTGCTATACTCCTGTTTTATTTCCCTTAACCACAACATCCTGAACGCTCCTGTTCTTTTCCACAGTTTTACATAGCTTGTTCTGATAGTTCTTGTTCGTCTTGGTATCTTTTAAAATACATCTTTGGACTTGGGTAGTCTGTGAAAGATGCTTTGCAACTCGCTAACAGTAGATAACAAATTTGAGTTCTCCTTGATGTTGCTTATTTAGTGCAGTAAATTTGCTGCTTGCCCTGTTGAAATAGTGGAAATTGTTTCAAAATTTGCTTTTGACTTGAGTATCCAAAAGCCAGCCGACTGCTGTGTCTGCACATATTGCTTCTCCTCCATTGTTTAGAAGCTTATTTTGTTTTATTTTAGTGTTTATTTTCTGTGGCAAAACTCAGAAGGACATCTGAAGATGCTTAGTTTTACTGGCAAATACTGCCTTGCGGTAACACGAATTTTCATTTATTAGAGTTTTACAGTCCCAGGCAGTTCTTAATTAGCGGATAGGATGCTGTCAAACAGATTTTGGCAAAAACTGCTTTGTAAAAATCAGTAACTTCTTAATGTTTTCCTCCTGATGGCACTTTGGCACAGTCCCCTTCCAAAAGTACAGCAGCTGAAAGCGCTGGTTTTTGGCTGTTAAATCATCGTTGTGGTGAATGCTCAACAGAAGGAAAATTCGTTTGTGAAAGAGCTTCATTTGGTATGTTGTCTTAGTGCTCCCATTGATTTTGATTTGTACACACTTTTTTTTTTCTGGAATGCAAATATTCGGAATATTGAAAATATCAGTAGAGCTTGAATTACTGGTCATGTGCTGCTGTGAAAACAATAAAACTCAAATCTCAAACTGCTGCTGCTGAAGGGAAGAGGTGAAGCGTGCTCTATAAATAGCTTCTGTAGTGCAACTCTTTTGTTGTCTTTAGGTAACAATGAATGAGCTATTTGTTTTCAAGGTGAACCGCTTAGAGTTCTTGGTGGCTTGTTTTTTTTTTTTCTCTGTTGTTTTTGTTTGCATTTCGGGATGGGTAAATATTTCTCACAAAGGTCATAACTTTGACTAAAAGAGGAATTCTCTTTGAAGGGAAATACCTATTGGAGTAAAACAATCTCAGTACCTTCCAGTCCCAGTGTGGGTGATTCCCTTTGCCTTCAGCAGGGAGCATCTGACATCTCTCCTGTTGGCAGCCTACACATTGCTGCTGAGAGGAGCTTTTTAGCAGAGCACAGTGCATCACTTTCCTACCCATTACAAACTTATTTGTCCAGAGTTTGCTGAATGACTATAGATTAACGATGTCTGCAAGAGGGAAACAGCCCTCCTTGTCCAATTACAGCAGCCCTAACGGGGCTTCTGAGTCAAAATTTCCTGATCTGTCTTCTCTGGCACACTGAAATCTTTTTGAAGGTCATATTTACTAGTGACAGCTACCTTCTTTTTCTGTTTGACTCTTTAAAAAAAACGGAAAACTGCTTTTTAATTGCCCAGCGTAGTACATCAGTGCAATGCAGTTAATGCAGATCTGCTGTTTTGGGAGTGCCGGGGCAGCTGATATTTCTGTTTAAATTCTAGGTAAGGTGAGAAGGGTAGGCCTGGTGACTTGGCAGTTTTAGTGCTGTCACTGTTCAGATCAGGATCTGCGTTTATAAATGTTGCTGCTTGTAATGTGAATTCTCGGAAAATTGCCATGGAGAGGGAGGAGAGCAGGGAACAGAGCTTGTCTGAACAGGAGTAGGGACTTAGAGGCAGTTCTGTTATTAGCACTGTCTGGAGATGTTCCAGGAGGGCTTTACCCTTCACAGTACTTTACCACTTTTTATTTTTCAGCATTTAATTAATGTAGTAGTAGGTGGTTGGTCATGTTTTTCGTTTGGTTTCATAGGAAAAGAGACAATAAAAGATTTTCTACAGAAATTAATAGTTCATCTACGTATTGAGAGCTGGAAGAAGTAGGATCAGGCTCTTTCAGTGTTCCAGTCTTAGGCTTTTCCTTAGCTCACAGTTGATAAATGCTTCATAGGAATCATAGAATCAGAGAATCATAGAATTGCTCGGGTTGGAAAAGACCTCAAAGATCAAGTCCAACCACAACCTAATCATGCTACCCGAACCTATCAGGAAGCTGATATTAAAAGAAAATTCTCCTATACAATTCCTTTGAGACCGCTGATCCAACTTTCTTACATCAGGAATTAACCTGGAATAAACAGCTGGCTAAATTTTAACAAAATCTCCTTTTCTGAGGGGGCAATTACAGAAGTGTCCTCAATACTTGGAAACAAAAGGGAAAGGAGGAGGAGCTCAGGATTTAAGGGGCAATTCTACTCCCCTTCTCTGTGCAAGTATTGAGTGGAGCTGAGAGCAACACGGGAATGCTGTGGCTAGTTCAGCCTCCTCCCCCTTCCTCTCAGTGCACTTTACAGCACACTTACCTCTTCAGTTCCAGCCCCGGCCACACTAATTGGTAAACAAACTAACTGGCCTTGTGTAAAGTCTAGGTTCGTATGCGCAGATGACCTTCTTCAGGGCAGAGTATCAGAGTACTGCAGCCCAATGTAATCTGAACAGTGATGCTGACTGCACAACCTGCTCTGAAATGCACAACATAAACAAATGTGATAAATGAGACATTTTCCTCTTTGTTTCCTGTAGCTTGAAGAGTTTTCTTTGTTTGTTTGTTTTGGTTTGGTTTTTTTCCCCTTAAAACTGTTGGAGATGTGGACTATAAAGCAAAGTATATTTTTTTCCACTTAATTTCTCTTTGATACTACTTTCTGAAAAGCATTTTCTTCTATTTCACAAAACTAAATCACTTGGACTTTACGTGGTGTGGTTTTATATTGTTTCCATTATAGAAAGTTAATGTATAACACTTCTAATGATTGTTTTAGGTTTTATATGTACTGTTCAAGTTTAATGCTGATCCAGTATATGAAGTTTGGTTGCATTTCTCTGTATCCATACCTCTGACTTAATGCTTGAGCCAGGATAAATGTCATGCCTATGCAAAATCCATGAGAAACAACCAAATGCTGCTATTTAATGAGACACTGAGAGCAAGACTTAGTTTGTTAACAGAGGGGTGAGTTTGGATCTGGTCTTAAGAGAGCAGTGTCTGAGACCTTTGTTCAGTAGGGTTCTTTGTTGAGCGGTGGTGTCTTTGCTGAAGTTAACATCTTTCTTGTTATGTACTCTAACCTTCTTACAATATACAAAAACCCTGCTCTTCTGCCTTGCACTTCATCATGCTGTATGGAAAACAGAATCATAAAGCAAACTTCTGAAGTGCTGCTTGCACATCTTCTTCAGTACTATAATTCTTATGTCCTGTGCATGGATAACTGCAGCAGTTTCCATCTACAAAGAACTATGCAACCATGTCTGCTTTACTAGATCACTTGTGTGAAAGTGAACTTTAGCACCGCTGTAGTTGTGGGAGAGGTGAAAGCAGGTTAAGTGACTTGTGTCGACAAAACTATGGCAGTGGAGATCAGAACCACGGTTCATGCCACTAGAGTGCACTGCTTCCCTCTTGCTTATTGAGAGAATGGTTAAATCTGCTGATAGGTGTGATCTCCCTGGGATAAGGTTTGGAAAATCACTCCCAACTTGCTGAGCTGCTGGGAATTTTGCATTGGTCTTAACTGGATGCAGCTCTGCTTGTGCAGCTGTCAGTTACTGAATAGGTGCTTGACTATTGAGCTTTTATGAACGTTCTGATGGAATGGCAGAGGGGGCTTGTAAACTCACTTCCTTTGGTTTTGTTATAGATGGAAAGGCTATGTATGTATGAAAGGGTTCATCGTGTTTGTGATTAAATCCAAGGTATTTAAGGTGCATCATTTATAAGAAATATTTCTTTAACTTCTTTAACAAATTTAATTGATAATGAGATTATAGTATTTTTCTTAGTAACATAAGCTCTTTTTCTTTTCCTGCACAGGTTTCCACTTGAGTGGCACAGTGACAGAGCCTGCAATGCAATCGGAGCCAGAAACTGTTTGCAATGTAGCTATCAGCTTTGATCGTTGCAAGATTACCTCAGTGACCTGCAGCTGTGGAAACAAGGACATATTTTATTGTGCCCACGTTGTGGCACTTTCTTTATACCGGATCCGCAAGCCAGATCAGGTCAAACTGCATCTCCCCATTTCAGAGACGCTCTTTCAAATGAACAGAGACCAACTACAAAAATTTGTACAGTATTTGATCACAGTGCACCATACAGAAGTTTTGCCAACTGCTCAAAAGTTAGCAGATGAAATTCTTTCTCAGAATTCAGAAATCAATCAAGTCCATGGTAAGTTTGATTCTTGTTCTCCCTTTTGCCTCATTCCCTCGTTGATTTTGAGGTTAATGGCGTTCAGAAGTATGACCTCCTGAGGTCCCTTACATCTTGAGCTCTTCTGTGATTCTATGATCTATACAAAAGATAATTCTGCCCTTTTAAAACGCTTGGAAAGTAAAACTTTTGGGGAGAGAGAAGAATTCATGAGGAGTGAGGTTGATCTCTTCAATGCTGTTTATACATTACCTGGTCTACTTCACAATTATATTTTCCTTCTATGAAGAATGTGATTGCTCTTCTTTGTGAACTCAAGTTGCTCAAAGAACCAAATTACCAACTATGTCTCTTTGTTACTCTGTTCTTTTTAAACTAATCTTTTGATGTTTTGATTGTGTAGTTTTGTTTTCATGGCAAAACATAAAAGCAGGTAGGTTTTACTGGTCTTTTTCATGCATTAAATGCTTTTATTATCCTTTTGGATTTTGTTTCTATGTGAAGTCAGGAAAAATACTATATATGTCCATGCCTTTTTTTTTTCTTACTGTTGCAGCAGCCTACAGCGTCAACAAAGGTCTCTTTTCTGTTCTTCCTGCTGCACATAGTTTCAATGGCTTCTAGTTTCTTGTAGTGAACCATTTTAGGTTTTTTAAAGGGTGCTGGGTGTGATATGACATTGGTTCTGAGATTGCTCTTCTGTGGACTCTCCTGAACTAAAAAGAAATAGCTGTGGGCTTGAATTGACCCAACTATTTTATTACAGTCTTGTGTTCCTATAAGGACAGGAACACTGGAATGTCATATATCGTGACAATTTCTGTAAGCTTGAGTGACACTCTGAGGGAAGAATAGGTTCATAGTTTATGAGGTTATCTAAATACATCTTTGTTTGTTTGTTCATTAACAGGAACAGTTCTTGTGTGCTAGGTAGTTAAGAGGGATGACTTCAGTTGCAAAGAATCTGCAATACCAGTGTGACAAAGCTACCATAACATTAGAGAAAGAAAAACACACATTTGCTATACTCAATATAGGAGGAACAAAACAAATGAGTCTCTGATTACATGGCTCATCTGCAGTCTAGCCTCCTTCCTTTGGCTCCAGTGACCCTGGCAGGACCAAGCAGGTGGTGCTCCAATGTGAATTTCGGGAGTGTTCTTTTTTTGGATTTGGGGGCTCCCTCCAGATGTGACCAGAGGGAAGGCCACTGTTTTGGTTGTTGTGGAAAAAAATTGGAAGGTGTTCAGCATTGCTGACTGGTGGCAGTGAAAAGGTTAAACTAAAGCAGGTGAAGAACATTAAGGAATAGAGAAAGATGCTCTGATGTTATAAACTGAAGGCATTCATAGCACGAGAGCTGATAATAGCCTGAACATAAGGAATTAAGGGAAAAGAAGGAAGAATTGTGGTGTATATGTGCATGCTGCAGAGAAGACTTAGAATAAGTTATTAGTAAAGGCGAAAGCATGGTTGAAAAGGAAAGGCTCTCTTAGCTGTGCTGTGTCTATAGTAAGATGAGAAACAGCGAAAAGGCTGTTACATGGTGCTTAAGCTTAATCTGCTTCGAGTCTGTAATTATATAGGGGGTAGGAAGGCGCTACAGGGGGATCTGGACAGGCTGCGTAGTTGGGCTGAGGCCAGTGGGATGAAGTTTAACAAGACCAAGTGCCGGGTCCTGCACTTAGGCCACAACAACCACAGGCAACGCTACACGTCTGGGGTAGAGAGGCTTGAAAACTGTGGAAGAAATGGACCTGGGAGTATTTATAGATGCCCAGATGAAGATGAGCTAGCAGTGTACCCAGGTGGCCAGGAAGGCCAGTGGCATCCTGACTTGTTTCAGAAGTAGTGCTGGCAGCAGGAGCAGGGAAGTGACCATCCATCTGTACTCAGCCATGTTGAGGCTGCACTTTGCGTACTGAGTTCAGTTTTGGGCCCCTCTCTACAAGAGGGCCGTTGAGGCTCTGGAGTGTGTCCAGAGAAGGGCAGCGAAGCTGTGAGGGATCTGGAGCACAAGCCTTACAAATAGTGGCTGAGGGAACTTGGATTGTTTAGTCTGGAAAAAAGGAGGCTCAGGGGTGACACTATTGCTCTACAGCTACCTGAAGGGATGTTATGGTGAGGTGGGAGTTGGCATCTTCTCCCGTGCAAGTAGAAATAAGACTAGAGGGAACAACCTCAAGTGGTAATAACTCCTGTGCTGCAGGTGTTCAATTTGTGATACAAACTTTTTTTTTTCCCCTTCATGGTGTGCCAGTTCTGTTTTGCATAGTTCAGAGGTAGGCAAAAGAAATCGGCTGTCTTGAATGCCACTGTTTAATAATCAACATCTAGGGCTTTGAAGAGCTCTGACCACAGAGCTTGATCTGCTTATGAACTGGCTTGGGAGATGGAGTAACTGTGCAGTACTTTCCTTCCACAAAAGGCAAATTGGATAATTGTTTGTTTGCTCAGAATTCTGTCTTGTGCAGAATTTGATGACTTTGGCCAGGTTTTGGAGGGTTTTGGCCACCTTCCTTGCGTAGAAGGTCACTGGGGGAAGCTATTGGAGTGGCCTACACCAACGGCACAGCCTGTGAAGTGACAAATCCTTTTTTAGACCCGCAGTTGATGCAAGTGGCATTGTATTCTCTCGTTTCCTGGCTGAGCCTCACCCCAGGAAGGAATAGGAAGATAGTCTTAGTCTTAGAATCACGGGGACAGAAAGCTGAGTATTGTCTTCTGTACCTGCTGTAGTTTTCAATGAGTAATGTAGGGTAGGACTGAACAACAGAGTGCAGTGTATTTCCAATCTATTAGAGTTCCCTAAAAGTGAAAAAGGAAATATTTATTGTTGAAGAAGGTAAAATGTATTTTAAAAAAAGAGACTCTTTTGTATGAGCCTGCTTAAACCAACAAAATTGAGAACTTAGTATCAAGAGGATTATAGGAAGTAGCAAGCAGTTTTCTTTCAAGGTAGGTAAATATTAAGTGCTCCAGTGTTTATTATTAGAATTATGTGGTGATCCAAATACAGGAAGGAAGTAACAAAAAGATAGTCAAAACTAGGCAAATCTCAGAAATGCAAGCAGTGGTGAGTAAAGTAGTCTAGTGTAAACTGAAATGAAGGTTTAATAACTACGAAGCAAATACAATGTTTTTTATGAAATTTATATTTTCAGGAAAGGTTTTTGCATGTTTGCTAAACATTAAAATAGAACATATACAGAAAATAAATGGTGAGTTTTTCTTCTGAGATGTGGAACATAAAAATAAAGGGACTGAACGAAAATAGTGCATGCTAGTCTAGACTGATAAGTAAGTTTTTATCTGCCATATGAAAACAGACTTTGAAACTTACTACGGTGTCGCATTTGTGAGACTATGATTTTAGCTGGAGAGGTTAGAAATTGCCAGTGGATAAGTTATAGCATTTTGCTGTGTAGATGGAATAGGAAGAAGTTTTTGGAATGTAAATTTTTTGAGAGGAGGAGAGTGTAAGTAACTTTCCTCAATACTTTACCAAAGCATGTGCTGTTTGTACCTTTTCTGTTATTAGCACTTGCTGCTTCTCTGCAGTTGCTGTTTTTCTTTGATGCTGTGCTCTGCTTAACAGGTGTTGTATTCCATCCAAAAGTTCTGACGTTAAGGACCAGATGAAGTGACTTGTATTTTAACTTTGAATCATTTGGGAAAATTAAAGGTGTACTAGTATTCTTGAATTATTACTTTCATGATCTTTTGTTTTATATAATTACTAATTAGAATAGTTTTGAGTATGCTAGTTTTATATAATCAATTCCTGTTTTGTTGTGCATCAGTGTACAGCAAACTTGTTTTCTATTTGGGACCATTTTGCCTTCGTGTTATACTCAGTAAACTGTACTTCTTGGTTGTTGTTATTTTCCATGTCTTCTCCTTAACACTGCCATGGGATGACAGTGACACTGAACTGATCTACTGTTCATTCGTATACTTAAATTTGGAAGACTTTTATGATGTGAAGTTCAAAAAGTTTAGCCTGACTGTGGATGAGTAATTCAGTGTAGTTAAAGTTGAAGGTTAAAACATCTCAGGCCTTAAAAACCACATTCTTTTATTTTAATCATATTTTGCTGCTGATCTGGTTCTGAGTATCTTGTGATGTAGACTAACTTTTGCCTGTTTTAGTTAGTGTTCCTTGCTTTGCTTCTGCTTAGTCTTGTTCTTGAGGCTTTCAACACCAGATCTCAAATGTTGGTGCTCATTTTGCAAGCAGTTGCAGTTAGAATTGCTATGTAACTGCTCAGTGTTTGATTTTTTTAAATGCTTCTGCTTCTTAGAGCTTGGAAGTTGTTTATGCTTAACTTGTAGCCTGTTATGACAGTAAATCTGAAAGGTTGCTACCTCTCTTTTCAAATTCCATTTCAGTGTTCTGCTTACAAACAATTGCGCTTCAGTACTACTTTGATTGCTAAGATCATATGGGTGTTTTAATTTTAGTAGAAGAGCATGAGTAAATGTCTGGCTGTATCTATATGCCAAGTATAAATACTGTATTTATTGTTTTTAACTGTCTTTAAGTATATGACATAAAATGTATTTCAAAGACCAGTCATGACAGAAGTTAACAAAGCCTGAGGTTGAAGGGGGGAAGATTAATATGCAAGTGTCTATAAACTGACACAGTTTAATTACAGGTTTTAGTATTTAGTATAATTATACAGTGCTTTTCACTTTTGTAGTTTGAATGTGAGCTAATTTATCCTCATGACACCTCTCTAAAGCATGTAAGTAATATTTATCCCCAGTTTATAAGTGGGGAAAGGGATTTGCCCTTGGTACCAAGCTGTGTTGCAGAGATGACATTCAGACTGCCTGGCTGTGTGCCTCCTTTGGTCAAAGCCTTGAGGTGCCCATCCAGGGCCATGCTGCTGCTGAAGCCAAGCTGCTGCCTTGAGGGCAAATCTTCAGAGCTTGGGAGAGCTTGGGACTCCTTGCCAGTTACTGTTAAGGCAATATTTATCAGCACCTAAGGCAGTGCCCCCTGCAATCCTGTTACTTGTTTAAACAGTTTCTCCTCTACTAGCCTGGTCCCATGTCTTCAGAAGAGAAGTTGCAGTTTAGAAAGTCTGTTATTCAAAAGTGATGATGTGTGTGAGCAGAAGAAGAAAGGCTCAGTTAGTGATTGTTCACCTTACTGCATATTAACACAACGATTTCAGAAAACATGTGGTTGAGGCATGGAGATAATAGTCTGTGGGCCCGAAAACCAGCAGTGTGACAGTGGTAGCGGAGGCTTCCCTGGCAGCACTGTCAGGATACACATATCAGTAGAGGTTAGGGGTTGACCTGCTGGAGAGGAGGGAGCTCTGTGGAGAAGGACTTGGGGGGTTCTGGTAGTCAGCAGGTTGGCCATGAGCCAGCAGTGTGCTCTTGTGGCCAAGAAGGCTAATGATACTCAGGAGTGCATTAAAAAAGGTGTAGCCAGTAGATGAGGGAGGTGATCCTCCCCCTCTACTCTGCCCTGGTGAGGCCACAGTTAGACTACTGTGTCCGGTTCTGGGCTCCCCAGATCAAAAAAGGCAGGGATCCAGCAGTTCAGTGAAGGGCCACAAAGATGATTAAGGCCTTGGAGTATCTCCAGTATGAGGAAAGGCTGACGAACCTGGGTTTGTTCAGCCTGGAGAAAGGAAGACTGAGAGGGGATCTGGCCAATGTTCATAAACATCTGAAGGGAGTTGGGAGGCAAGTGGATGAGGCCAGGCTCTTCTCAGTGCTGCACAGCAATAGGACAAGGAGTAATGACGTAAAACTTGAACATTGGAAGTTCCATACTAACATGCGGAAGAACTTCTTTATGGTATGGGCAACGGAGCACTGGAACAGGTGTCTCCTTCTATGAAGATATTAAAGATCCAGATGGACGCTTGCCTATGTGACCTACTGTAGGGTACCTGTTTTAGCAGGGGGGTTGGACTCAATGATCTCCTGAGATCCCTTCAAACCCTTCTGATTCTGTGATTCTCACAGGGTCTGGGCTGCCCCATTTGTGCTCACTGTCTCCATGCCTTGTTAGCCTGTGGCTCCTGCTGATAGCTGCCAGTGGTTCGGAAGGGTCAGTGAACTACAGCCTTTGCTAGTACCAGTTAAACATATGCTGACATTTCATTACACAGCCTGACTTTAAAAATCTTTATCATACCGATTGTAGCCTTGTCTTGAGGAAAATCCAAATTAGAAGTGACTATAGTACTGAACTGAGTAGTGTCTTAAAGTTCAGACTCTCAGTGTGACACCTTCAGCTTTTACAGTAGTCTAACCCACTGGCATAAAAAATAGTGCTGGTGTAAGTGTAATACAAAATAAGTAAGTCGCCAGTGAAAGTATATTTGGAATCCTTCTGGGAGGAAGGATGTAGGTGGGAGCACAGCCATGAGCTTGGGCGGCAGGCACCCTGGTTGCTGGGGAGGAGCCCTGTTGTTAAAGCATCTGGGGTAGCTGCAATGAAATGTAACCTTGCAGCATGTGCTGACCGATTAGCTTTTGATGAAATGTAAACAGCTATGGAAGGAACTTTGGTTTTTTTCCCTAAATAGGGAAGCTTAGCTGAGGAATCTTGGGCTATTTTTAATACAATTTAAAAGTAGCTGTACCAAGACTGTTTAAAGACGAATCTCTGCTCAAGTAAGGGATACATATGTTTTGTATATCAGTGCTTTTATTTAATTCAATTTCACAGGTCTTTTTCTCTGCATTTTAGAGCAATGAAATATTTAAGCTGTTTGCGAGGTAATACTACAAACCTGGGTCTGTGCAACAGCTGCACTGCTCATTCTCCTGTGACTTGATTTCACTTTTTATCTCATTCTTTACAACCAAAGACTTATCAGCAAGTGTTTCATGTAGCAGACTGAACTGAAAGTCCCATGAAACTAGCACAGTAAAATGGAAACACTCACAGAAGTTCTTAATTTATTGTTTTATTGTACTATTTTGGGCTTGATTTCTGTCTCCTGAGGCACTCTAATGTTTCCTGTGAAAGGCAAGAAAATTCTTTCACATCTTCAAAGATGCAATTTCTTATTAATCTAACTATACATGTATAGGGACAGCAGTGCTACATTCCTAGTTGTAGGTTCTGAAGTTGGAGACAGTTTAGGAAGTTGCTGAGCTGGAAGATTTTTTTGATACTCTCAGCAGCTAGTAGACAAGACATCCCTCTGACCTTTTATATCTTTCAGTTGTGTTTTCATTGAATAAAGATCCTCCCATTCACTGCAGCTGTTGGAAAGCTTCACCTGCATGGCACAGCTGCAAATGTGAAATAAAGGCTTAAATCAATGGAATCAGTGTTTAATTCGTGTTCATCTGAAGAGTTGTAGATAGCTTTATGTTTCCAGTTCTCAGGACTTGTTTCAAAGTTGAGCTTTTACAAATCTGACTCTGTAATTTTCCTTTCCTCCATCATTCTTCATTTAGTATTGGCTACAGAGGTAACATGAACTACTATTTAAAGGTGGTAGATTGCGAAATGTGATTGAGTTTCTAACATCTTCTTAAAAACCAGCAGAGGTAGATATTCCACAGTAGTGACAAGCTCAACATGAAAATGTCAAGTTGAGTCTTGGGTATGCTTAAAATACTTCACATCCGGCGTAGTGGTACACTACCTTGACAGTTTAGATAAAGTGCATTTCAAACTTCTCCATTTGAATACCTTTTAAAAAATACCCAGTGGAAGTATGGGCTTATTCAGAAATGTGTAGATTTCTCAATGATGCAAGAACTTGTTTTAGTTAATTCTTCAGCCTTCAGAAAAGACCACCAGTGGAAAATCACTTATCTCAACTGTAAAATTTGTGTTAGAACAATCTTTGGCCCAAGTGCATCCTGATGTAAATTGCAGTCGTTACAGTTTGCACTAGTCTAATTCATACTGAATTCACTCTGTGCTGATAACACTGTCTACATTAAAATTCTCATTCAGAAGCATGAGCTGTAAAATATTTTTATGCTGGATATGCCTTCAGTGCTTTAAGACTTTGGATTGATTTGGGGATTTTTTTATTCTTTGTTTAGCTTTGCAGAGTCATCACAGCTCAGAGATGCTGAGGTGATTACTGTCCTCATGTTCATCAGTAGCAGTGCTCACTAGTAGTCACTTAAACCTGAATAAGATTGCAGAACATACAGGAGTTACACAGGTGTTTTGGGGAGAGTCGTTTTAACAGCACAGTTGTGGAAGTGCTACTCAAAGTGTAATTTTCTTTGTGAAAGCATTGTAGTATACCTACTGAGATGGGAGGAAAAGCCTCATTTTTATTTTAGTGTTTTATTATAAAATACTACTTATTTAAATAGCATTTGATAGGCTACCATTTCTTTCCCACTAAATGCTTAAGACTATTGAGGAGATATTTTAAAGTCTATTCTAAAGAATGCTTAGATTGAAGCCAGGACATCCAAAACTGGAAAAAACATGAATCCCATAAACCTTTGCAATACTTCTCTCCTTTGGACTCATGAACCTTTCATCTATATCTACAGCATAATTTCTTTTCTTGCTGTTTGCAGGTGCTCCTGACCCAACAGCAGGTGCTAGCATAGATGATGAAAACTGCTGGCATTTGGATGAGGAGCAGGTCCAAGAACAAGTTAAACTCTTCCTCTCCCAGGGTGGATACCATGGATCAGGGAAGCAGCTCAATTTGCTTTTTGCAAAGGTGTGATGAATGTCTTAAAATTTCCCTTCTTTCTCTCATCCTTCTAGCCAGACTGTACTTGTTAGTATCTTACTCAAAGTTCTGTTCTTCTAAATATAAAGCCTTGAGAATGTGATGACAAGTTAATAATGAGCTGTTGAACAGCCATGGGCCACAATCTCGTGTCTCAAAATCAAATTAAGGATATGAAGTAACATTTCAACTATTTGCTCTTGTTGTTCTCTTCTTTCCCTACCTTAAAATGTTGGAGAAACTTGTAGAAATGACAGTTTTGCAGCAGGTTGCATAATGTGTGTGTAGGTTACTTGTGGAAGAAGTGTTTGCGGAATTGCATAGGGATACTGAAATCAAAGTAATACTTAAAAGTGGGAAAGAAGACTATTGTTCCCACTTGAGAATGTCACTTCATATATATTAATTTTACTTCTTATTTAACAGAGGTGGGATGTTTAACAGTGAAATGCAGTCTGTGCTATGATGGTATTTTTTTTCAAGTTTGTATTAAAAGGCTCATTTCCTAGGTGCGAGAGATGCTTAAGATGAGAGATTCAAATGGAGCTCGCATGTTGACGTTGATAACGGAGCAGTTCATGGCTGACCCTCGTTTGGCACTTTGGAGACAACAAGGAACTACAATGACTGACAAGTATAGGCAGCTCTGGGATGAACTGGGTAAATGCACAGACTTAAAAATCATCTGCTGTTCATATTTGCAATGAAACAATTTTGTGTTTGGGGGTGGAGGGAAGCTATTGTGGTCCTAAGTAAAAGAAGTTAGTTTTCTGCAGCTCTGCTTGTTCAGTTAGGGTTGGGTGAAATTGAATTTCTGATCTGCTGCATGAGACAATGTAGTTGAAGGACAGGAGGCATGGTATGAAATAATTATGATTGCAACAGGTAGTAAGTAACTTGAGAATCTAAAGAAGCAAAAAGTGAAAATGTATACAGCTGAGGGTAGGTATATAAACCAATAGTAATGAACTGGATAGGTTAAGGAAGAGATCACTTCAAAAATAGAGAGAAAGAGAAGCCAAAAGGAGGAGATTCATTAAGAGTATGAGAAGACTGCAACAAAGGAAAGAAGTCCATTACATAGCTGGGAAGGAGGTCATATAACTGAGGGCTGAAACAGTTAACGCTGCTCTACAGGAAAGGTCAGTAGTGACCAGATAGGTGGCTTGTACAGCAGAGAGAGGAATGCAGGCTGATTTAAACTAGTAAAGTCTGAAGGCACTTAGTCTAAATGGTTTCAGAAACTTGCTGATGCAGTTTTGAACTCTTTGTACCTGCTTCAGAAGTTCTCACTGTATAAGAATTTGTTGTAGGGAAGGAAAGCTAGAAACAGCTTGAAGGTAAATGTCACCGAGATTGTAAAGGAAGGTAAGCAAGTGGGGAAAAAAAGTACTTAGTAACTACCAGCATTGTATTCACTGAGTGTAAGGTACTGGCACAAACTATTAACAAGTGGGTATTATAGCCATGTAAAATATAACAGTGATAAATGACCTGGATTTTTTTTTTAATAATAATAAATCTGATTTGTTTATCTAAAAGATAATTCACTGAGTGTGTGAGTGAAAGAATTAATATGGTATATCTTAGCTGCAGTAAGGCTTTGGTTGCTGTCTTGGAGGATTTCTGAAAGCAAGTTGAAGATGCACAGGCAAGATGAAATTGCACTGTGGTTTGTGGAAATTTTAGTAGTTGCCTGTGCTTTCACTGAATCTGGAAAGACACTTCAAGTCTGGACTGTCTTGAGATGCATTCTGACCAATATAGCTATTTCTGACTTATGTGGCATGGAAGATGCATATATATAATAACTTACAAACAATGTCCCATGAGACTATATGTAAACACTGTGGAGAACAGAGCCAAAACTCATAATGGTCTTGATATGTTTAAGGGTTGCAAAACAAAGCTAAGTGAAGTCAGATGAAGTAGGAGTACATCGAAGTAAGAATCATTCCTTCTTTTAGAAGGGAAAAGTCAACAGCAAAACTTAAGTTTTCCTTCTTGTAAAGGTTAAAAATGACCATGATTGGTTTCATGTTGTCTAATGGGGCTGAGACTAGATGAAATGTTAGCATAAATAATGTTCACTCTAAATGAAGCATTAGGCTAATAAAGACTGGCTTGTCCAGCAGAGATTATAGACTTCTGTGGTGAAAAACCTTATTAGTGAAGCAGGTAAAGTTTTACTAGAGAGAGTGTTGATATAACACTCATCCAGTTGGAGACCTGTGACTAGTGGGACGCAGTGCTGGGTCCAGTCTTGTTGAATATCTTCACAGACAACATTGATGAGAGGAGTGTCCACCCTTATTAAGTATGGTGATGATAGAAAGATGGGAGGAGTGGCTGACACACCTGAATGCTGTGCTGCCATTCAGCAAGACCCAGACAGCCTGGAGAGCTGGGCAGCAAGAAACCAGATGAGATTTAACAAAAGCAAATGTAGAGTCCTGCACGTGGGAAGGAACAACCACAAGTATCAGTACAGGCTGGGGCATGACCTGCTGGAGAGGAGCTCTGGGGAGGAGACCTGGAGGTCCTGGTGGTCGACAGGTTGGCCATGAGCCAGCAGTGTGCCCTAGTGGCCAGGAAGGCCAATGGGATACTGGGGTGCATTAGGAGTGTGGCCAGCAAGTCAAGGGAGGTGATCCTCTCCCTCTGCTCTGCCCTGGTCAGGCCTCCCCTGGAGTACTGTATCCAGTTCTGGGTTCCCTGGTACAAAAAAAGACAGGGATCTGCTGGACAGAGTCCAACGGAGGGCCACAAAGATGATAAAGGGCCTACAGCATCTCCCCTGTGAGGAAAGGCTGAGTGACCTGGGTCTGTTCAGTCTTGAGAAAAGAAGACTGAGAAGGCATCTTTTTAGCATTTATAAATACCGTGTGGGAGTCAAAGGGATATGGGCAACCTCTTCTCAGCTGTCTGTGGGGACAGGACAAGGGGAAACAGCCATAAACTGGAGCATAGGAAGTTCCGTTCCAGTATGCAAAGGAACTTCTTCACAGTGAGGGTGACGGAGCACTGGAACAGGCTGCCCAGAGGGGTTGTGGATTCTCCTTCTCTGGAGATATTCAAGACCCGCCTGGACGCCTACCTGTGCAGCCTGCTGTAGGGGGCCTGCTTTGCAGAGGGGTTGGACTCAATGATCTCTAGAGATCTTCCAGCTGCGGCTGAGAGCCCAACCCAGACCATGGGGCTGAGCCCCGGGACCACCAGCTTCTTTTTTTTTTAGATAGAGATAGAGATCTTAAGATAGAGATCTTCTAGCCCCTACAATTCTGTGATTCTGTGATAACTGCCTTAAGTGTAACAACCACTGTAATATGGCTTTTTTATGATGCTTTGGGAATAGTGACTTTTGCCAACATGTGCTTAGCTGGACATAAACGTAGCAAAAATCTTATTCCATCATACTGATGACTGGAGCTTTCATGCTTCATTGCATATGTGAATTGAGCTGGTAGGTAGTGGAAAGATAGAAGTGAATTCTCCATCTGTTACCTGTAGCATTCTTAATACATACTGCCAGTAAATGTAAAATGTTTTGTTAAATTTTCTTAGGAGCTCCTCTTCTTGTTTATTCAGTTTCGTATTGGCAGCATCTTCTTGACAGCACCTATCTGAAGATGTAGGAACTGGAATCTCTGCTTGCAGTATCAACTAAACAATATTTTAAATTAATTTAATTGCTTAGTTTACCTCTATTTGATAAGAATTACACTTGCCACTCACAGAAAACCACAGTGCAACCTTCAGCCTCTACATTTGCTCTACTTCAGCTGCTACATTTGTAATCTGAGGTGGGCTCTGCTGTTTGAGTCCTGCACTGCTCTACCTCTTCTGATGTTACCAAAGTATTTTAGTCCTGTGAGAGATTTTCAATAACCAGTATTTCATCCATGTCAGGTGTGTAGTTGGCTGAGGCAGAACACAACTTGATTCTTTTACTTCCAGCTTGTTTTCACATTGCTAAACTCTCCAGGTCATCCCCACTCTGGCGGCATCCCTTCCAGTGGTAGTGCTGAGCAGGCTCTGTGGAAGTTGCTCTTAACTGGATGAATCTCTCCAACTGTACTCCTGTTCACCCTGTGTGAAAAATACAAGCTGCTCCCATGTTTTTAAGATCTCACCTTGAGTTTCATTACAGTTAGACACGTCCCCTTTTCCAGATGAGACATGCATCACTTCAAAAAAAAAAAAAAAAGTGGAAGAGGTTTAAGATAAACTGGAATTACAGTAGCAAACTACAGAAGAATAATCAGGATGTCTGTGGAGACTGACAGTCAGTTCTGGTAGTGGCAGAGAGAACTTGGCTATCAGTGTATTTTAAAACAATGTTTGTTCCCTGTCTTGTTCTCATCTTCTAGCCTGCCAGGGAACTAAAATAACAATAAGAGGGGTGGGATAGGTCTTTGCATACTTCACTTACTGTATTATCTGTTCAGAGTACTCTGAGAGCGGTAAATACGTATGGCTTTTATTCAAAAAAAAAGTTATTGGTGGTCTGACTTATTTTGCAGGTGAGTAGCAGTTTAGCATGGTAGTTATGGAAGATTTTAGGACATGTGAAGTATGTAAATATAGACTCTGCTTAATAAAGGCCTGCTTGCTTGCCCTGGTATGTTGTCTGCCAACCACTAGGCATATGGCCACTTTGTCAGTTCCATCTTGGTATAGGTTTTTAAGTGTACTTAAGTAACTTCAGCTTTATGCCTTTACTGTGTCACTTGAGCCTTCCATTAAAACTTAACTGATGGTTCCTACTTGTCATTGAGTGTTGGCAAGGGTACTGGAAGGACACGCAAGTCCCTAATCAGAGTTTCTACTGGAGTTTATGGTAAATTGCATTGACTTCATTAGAAGTCAGATTGGGCTTGAGTGTTCAGAGGTGCTGATTTAAATAAGTTGATTAAAAATAAATACTTCACCTCTGAGAGGGAGCTTGGCAATTTTCTAATACAAAGTCCTAATTAATCATTCAAAGGACTCCAGTTAACTAACTAGTTGTTTGTAGGGCTTTTTTCTTGTTTTTTAAAGCCTTCAGATCAAGAGGAAGTATGTAACAATTATACTCAGCTGATTTCCACTATTGTATGTCAAAGAACGGGTTGAGCTAAATACTACTTACGGAACTGAAAACGTGTGGTATTGGCAAGGTCAAGATTACAGGCTGAGGTTGTAAGCCTTCCTTAAATACTTTTCATGCTAGAAGAATGTAAATGTGACTTCAGTGGTACACTGGTGAACACTTCCAGCTTGCCACAGTAATATGTGAATGTACTTTTTGGATTTTAAAGCTGAGCTGGATTTCTTCATGTTGTTGCTGTTTAAATGGTGTTTTGTTTCAGCAAGTAAATTCCACATGCTGATCTGTAGGCATTTAACTCTCAGTGGCCATGGTGGAAGACTTCGGTGTATCAGAATGATTAATTATCTGAAGCCCCTTGTCTTGCCTTTTTAATTAAATTGCATTGATAAAATGGAGGAATATGGAAATGCACAGTGAGTATCTACTGATGCCCGTTGAACTGAGATCTCTGATTTCAAGGAGAGGTCAGTTAACCTTCTTTGTACTCGAGGAAAAAACTGGTCCATGCAGTCGTACTGTAGCAGCAATTCCTTAATATTCATCCATCAAAATTAAGTAAAAGTTGCTTGTGGTCTACAAAAGGGAGAATATTTCCTTAATAAAAGGGGAGAATTTGACTTTGTGCCCCAGCACAGGGATCATGAGGGCTTCAAGGCTCTGCTTTGGAATTAACGTTGAGCGCCGCTAGATGCCAGACATAGAGAAGAGGCTGAGTTTTGTCGGCAAGTGGGGTCTGCAAGCTAATTGGTGTTTTCTGCTGGCTACTGGCTGTGAAATGAAATTGGAAGCCCTTTAGCCACATGGATAATACAGGACCTGAATACAAATGTCACATGTCACCATCAGGGCCCACTGTGAAACAATAGCGTTCCCACTCAAACAGTGCGCCACTACAGATCATTTAAAGATGGGGATTACATTTAAACTAAAAGCCCCATTTGCCTTTTACTGCAATTTAAATGTCCTCTTAGCAAAAGCTAAGTGACAAATTAAATGAAAAAAAGTGCCCACATCTTTAAAGCTGTAATGCAAAACAACCTTTTATTGCTTCTCGTGTGCCATGAATGAATCATTACACTTGACAACCCTAAACCAAGCCATAATTGGAGCAGCTACTGTTATCAAAGTGGGGCTGCGCTTGTGACAGCTTAATAAAGCTGAAACTGTTAAATTAAATCCCAGATGCTTAATCTGATGAAAGCAGTCAAGTAGAAGAATCTAAGACAAGTATCTACTACTTGGTGGAGTGATGGAGCCCAGCAGCTTGTCAACACGTAGATTACAGGAACAGATTTTTTTTGTGTACTACCATTGTCAGTGTCTTTATACCCTGTTGCCTGCCTTTGCTGTGAAGAAACTTCACATAATTTGCATGTTTCAAAACAAACATTTCCAGCAGATTACCTCCATTTTGATATTTAAGAGCAGTTTAAGGGGGAGGGAAGCTGCTCAAAGACCATCTTTGTATGGAACAGAAAGATGGTGACTTTTTCATAGGGAAGCTCCAGAGAGCTCTTGCAGTGCAGAGCCATGAATAACTGTCAGACGTGTTCTGGGTTTTTGTCCTGCTTATCTTGATCTCTTTTGGTTCTTGTATTTCACAAAGTTGAGGAGAACTAAAATGGCATTCTGTATATCCAACTGGGTGCTCTCTATATTTTAACGCTTCAGAACTTGTTAGTTCTAAAGTTTCAGGGTAGGAACTTCTCACAGTATTGCCATGAGCTTCATTTGTGGCATAAAGCTTTCCTTGGTGACCACCTCACAACTCTTTCTGCTAGGCATGCAAAATGGATTGTTCCCATAAAGATATTTCCTGAGCAGAAAAACATGTTTTTGCCTTAGCAGGTCTAGTATTCTTCATTATACCAAATTTCACTCTTAAAGCACTTAAAGCTAATGTGGGCTGCCTCTTAAGTGCTGTGACATCCTGCTGATCTAATTTGAATTCGTTTGCTGATATTTTGACAATTTTCTGCATTAGTGACGCATTTTCACACTAAAATTTAGAAGTAAAATATCGTTTTACAAGGTTGCATCACATAGAAATACTACAATGTATTTCCTGAAGGGTGATGCATAACATTTTATTAGTAACACTTTGCTCTACATTTAAAACATGGTTCTAGATGCTGATTATAGGCAAAGAATCATTATAGATTAATTAAGAGAGGTTTAATTACCATTTTGCCTTGAGCAAGCTGGTGATAGATTTAAATAATGCTTTTTGATTTGAAAGCCACTCTAAATTTTTCCAATACAAGCTTATATTCATCTCTGGAAATAGCAGGTTAAATTCTTTAAACTCTAAATGGAACTATTCTCAATCTATATTTCTACCTCAGGTATTCCTTCCCTTTGCAATTAGAGAGACAGACAAACTTGTACAAGACATACAAGCTGTTGTAAACAAATTATCTCTGCTTAACACTTAAGGGAGAGGGGAGAAAGGGACAAAAGCAGTTGGAATTGTTGCCAGTATGCCACTAGAGAAATTCCTTCTTGATGCTAGATTTGGTAGCTACTTCAGGGCTGCCATAAAGGAATCACTGAAGTTACAAATTCATTGCAGTTTTTGTGCTCTAACACCATTTTTTTCTAAGCTTCATACTTCGTGCATTCCTGGTGTAGTATCAACTATGCAGCAGAAATACGGACTTTTCCTTATAATTTCTGGTATTTCTGAAGTGATATGGCAAGACTGTAATTTTCAAATTTTAGTGTCAGATGTATGTCAATATTTACATGATTCCTATACTTTTGTAAAATAAGGTAACCTTAAAATTTCCTAGTTTAGGTAAATCAATTCCACATATCATGTTTTTGGCCTTGAAGTGAAAGCTTTAGGAATGCATGTGTTTCAAAGGTGGTGGGATGCACTGTGCTTTGCTCAATTGCAAGGCTTCTAGGTGGAGTGATGTCATAGATATTTGTGTCTATGTCTGTATAGCATCCAATTGTCTGTTCTTGCTTAACTGATAATCCTTTGATCCCTGTTGATTTTTTTAGTCCTAGCTACCATGGTGCAACTGCTGTATAGTTAGAAAATGTGTGCCTTCAGTTCATGCACGTAAGGTTGCTCTGCTCTTTCACAGAATAAGCTGTTAATATATGTCACTGTATTGAAATGATTTATGCTGTTGGAGGCACTAAATTAACAGTACTTCTGAGTTATCAACACAAGATGGTTCTGCTGCTCTACGGCCTGAGTTATGGATGACAACTTAAAGAAATTGCTGTCATGGCCCTGCAGTGTCTCAGTTTTTGCTGTCACCTTCATTTCCCTGGTGAGTGAAGCCAGGCCACCTTTCTACAGAGATGAGTTCTATCCACCTCTTCTGAGGTGATTTCCTTCCTCCTTCATTATCAGTGGTAGAAGATTGGCTTCTGTCATAATGGTATTAAAAATGAGGGTGTATGTGGCTGTAGCGTCCATGAGGCTGTAATATGACAGCAGGTGGGAGATGTTTTCAAAGAGGGTATTTTCTCCTGTGCTAAAGCCGCATTTACCAATTTTAGAAAGAATGCTAAAAGAAATTAAAATGTGCGAGCATAGCTTTAAGATTTTTAATGCACATAAATTTTGGGTTTCCATGTAGTTGAGTGGGATGAAAAGCACTTTTTTGCAGTAGAAGCTAAATTTCTTCAAGTACCCACTTTAAAGCAATTTTTAAAGTTTTCATTCCTAAGCTGACGAACTGATTTACTCGAAATATTCTTTTAAAATAAAATAAAATAAAAATAAAAATAAAGTTGGAGCTGGTACAAATACAACGCTGCCCTAAGTATGAAATTGTGACTTTCAGGATAAACATCAGAGTTGTACTCTGATCTTAAACATGTGCTAGCATTGTTTTTTCCCTCCTTTTGTCTTTATTTTTCATACCTCTGTAGTATTAAGCAGTCAAGTAATTTTCTGCTACAACTTCTAGTAAATATGAGAGAGAGGGGGAAGTGGTAGATCTATGGATTGGAAGAGTCTTCACCAACTTCTCAGAGCTTTACTACAGTCCAGCAGTCTAACCATGTGTTATTTTCCATTTTTCTTTTGAATGGATGCTAGGAAGATAAGTAGAAAAGTGGAAGGTCATTTAAAGTGAGAAATAAAACAATCTTAGTTATCTTGTGTCTGTCAAAACAAGGCAAATGATATAAAGAGACCTAAATAGACTAGAAACTGGAGAGTGAAGAAACTTAACAAATAAAGGTAGCTGGAAATTTTAAGTGAAGATGGACAAATTTAAATAAAAATAATGTTAGAATTTGAGTGAGGGTACCCTGCAGTGAAGCAGCTCACCAGTAACTATGCTAGACTCTTGTACTGGAAAATTTAAAAATTGAAGTATGTTCCTTTGTAAAAGCTATTGCTTTTGATATGAAAGCTGAAAATAACCCAGGAAATCTTAGACTGTGAAAGAATTCAGACTAGATTGTCAAAATGTATTCTTCTCGCCATTTATAGTTGGCTATTTAGGTTCTGTAAGCACAGTAATAGTAATCATATTCATTTTTTGACCTTTCCCACTATGTGATAGACTGTCTATGCTTCTTTTGAAGAATGAAAGGTATTTCCCTCCCTTTCTTTTATGGGTATGTTATTCCTCTCAAGCTTCACAATTTTGTATGAGAGAAATTCATTCATCAATTTAAATGAAGGTAGGATAATGCTTTTATAGTTAGTAGACACATCAACTTCTCTTCTGAAAATTGTCAGTCCCTGCAAATAAGATGCCTACTGAGACTGAATTACTAGTTAAATATCTGGTAAAGTAGCTAGTTGCTGCTTCGGATGGGAGTGCTTTTGTTCACCATCTGGTTGTAAATATTGGTAACTATTAAAAAAAATGCAAAGAACCTTTTCAAGATGTTCATAAAATAGTATATTTGTGCTATTAGTACTAATGTTAGCAATACTTTTATCATAAAATGATTGTTTGTGAGCAAGCAAATAAATTGTTTTGTCAGTATTAGAGAAGTTGATCAATGTAGGGTACTATAAGTGCCTAGAGGGGCATGCAATGGACATGTGACAGATACCCAAATGCTTTCTTAAGGATATTGTAGTGTGAAGCAAATTTCAGTTCTTCTATGTAACCATTTGGACAAATGGGTGGATGTCTGTTACAGCAGTTCAAAACAACCTGAAAACAAACAAACAAAAAAGCACAGTCCACAACAAAGGGCTCATGTGAGGTGACAAATACTCAGGTTAGTTCTTGTTTCCATTGTGCTAGAAGTTGAAGCATAGGAAGACTGCAGTGGTTATTACTTGACAAACACAGATTGGAGCATGTAGTTGAAGATGGTTTAGAATAAAATTTCAAAATGCAAATGTCCATTTTATCCAAATATATGTGTGATTTTAACCCTTGGAGCAGAGGTATGTAGTCAGAGGGAAAGGAAAACTTAAGGAACTAGTTGTATTTTATTTTTGTCCCAGTACACCTACACTCCCTCTAATGCACATTTGGAGTTTAGTGTGTAGAGTAGTGCAGTGATTCCCTCTTGTCACCCATGCTGCAGGTAATCTATTGCATTAATCAGCCAGCTTGTGTGAAATGCATGGGGAGTGATTATACTATCATACACAGTACAATCAGCATGAAGCACTTGTCAAGACCAATACATCAACATTTAATTCAGCAATAGAATGAATTAGAGCAAAATGAAACATTCTGTTCTCCAAGAAATACAGCACCCACAGCAAGCCCTTTTTTTCTGAAGGCTGTGTGGAGAGACCACAGTGCATTAAGGGATTGTTTTTATGAATGAAATTGCAACTTGGATCCAACTGAACACTGCAAGTACTTTTCTTTGGGATTCTTATCGAGGATAGCACAGCTCTGAAGTGCTTTGCCTATCTTCACTCTTTCATAAAAGCAACTGTTTAATTGGAGTGTTCTCTAGTGAGACTCCTGATTATGCTTTGTTCTAATGGAGATCTCTTCATGCCAGGAGGAGGGAGGCAGCTTTACCAGTCATTCTGAAGGCACTTGTCCTTCTCGTTGAGAAGCAATAAATGCCATTTGCTACCTTCTTTGAGGTTTCCAAGTGGCTGTCCCACTGAAAGCATGTATGTGTTTAAAAACCTGATGTAAACCTCTTTTAAATCCTTTGCTAATACTTGCATTATAAAGGGGTCATAGGTTCCGTCTCCTATTATTGTTTCTATTCTGGCACTCCCAATGCTGGAAAATGATGTTTTTGTAACTGAATTGATGAGATTCAAATAGGGCAAGTGTGCAGCAAGTCCTGAAGCTGAGCTGTAGGTTGCACAAGGGGAATGATCTTGATTACCTTGCTCCATTTCCTTTGAAATGATGAAATGCTACCAGCGTGGAAAGGTGGGGGTTTTTAGTTTTAGAGAAATAGATATACAGTAATAGAGAAAGCAAGGAAATTTTGAATTAGATCTGCATCTATTTTCTGCATATTTTCTCTTTGCAAATGGATATATTTCTATATATTTTCAATTCACAAACATAGGTACTGTTCTTAAGTATATTAAGATCATGCATTAAGATTAGTTAAACTCTGACAAGGTAGCATAGTATTTCTAGGAAAAACAGATTTCCTGGGAGAATGGCAATCAGTCATACAAAATCATGTGCTGGATCTTCACGCAAGCTCAGTGCCGTGGCCCCTCCTAAAACTGTTTTCACCACCGCTCTCTGATTTACTGGAGTAGGAATAAAATATGATGGGATTTCTGAAAACTGAGCAATGCTCTGTCTCTAAGGAGACTATGTATACATTCCTCAAACTTCCTTTAACCTCATGAATGCACGCTTATGCAGGATGTGTAATTATTACAACACCTATTTTTAGATGTTTTAATTCAGTACTTCTTAGAATTTTTCAGTTTGCACGTTCCAATCCTGCTTGGTGTAAGGGCATGCTGTCCTTTCTCTCTCATAAATTCAAGAGGTTTGGGTGTTTACTGAGTGATACCCAAAGTACTGATGTTTGCATACACGTAAAAGAAGGCATATGTTGTGTAAAAAGCAATAATATAACCTATGTATTTGTGGCATGAGGCACACTAAAGGTGAATGACAACTGTGTGTTTCCCAGAAGAGGTCTGATTGAACTAACGGTGCATTTGGCAAAGCTAGCTGTTTCCAGGTCAAGAGGATTATTGTTGAACCAAAATAGACAATTCCTTCCTGCAGTGTGACAGTTCTGAGATTCATTGCCATGTGAAATTAATATCAAATTGCACTCACAGCATGACTTATCTTCCAGTTACCTACTGGAGAAAAATAAATTCTGCATCACGGTTTATGATTGTTTGGTGCTGTGCTATGAGGAGTGTTGTGTTGGAAAGACATGGTCCACAGTTAGGGATCTGAACCTGAACTACTTTAGGTTTGGTCCTGAGATCTTGTATGAAAAGGCAGGTGGTGCCTGGGGAAAGGGAGGTGGAGAGAGTACTGTGGTAGAGAGAAAGACAGAATGTGTAAACATGAACGTGTACTTGCTCTGTTTTTCATTTAATGAGACATGTGTGCGCACTGCAGGTGGCATTGGTGACATCTAGTCAAACAGGTAAACTTGAGAGTGCCAGGAATGCATTTTCCAGAAACTGACAGCTTCCTAGTGTAGGATTTGTGAGGCAGAAAAGGGGATTTCTTGTTTGACGCCAGTGTAAGCCTATGGGTCAGTGACCAGCTCCAGGTGGGGGGCTGCCACTGAGCTGCAGCAGAGCAAAATGGGAAGAGTGTCCTCCAGGCTTCTTCCAGTTGGTGTGTAGTAAAATCTGGGCAGGAGCGAATGTTTTCCTCGGACTTCTCAGTGCTAGAAAGCAGGACAGGGACCAGTGAGTGGAAGAAGCCAGGTTGGAGCAGATGTCAGTAAAGAGGGGAAGGCGCTCGGGGAGAAGGATGAGGAGGAAATGAGAGTACGGACAAGCGCGCACACACACTAGGGAGAAGAAAAAAAGAAGGAAAACAACTAGAAAACCCAGAAGCCTCAGTAGGCTGAAGACTGTAGGGTCACTGGCATTGTGCTTCTGTCTCCCAGATGGTGGCCTTTGTAGCACTACAGGAGTTGAGCCCCAGGCTTTTTCTGTTTCCTTTCTCTTCTGGAGGGGAGTTGGTCACATGCTCCCTGTGATGCCAGGATGGAGCAGCCTGCAGGGCTGTGCCAGGGCCATGGCCAGCCCAGATGCACACACAGCTCATGCTCATGTCGGTGGGAGCATGAAGTTGGGCGCTGTTGAAAGCTGGAGTGGTCTATGTGCAGTTTATTAGAAATACACTTCTCCTTGTGCTTCATTTGCATGAAAATAGCCTGGGTTTCTGAGGTGGGCTGCAGACAGTGTAATTATGCTCAAAGCAATTACCCTCTTTAAATGAAATAAGATTTTAGAGGGTTTTGGTATTTTTGGTTATCCTCTTCCCTTTCTTGTCCGTGTAGTGGAGCTTCTGGAGAAGGCAAGTTATTCCTTCACTTCTACTGGTGCTTAAGATACGGAAAAGTAAAAGGCTACTCATTTTGTAGGGGTGTTGTGTAATCAGTAATGTGTGTTCTGCCTGACTGAATGGTTGAAATGCTTCCCAAATTCAGTTATGGTACTTCACTTTTCTTTTGCTTTAGTCTGAAAACACTGGGAGTCTGTCTGCAAAGTATTATATGTGTGTGGGTTTGGCTTTTTTTTGTTTGGTTGTTGGTTTTTTTTACAAGGATGCTGAGAGATTCAGTGTCCTCTTTGTGCCCTCAAGCAGTGCTTCATGTTGAATATAAAAAAAAGAAAGTAAGCCCAAGTTAACTCTTCTTCAAAGCTTTCCAATATGCCCATACCATCTTTTGTTTTGCACATTGCAAGACATGTGCTCCTTATGTATGGGACAGTGCTGAGTGTGCATTAATGCTTACTGAATCAAGTGAAGCTTGTTCAAGAGGGAGTCTAAAGCAAAGTCGTAAGATTTCATTTTAAAAGATTTTACACACAACATCTTAGTCATTCCGTGGCAAATTTCAGACAGCTAAATAACAAAACAAGAAAAATGCGAACTTGCTGTTACTGTATTTAACATTGGGCAGCTATAATCTGCATTAGTGAAGCATCTCTTTGGAATTTGCATGGTACCACGTTCTATTTTGTCGGTGTTCGGATTTCTCTGCTATTAGTTCCCAATCCTTGGTAGTCACTGGGGAATTACAACCTTAAGGATCAGGCTCTGTTTCCACTGGCTCCTGTACTGTGGCATACCAACATGCTGAGCTACTCTAAGAATGAATGTAATGCAATGGCCTGTGCTCTGGGTGTCTATTTTGCATTCTTAGTTAGCAAAAGAGTGCATGAATGTAAAAATCTTACTGTCGTGGAAGAACCAGCTGCACTGTTTTGTTCAGTCCATCATGAAGATTGCATAGTTTGGGCATATTCTCTAAATCTCTTATAGTGTATAAGGCATGTTCTTAATAAGCAAATGAACTGCTGCTAAATAGCACTTTCTCATGTCTTCATGCTTCTGTCAAAGTTCACAGTGATGAAGAGACAGCTAATTTAGAGAAAAATCCTTGAATTTGAAAAGTGTTAGTAGAGGCCTTGCTGTATTTATGCCTGCCCTGTCATAGAGAGGCAGGGAGCAGGTTCTAAAGTGATGGTATATGTGAAATGTCAGCACAAATTAGCTTTCTGTTAGAGCTCCATGAAGAGAGAATGTAAAACAAATTTTCTAGTGTATCCAAATTACTGGAGTAATTGAAGGAAAAAATATCATTGTCCTATTAGAATTCACAAAATCAGTGCTCACTGGATCTCTGAGATGGAAACGTTTGGAAAATGCATTATATGTTCAGCAGTGCTTCTACTGGGAAGCATATGTTCACAAAGTATGTATTTTACTTATATGCTTTCTTCGTTCCTGTAATGTGAAGCTGGAAGATAACATACATTTAGTTTGTAGACAGCAACATTCACTTCTGATACAAAGCATAAAAGGAAAAACTTGGGTAACGTCTTGCTGTAACTTTCTGAATTCTTGTTTGCATTTGACTGATACTGCTGTCTGAGGACCCGTACATTGTGAACTCTAGATTTTCTAATACAAAAAAGATGCTAAATACCTTCTAATAGAGAAGTTTGGGCTTGATACAGTCTTTCAACTGCTCAGATGGGTCAGGTTCTGTGTCAGGAATTCAGCCTTCCTCGTGCTAGGCATAGCTGGGAAGTAAGCAGTATAGCCTTTGAGGGGAGAGTAAAAGTATTACAGTATAGAAGTTTGCAATTAGTCAATGGCTGCTGCATTTTTAATAGAAAACATAATTTAGCAATTTTTTTAAAATCAGGTGCTCTGTGGATGTGTATAGTCTTAAATCCCCACTGCAAGTTGGAGCAGAAGGCCAGTTGGCTAAAACAGCTGAAAAAATGGAACAGTGTGGATGTTTGTCCCTGGGAAGATGGAAACCATGGAAACGAGCTGCCCAATTTAACCAATGCTTTGCCTCAGGGTGCAAATGCTAACCAAGGTGAGCCTAAACATATGCACTGACTGCAACATATAATATAACCTCTATCTTATGTACTCTAGCCTTGCAGAATTCAGCACTCTTTCCTGGGACTAGTAACTTTCTTGTTAAAAATTGACCAGCCAAATTTATTTTCACTAATACTGTCCTTGCAGAAAGGATAAATAGTTTTTTTTTTTTTTGTGCTGGGGCTGCAAAATATTCAAAGCAAGTATTTGTGTTTAGTTAGGTCTTCTAACTTTTCACTTGGTCCTTCTAAATACTTGTTGCATGAAAATTGGATGTCCTTGAAGTATGTCATGTAAAAGCCTGTTGTTTCTGTGCTTGACTACAATCTTGTATCCCTTCCAGTGTTGGGGTTTTTGTCTGCAGTTACAAAGCCTTTGATACCTATTTAAAGAGAGATCTGTTGCAGCTGCATTAAAACTGAGTGTGTGAGAAAGTAAAGCTGTAATTTGTGGAATGTGCTCTTGTTGTGCAGTCTGCATTTCCAGGTTTGGGGTGGGGTGCAGAGCCAGCACTCTGACTTCTTGGAGGAAGTGTCTCT
The DNA here is from genome assembly GCF_016699485.2 of Gallus gallus. Classification (NCBI taxonomy): domain Eukaryota; kingdom Metazoa; phylum Chordata; class Aves; order Galliformes; family Phasianidae; genus Gallus; species Gallus gallus. The sequence continues at coordinate 19,729,392 of NC_052572.1, forward strand.
TCTTACTCAATGTCATGCTTGGTAATTGAAAATGTGATTATTAAATCTGACAGAAGCCTTGTCTGGTCCTCTTCAATCAAGATTATTACTCTATGGCTAACAACTGGGGAAAATGCAAGATTTCTCTGGGAGTGGGGAGGAAAACCTCGTAATCTTCAGAATGCTCAGTATTTTGATACATATTTCATATGTAATTATGATGAAATTAAAATTAATTAGTTGTGGGAGGTGGCAGATTTGGCTTTAGATGGGTTTTTCCTTGTTTTGTTTTCTTGGAAGAAAATAGTTTATAGTTCCTTTATAAATCTTACAGCTAGCTGGGCAAGTTCATTCAGCATAAAACTCACTGCAGAGATTGGTTTTGCTTGCTGAGTCTCTTGATGTTCTGAACAGCCTGAACAGACTAGTAGCAGCTTCAGCATGGCATCTGACATACACACAGATGGAGCTGTGTTAACAACACTTTTGCCATTGGAACCCAGTAAGGGTTACGTCAGTCCCTTGCCCTCAGTGCCTTGTTTTACCTACATTATTTGTATATCTTTATGAGGAAAAAATGGAACAAGTGCTCAATGTTAACGTCACTTTCAAAGGAGAACAACTGGAAGTCCTTCACGTGCTGTTAATCCATCCCTCATCCTAGCAGCTCCAGGCCTGAGAATGGGAAAAGCTGTGAATGTCTGAGTAGCTGTGCCACATATACTTTTCTAGCCTGTTTTCAGGAGAGCTGTCAAATGTCCTTCATCTTCAGCTGTTCCCTTCGCAAAGCCCTGTTTAGCAGTTGTCTTGCTGTTCCACAGTTCTCTTCCCAAATGTGAGTGGTGCACTCTTGGTCTGACCTGCTTGATAGTAGGATGTGAAATGTCATCTGCAGTCTGCTCCTTGCAGAGGGGCAAGACAGGCTGCCGTCAGTTGGGGGTTGTGAATAGGCAGAAGACAAGAATACTGTGAATGACTTATTCACATATGAATGAGTAAAAGCTGATGCAGCTTTCTGAACTTGTGAAAATGACAGATTCATCGAACAGGCCCCATCGGACGGTGTTCACTCGAGCCATTGAGGCGTGCGATCTTCACTGGCAGGACAGCCACTTACAGCACATTATCAGCAGTGACCTATACACCAACTACTGTTACCATGACGACTCTGAAAACTCGCTCTTTGACTCTCACGGGTGGCCCCTCTGGCATGGTAAGTGGCTGAACCGGAAAGACGTTTCCATGACTTGGCGCTTTGTTTAGTTTCTATGGCATTATTTTGGAGGGGTGGTGGGGAGATGAATGAAAAGCCTGGCAAAAAGAACAGAAGCTCCCTTGAAACACTGGTCTCAAAAGTAGTCCTTTAGGTCTCTTTTGCATAGTAAAAAACAAAACAAAACAAAAAACCAACCAAAAAAAAAAAAAAACCCAAACAAAAAAGCCCTTTGGAGTTAACCTAGCAAAACAGGCCATTGCAGACATGGAAATATTGCTATTCCTCAATTATTTTCTCCATTTTAGAACATGTTCCTACAGCCTGTGCAAGGGTGGATGCATTACGATCTCATGGATACCCAAGAGAAGCACTGAGGCTAGCAATAGCCATTGTTAATACACTAAGAAGGCAGCAGCAGAAACAACTGGAAGTGTTCCGGGTTCAGAAGAAAGGTAATTGCGGGGAAGAGAATGGCAAAGAATGCAATGAGATGACAGTAACACTGGACTGGAACTTTGCATGAGAAACCTGTTTTTGAAGCTATAATGCCAAAGAGGTGCCTTAAACTCTGTATTACAAATGATCATGGTGGCAATGTAATGTTCTGGATATTGAGGGCTTTCTGTGCAAGTTCTCTAGGGCAAGGACTTGGTTCTGACTTCTGCAGTATGTCTGATACAGCTGGATCTGTATCCCAGTCAGGGGTTTTGATTACACAGTGTAAATTCTGTGTAACTTGCAGCCTTTCTAACAGAGCTTTGTATTTGACACATTGGGTATTTTAAATTATTTCTTCCTTTGACATGCAGTTTAGCTGAGCTGTACATTTCTGAGGGGAGATCCTAAGTTTACATTGAGGGCTATACCAAAGCAAAGTCGGCAGTACAGAAATGGATCTGTACATTTATACAGAAATTCATCAAGTCTGGCCGTTTCTTCCTTGAGTCTCTTGACACCTTAAATTAGTAGTGTCTCTGAATGAAGTTGGATTGACATCAATGGAAATGAGTTTTTGAAACATTGGTTTTTATATGGTATTCCTCTGACCATTATCCCTATAATGAATGTTCTTCTTTAGATACAATTTTTGTTCCATGTGATCCTTGTTACCCAAAATAGTTTTACACCGAAACATTCATGACTACTACAAAAACACCTTACTTCAGACCTTAGATCTTAATTGCAGCTCTTAGCTATTTGGGTCCTCATACATTCTAATTTAAAATACCGTTGTGAAGTTGCATGTAAATCTTTCAGTGTATATGCAGGTGTTTTCCTAGAAATGGGCAGTTAAAAATCTAAATGATGAAAATATAGGTATCTGGATAAAAAAAATAAGTTTGGTAGTTCTTCCATGCCTCTATTTCTATTTCACAGTACCTGAGCTAGTTGTTTTATGCACTGTTGTGGATCCTAGATTTGAACAAAATTTAAAAGCATCTTACGTTGTTACTTAGGAGAATTTTTCCAAGTGATTTCTATTATGTAATGCATCTTTCCATAAAGTCTATTCCCTTAAGATCATCTTTTCCAGCCTCTCAGGCTGGGGAGAGAAGTAACGACAGGGTTGTGTATGCATGTGTGTGTCACTAAGGTGTGAAAGGTCTGCTGAAAGAGTGCTTGGCTTAGTACTGGTCTTTCTCATTGCCAGTTGCTAGCAGAGTATGTAGACATTCAGTACTTCTGTTAAGTTTCTTTTCTCTGAGAGCAGTGTCTATAGCTGTCAACTAGTATGCTATTATAAATAAAAGTTGGATTGTATGAAATGCAGTCCATCCTACCCTGAAACAAAGAAGTTTGTCATTTTTATATTGTCACTCGCTGCTTTTGTACTTTTTCTTCATACGTTTGGAATCTGGATTTTTTTTAATACTGCGGTATGTTCTGGTCATCCATATAAGCAGATGAATTCTGCAGCTGTAGATTTCAGTCCAGCAAACACCACATGCTTCTGCTTGGCTTTTACTCGTGTGACTGATCTGACGTACATGGAACCACTTGCATGGGCTAAAGTTAAATGTCTGTGGGGCTAATGCCTTTGTTTGGAGTGACACAAGTGAACCTCATAAATAGGCACAATAGGTGAGGTGAAATGTGAGTCAGTAAGAATTCAGTGTGATTAATCCTATTCAGTAATACTTCTGCATGTCATCTGTAGTGCCTGCTATTTGTTGGTAGGCAATAACTTATTTGTTTAATTTTTGTATTACATATCAGTTGATTCTTAAACAACCAAGCAATCAAAACCCAACCTCATCTTCTTGAGTAGTCAGTTCAACAGAGTAGCTATGTTTCATTCTATAGCCCTACACACTTAAATCTGTAGAAGCAGGCTTTCTAGTGTTTTAAAGCTTTACTGTAACACTTGTGGTTACTAAAGAAAGGTAGCAGTCCACGAATGAGAGCAAGCAAAGGCAGCTGTGGGTTAGTGTGTGGTAGGAAGAAAAGCAGAGCACCTGTAGCAGCTTCTGCACAATTTTTAAACCATAGAATAATTCAGGTTGGAAAAGACCCACTAAGTTTATCTAGTGTAACTATGAGCCCATCCCCACGGTGACCATTAAGCCATGTCTCTCATTGCCATGTGTTTCTTGAATGCTTCCAGAGATGGTGACTCCACCACCTCCCTAGGCAGTCCCCTCCGGTACCTGACCACCTTTTCAGAGGAGATTTTCCTATTTTTCAACCTGAACCTCTCCTGGTGCAACCTGAGGCCTCCGCCTTATCACAGCCCCTCTTTAGGTAGTTGTAGAGATCTATCAGGTCTCCCCTGAGCCTCCTCTTTTCCAGACTATACAATCCTGGTTCCTTCAGCCTCTCTCCTTAAGACTTGTTCTCCAGACCCCTCACCAGCTTCATTGTCCTCCTCTGAACACACTCCAGCATATTTCTGGTAGAGGGTGGCCAAAAGCTGAACACAGTACTGCAGATGCAGCTTCACCAGGGCTGAGTACTTCCTTCAATTCACAGTGCTGAAGGATTTCTTTATGTTCCATCCAATGAGTGACATGTACAAAACAAAGTATCCAAAATAGTGTGTTTGTAGAAAATTTTAGAATGCTAAAATTCACCCGTTTCAGAATTAAAGGGCAAATTTTCTTGTATACCTCATTTAACCTTTTCATTCTTTTTTTAAAATGAGCTATAATTATGAGCTTATTACTTCAGTGAATATTTAAATGTACTTAAGCTCAGATATTTTTTTTAATGAAAATGGAGCATATTTTAGAGTGTTCTCGTTTCTTTCAGCACCATCATGTTCACTTAAGATGTGAAAACTGGTACTACATCTTTTGAACCAGGAAACAGCTGTGGATATTTTACCCCCAGAAAAGTTGATATCTTTGATGTCAGCAGAATTATCAGCAGATGTTTTCAGAAGACTTCCTGCCATTGAGAACAATTTCAGAAAGTGCTGCAGTTGAAATTGTTGACACATAATGAGCTTTGTTAGTGCTCAAAGGGTGTTTGGCCTTTGTTCTTTTTCTTTTTTTTTCCTCTGAAACATATACATGAAGGGCAATTAATTTGTCTGGGGAGATGCTGTTTCCTCTTTCTTAACAGAGACTACTGTTAATACTTTGAACTCTGTACTGAAAGCATTTTAATCAATTTTACTTCTGTAATAGTTTTATGCAGCTAACATGCTCTGTTTCCCTCCTTTCTCCCACATTTTTTTCTAACACAGAACTTCTCCACAAAGGAGTAACCTCAATAACAAATCTTGAAGGCTGGGTGGGACATCCTTTGGATCCAATTGGCACTCTCTTCAGTAGCCTAATGGAAGCCTGCAGGGTGGATGATGAGAGCTTCCATGGATTCTCAGACTTCATGGGTAAGGCTGTGCACAGGAAGCTATTTTCTGTTTGTTTTGAGTGCCCAGAGGCATTTTTCTACCTTTCTTTTCTGAGTTAACATAGTGTGAGAACTCGTATTTACCTTCTCTAAGAAAATGTGTAGAAGAGAAAATACTGAAAGTGGAATTTTGTTCTAAGCTATATAAAAACACTTCCAAAATTATCCGTTGCTCATTCTTTAAAATGCTGTATTTCATGTGTAAAGTAAAAGCAAATGAGTTCCTACAGCAGCAGTATCTCCGCTTACATTCCTCTGGGCTTTTTTTTCTTTTTTTTCTTTTTGAGAAAATGCAGAAGGTCACAAAATCAGAGAATTGTTGAGGATGGAAAGCAGGTCTGCTTAGAGAGGGTGAGCTACAGCAGGTTGCTCAGTGCTGTGTCCAGTTGGATTCTGAGGCACTCCAAGAATGAAGGCTTTACAACTTTGGGCAATCTCTTCCAGTGTCCTACCAGTCTCACAGTAAAAAAAAAAAAAAAAAAGTATTTTATTATGCTCACATAGAACCTTGGGTTTAATTTTGTGCTCACTGCCTCTTGTCCTGTCATGATGTATCACTGAGAAGAATCTGTCAGTCATCTATACATTCTACTATTGGATATTTTTACAGGAGATCCTCCTGAGCCTTTTCTTTTTCAGGCTGAACAGTCCCAGCTGTCTCAGTCTTTCTTCATATGAAAGAAGCTCCAGGCCCTTGATCACCTTTGTGACCTCTCAGTGGATTTGCTCCAGTATGACCATAAATACCGTGGAGCTCAGGACAGGATGCAACACTCTATATGCCTCTCACCAGTGCTGAGTAGAGGGGAAGGAACAACTCCCTTGACCTGCTGGGTCTGGCTGCTGGCAGCATTCTCCTAATGCAGCACAGGGTGTTATTGGATTTCTTAGCTATATATGTGCATAAGTCTTCAAATAGATGGCAAAACAATTTCAGTGGTCTACAAAAAATATGAACTGGAAAGTAGTGTTTCAGAATTCATGCATGGTTTTGATCAGGATGTGTATGCCTGTTTCAAGTTTGACATTTGCTTCACAAGCACTTAAAAGATGCATTCCTCATTCTCAGTCTGTTTCCACCTCTGCAGTAGTTTCTGTGTGGATAGAAGCTGGAATCATCCTTCTGCTTAAAACTCTTATGTATGCATATCCCCAATCCTCTTGGGACCTTGCCTCAAAACTCATTCAATGAGATTTTCTTCAGTAAACTTACAATCCCATATCCACCTATTCTGGAAAAACTTTTAGTTAAAAGAAATGAGAAACCAAATTCTTTGCAATTAAAAAAAATGCAAAAACTAAAATAAAAACAAGAACAACAAGGAAAAAAAAACCCACAAAAAAACAAACAAACAAAAAAACCCACAACTTAAGAAATGGAAATTGTATGTTGAAAAGTAAGTTCCCTTACACAACACGTATGTGTTCTGGATTCTCATATGCTGCAGTTGCCTGTCTCCCAACATCTGTCATCATAGGTTTTTCTTCCCCAATTAGACTGTTAACTGCTAGAGGCCGAAATAGTGTTTTGTCATCTGTAAAGTGCCAAATGAGTTGGTCGTACTTCTTAGAGCCATATATGGTTTGGTCTCTGTGGAATTTACAAGTACTCTTTACTGAAAGTAAGAACAATGTCAATAAAGTCCAGAGACTCTATACACATTTATCATAAATATAGTTGTCACACATAATACAAATTCCTGAAGAACTCTACCAGTAAATGCTTAAGAAGTTGTGGAGCTACTAGACCTACTGTATTTGCAGAGTCTTAATAATTTTATCTGAAATATATGCAGAGGTGTAAATGTGTTCCCTGTCCACTGATACAACACTAAGACTTTAAGGAGATACAGAAATAGGTGGGGGAGAAAAAACAAAAAATGGAGATGCATCATCTAATTTTGGTCTTGTTAGCACTAAGCTGGAGGAAAAACTGCTTTCCTCTAAATCGTATGAGTTAAAGACAAATCTTTTCTTTTTATTTGTGTGATTATTTTTTAAATTCTAATTGGTTTATTTCTCCCTGCATCAGGTAGTTTACACTGGATCTTGAGATAAAGCCAGTAATTTAAATCATTTTAAAGAAATGAATAATGACAGAGGTAGCATTTGTAAATGTGACATTATAAGCAGATTATGGATTAGAATGGCTTACTGATTATTCTTTGTGTTACCCTTTACAGAGAACATGGGGCAATGCAAATCTCTGGAGTACCAGCACCTGCCTGCACACAAGTTCTTAGAAGAAGGGGAATCGTATTTAACACTGGCTGTGGAAGTAGCATTGATAGGGCTGGGACAGCAACGAATAATGCCAGACGGCTTGTATGCACAAGAGAAGGTTTGTCGAAATGAGGAGCAACTCATTTCTAAGCTACAGGAAATTGATTTGGATGATACTCTGGTGAAGATTTTTCGAAAACAAGCAGTCTTCCTATTAGAAGGTAGATTAATATAGACGCTAACTGCTTCTTTAAACTGTCTTCACTTACAGAAGCCCATGGAACTAGTATTTCTGTGGAAACTGATCTTACCTACCTAAGATATTTTTTCATGTAGAACTCCAGCAAAATTTTGTTTACAGTCTCTTACAAAAATCAAACATACACCAAGTAATACAACAACTGTAGATATAAAGCATTTCCTGACGTGTGAGCCTTTCATTTCAATTTTTATTATATTCTGTTCTTTAGATTTATTTGTTGTGTGTCATAATCTCAGTAGCCTAATTATTCAGCCCAGGCATCCAATTAAATGTTACAGAAATCAGTTATCAGCAGCTCCCAGGTAGCAGAATTCTGAACATCACTTGTTTCCTGAAAAAGAGCTGTCAGCTTCGTAAATGCAAGAAGATTTTTTTTCACCCCAAGTAAAGAGCTTAGAAAATTTACTTAGAATTGCTGGGATAGAAGTATAACATTTTATTTGGTATCTAAGAAAATTAATTCCCTCTGAAAACTAAAATACATGGTCAGATATTGAGGCTTAAAGACTGATCGTGTGACTAAACTGCGATCAAGGGCGATTTTCTGGTTGGGAGTCATTGCCGTGGACTGCAACAAAATCTGTGGGAAAAGAGTGCATGCCTTTGCTTTAAGTTCTAAAAAGGAAAAGCACACATCACTTTAGCATCATATTCAAAAAGTAGCCTTGTGGATTCTGAAGTTATCTTTCTGGCTTTTGTTTTTTTAAATGAGAGAAAAAACTTTAAAGGAACTAGTTAGGTGAAGGCATGGTCCACATTCTGAATACCTGTTCAAGGGATGGTGAGGAGTACAATATCGCTCTAGCTGAGTTGTGAAGACTGTTACACAGCAGTCAGGTTTTTACTTTCTTTGTGAGACATTTTTAGAAAAAAATGTTTCATTTAATGGAAGAGATGCAGTATATGGCCAGGTTCTTAAAGACTTTGTTACTTACTGATGGTGCCATTTGACATTGCAGAGAAGCTGCACCATGGGGAGAGCTTCCATTTACAATATGGCTCTACTGCTGCGTTATGGCCTTTGGACAAGAACAGCTTCTCATTGGATCGGGCTATTAACAACCACTAGGCAGAGATCTTATGGATTATAAAATCAATTTGCTGCATCTCTTAACAGTTAAGGATGCTTCATGAAGAAAAGGCAGGGTTTCTCTTGAGTATTCCCTTGTTGACTACTTTGATCACTGATGTTTTGTTTCCGTGGAGCAGTAAACAGCTGACCATAGCAAGAAATCTGCTAAAATAGCTACCTAGGAAATTGTGATGAGCAGTGTGCAAAGAGGGTCTTGCATTGCTCTTTGCCAAGAAATCTAACTTTCCTGCATTGTCTTCAGTTTACACCAGGTTAGACAGAAACTGCCAGCTCACATGGAGGAAATACTGTACAGTGATGGAAAATCTTAATCATTTTGGTTGTTTTTATAGTTGAAGTCCTGAAGATATAATAAAGAAAGCTTAATCCAATATTAAGCCGATTTCTCTGCTACTAATGCCAATTAATGCATACTGTATGTAGCTACTGCTTGAATGCATGGGAAGGTAGAATGTTAAAACTAGTTGCAAGAACTGTTTTACTTTTTTGCTTGCCGACTAAGTTAATGGCAGAATATATTTTCAGATAAATGTTTTGTCACGTATTCCTCATGTCCTGAGTTTCTGACTGGACTACCAATTGGCAAAGATATGGAACAGCTTCTTTCATTGAAGCTGTGCTAGATAGTTTTTAATGGATTTCACCTTCATTTAAATGATTATACAAGACCCTGTGTTACCTACTAAATCTTCACTGACATTTCCTTTGTAATTGGCTCCAATCTTAAGAAACGCCCAACTATGGAGGTCAGATTCTTTTTCGCTCCACATGATTCTTTTACCTTAGCATTGTGTTAAAGAAGCAGTCAGAAAAACGCTGGAACAGATGTGCTTGTTCAAGTTGTTACAAACTTTGTTCCATGGAATTCATCCTCTTCTGCAGAAGTGGCTGCATAAATTGTGCAAGTACATCCTCATCTGTGGGGCCAGCCATTTTGAACTGCTGCTGGAAAATATCTGCTTCTGCAGTGAATTATGCTCATCCAGTCCTTGTTCATCCAAGTGAGGTGTACTGAAATCTGTAGTACAGAAGGAAGTAAAATCCTCTCTCAGTAATTTCTAGGACTGCTGGTTGCTACCTGTGCAGTAATTGTCCAATAATAGTTAATGTACAATTCTTGTTCTGTATCTTGCAACATATTACACTAGCTGCCGAAGCCTAAAACTGCTTGACGTAGTGTTCATGTTAACAGGAATAGCAGCCTCATGTGATTGCAGAAAAAATGTAAAAATGGTATTCATAGTCACTGTTAACCTTCAGAATGCATCAAAGAAATAATCACATTTAAATTTTCATTTATTTTTGCTGTTATTCCTGACACTGTTCTTAGGAAGTACTGCACTGGGTATGGGCAAAATCCATTGTCACAGCAGTGGGGATAGTTTTCCCATAGCAAATGTAATTTTTGAGATCACATGGCTATAACAGACTAGCAAAACAAGATTTTGTTGCAAGATCTGACCTTGTCTTTGGAGATCAAAGGGTAATTCATATGCCTTATATCACGTGAGATTACTAAGGATCAGATGCTGTTGTAGTGATTGGTCATGTAACTTCAACTGAAGGTGTGCACCTCTTCACTGAACCCACACTTCTTTTTGATGGATCTTTGAGAAAGAAGTCACACAGTGCTAGTAGGTGCATAGGGATTCATATGCACAATCTAAGGATGTGGAGGCAAAGCTGAGAGTAACACATATTGCTTTTGCATAGCATAAACTTGTTAAATGAGCCTCATGATGCTCTGGGACTGTCATTTGTGTGGGGGCTGGTAATGTGCCTAGCACTGTGCAATTTGCAGTCTGTCTCATTGTTTCAAAGAATATATGGTATGTAATAGGTTTGTAATATACTTTACCTAGGTCACCCTGGAAGTATTGCCTCCTGTTGATTTACATAGAAACTACATCAGATGCAAAGAGCACAATAACACTATTTGATAGAGCAAGTTCTCAGCTACAAAACATAACTTTTCAACACAATCACCATCATTAGCTGTGCATTTTCACCAGTGATGAAGAAGAGCCTGCTTGCCACACTTGTAAAAATCTGCACTGGAGGCGAACCACTGCCACTGTCACCCTCTGCTGAAACGCACCCACCGCTTCACTGTGCTCCTCCATTGTTTTGCCTCTGTAAAAGTTCAGCAACCACTGTTAAATTGCAATGGGTGCTGTTTTCTCTTCATGGAGGGATTCAGTAATAGACCTTTGCTTAGTATGCACTTCCATGTCAGACACCATTTGCCAGACTCTGCCCCTCTGCTGCCATCTGTCACATGGCAACAAAATGTAATGGAATATTGGTGAGAGGTTCAACCTCTACTGCCATACCACCAACATCCACCTCTGAAATGCGCTAACATCATAAAACAGGAGGCACTACTTTCAGAGCGGTTCTCATATATATGTGATATAGGTATGATAAGATTCACAAAAAATAATCAATGCAGTTTTACCTTTAGCACAGCAAACACTGGATACCAATTCTCATGAGTGTTTTTAAAGGTGCAGAAGTTGGGTTTTAACAGTCTGTAAAGATGGACATTCTTTTTCTCTTTTCTGCAGCTGGACCATATAGTGGATTAGGGGAAGTCATTCATCGAGAGAGCGTTCCAATGCACACATTTGCCAAGTATCTCTTCACCTCTCTCCTACCTCATGATGCTGAATTGGCATACAAAACTGCACTGAGAGCCATGCGGTATGTATTCACAAGTCACCTAGAAAGACCACAAGTAACAGTTGGGAAAAGAGGGGAAAGCTTGGTAAGCAAGACCTCAGCATTACTCCCTTTAAGGAAAAATTACTTTGGTTCTGTCATCTGTAAAACCAAGTGATGTCTGTATTAATATGGCATAACAACTTATAAATGTACAATTAGTGTTTACCTATAACTGTAAAACAGCTTTCTGTTAAAACTGTTTATTTCATTCTGGCATCCCTGTTAGGATGTGTGGTTCTGTGTTTAACAGTGGCAGTGTTAGCATGTGTGTTCTCATCCAGCTGTTTGTGGTGGTAATGGTGTGCGGGAAGAGGCGTCTAACCAGCAGTTTCAGTGTCATCTCCTGCTTAGCCTCTAGCCTTAGTTCTGTAGGACTGTTTGTTCCACTAGTTATCTTTATAAATAAGCTGTCGATGGTAGATTTTAAACCATATGGTGTTGTCTGATACATTACTTGTTGTGCTTCATAACTAGACGGTCTTGCACACACTTCTTGGTGAACACTGGGATTTGAATGGAGTATATGTTATATGACAATGAAATATGTGACTTGCATCCCATTTGTCTTCAGTAATGGGGAGAAAGATATTTCTCAGAGAGCTCTCAGTGTGCGTTGGCTTGATCTCAGGGCAGGCCATATTGTTAGCAGTGGCTAAGAAGAGCCTTCTGAAGGAAATTTCAAGGGTCTAAATGATTAGTAATAAATCTGTTGTCCTCCTACACTGCAGGGAAGAAGCTGGTCCCATCTGGATTGCCTGGTTGCTGTCAATAACTTGTATTAAATGATGATTGCTGGTTGTGGCAATTCTTTGACTGCTAGGAACAATCAAGTCTCTGTTTAAACACGTCTGTTTGGTGTTCATGGTCACTGTTATCAAGAATGATTGCACAGTGATTGTAGGATGTACTATCCACATTAATAGTATTTATCTTCATCAGGCAGATTGTGTTAGTGGTTTGGGTGTGTTTATTTTTTCTGGAGTTTCTGCAGAATGGTAAGCAAGGGGAAAACAACTGTGTGGTCAAAGAACTAAACAGGATAGCTACTGTTGTGTTCAGGGGCATGGTTTAGTGATAACTATTGGTGATAGGCTGACAGTTGGACTGGATGATCTTGTAGGTCTTTTCCAACTTTGGAGATTCTATGATTCCATCAGATTAGACCAAAAGTTTGTTTAGTCTAGGTTTGTTGTTTTTTGTTTGTTTTTTTCTTTAGGCATATCTGGTAATGGGTGTTAGAGGAGGGGGTCTCAGAAATACAAAGTGGCCTTGCATACTTGCTGCTCGTAATTAGAAATTCAGGAACTGTATTGACAAGACAATGTATTGTTAATGAACTGTTGAGAACATTCAAACATGATCAGAAAGCTGTCAGCTAGGTACAACTGTTTTCTTTCTTAAATGTGTCAATAACACTGGTCATTGCAGATCATCAAGATAGTACAGTATGCACAGTAGGAAGAAAAAAAGTCAATTTTTGTGAAATAGACTTTTGCCTTTATATTGATTTCCAGTCAGTACGTTAAAGTGTTTCTCAGAGGTCGTTTGTGTGGGGTTTTCCTCCTTAAGCTAAACTACATTGAAAGGTTGGAAAAGATATCCATCAGCAGCTTTGTGCAGTGCACTGGACACTTCAGTGAATGTCATGGCACCATGCCATTCCTCTTGTACAAGGACACGTCACTCCCGAAAACTTCTCTGGAAGTTTCTTTTCACAACAGAAGAAACAAGCAAAGTGCTGAAAGATCCTAAATCATCAGATCTCTAGCCAATCCAGACACTTTCCTGCCATCTCAACGGAAGTTATTTGTCCAAAAAATAACCTCAAAAAAACCCCAAAACAGACAAACAAACGAGTATCAGAATGAGCTGCCTGTTTGCTTCTATCTGGTAAAATTACATGAGACATTGGCATAATTAGGCCAGTTCTCCAAAGCCCATTTGGCATTGCTTTATAAGACAGATGAGAATTCATCTCTAAACAAAAGTCAGCTTTTGTGCGTTTTGATATATGGCACTTTTTAGAAATATGGACTCCTATTTTGAAGTGTGATATTGGCAGATGGAGGCACTTTCTGTTCAAGTCTCTGCATTCTTAAGCACTTCTCAAAGCTTCTCAAAAATGTTCTTTAAGAAGATTATTTACTCTTCTGAGTCGCACAAAAATGGTAGTTCATAGTTCAAAGAACTCCTGATTTAAAAAAAAAAAAAAACTGACTTACTGTTGCCTTCATGGGAAGAAAACAAACAAGTAGACTTAATAGTTGTCTCATGATTGCGAGGTAGAATGGATCAGAAGAAGGAAATTTGAGCATCTTTTCCTCCATGGCAGTGAGGAAATGGAATTGTCAAAGATAAAAATCTCACCTGAAAGTTAGTAAAGGTGCCGCCTATTAATTTTTGTAGTTCCTCATGCTTTTAGAAGTGGAGCATATTTCTTTCTGTGCCTCAATATTTTTCAAAGAAGATAACTTCACAAAGCCATAGCTACTTGATTTCCACATATAAAAGTATTTAGAGTCAACCTACACACAAATCTATGTGGATTTGTACAGCTACTGATGACGGTAGCTGTACAAATCTATGTGGATTTGTACAGCTACTGATGATGGTAGCTCTGTTCTGTCTCTGCGTGTTCAAAATCATCTGTTCATGTTTCATTTTTTGAATCCTCTTTCAGTGTGGCGAGTACACAATACAAAAAATCAATAGAAGCTGAGGTTGTGCCTTTCATATAACTCAGGTTTGCAAACACAGGGTGTGCTTGCTATTCTTGGTGGTCACTATTGTCTACATTTATCTTCTCACAGCATCAGAACATAGAGTGGAGCTTTAGAGAAAAGTGGATATGTGGTGACCTAGTTGACTGCTCACATGGAATCTGAACGTTTGACGTAGCTTTGCTGATCTCTTGTTAAGTCTGAATTTCACCCAGGCTTTAGGAACTGGGCTTTAGTGGTGATGTTTAGTCACAAGATAGCTCTGCTAAGACCTAACTAAATAATTGATGTTTGAAATAAAAAAAAAAAAAGTTAAGAATGCTAAATCTGTTGTAGCTTGTGCTTGTTTTGATGTTCCTTAGTCTTGCCAAAGTTGCATGAAAGCCACCAATTCACAACCGCATTTCCTTTTCACAGCAGCGGAACACAGACGCTGGCAGTGAAATTTGAAGTGACAAAAGATTTCCCCAAAACAGTCTCTTCCTTTCATACTCTGTCTATTTGTTGTTACTTTTGCATTCTGTAGTTGAGATTTTTCCTGTTTATTGAAATTATTTAGTGTTTTTTCCTCCTCATTCTGTTCTCGGAAAAAAATCAGCTAAAGAATTTACACACATTTTATTGTTACATATAAAAAGCTTTGCAAAAAGGTGTCTCGGCAGTACTAGGACACAGATTTGGCCCTCAATACAAATCAAACAGGCCGTTGGTTAATTCTTTTTTTTTTTTTTTTAATTTTAGTGTGCACATTCATGTATCTGAAAACTGTAGAATAACTTCCTGATGGATATTTATGTTGTGTGTGGTATTTCTGTGTGCCTGCTAAATACCCTAACATATATTTACAATGAGCTTTTTTAAAGAATTCTTAAAGATACTGTCAGTTGCTTAAGCAATCTACAGAAAACTGTCAGAATGGTTGCAGATGTCCTAAAACTGTCTTAAGGTCTCCATTCTTACTATGAATCATAGAATCACCAGGGTTGAAAAAGATCTTACCATCAATATTTTCCCACTAAACCTTCTCCCTTAGTATAACATCTACATGATTCTTGAATGTTTCCAGGGACGGTGACTCAACCACCCCCCCTGGGCAGCCCATTCCAGTGCCTGACCACTTTTTCAGAGAAGTTTTTCCTGACATCCTACCTGAACCTCCCCTGGTGCAACTTGAGGCTGTTCCCTCTAGTCCTGTCACTAGTTACGTGGGAGAAGAGTCTGACCCTCACCTTGCCACAACCTCCTTTCAGGTCTTTGTAGAGTGTGATAAATTCTCTTAAGATCCTCCTTCCGACTAAGCAATCCAAGTTCCCTCAGCCACTTGCTCCTCATAAGACCTGTGCTCCAGACCCCTCACAACTTCATTGCCCTTCTCTGGACATGCTTCAGGGCTTCAATGGCTTTGTTGTAGTGCGGGACCCAAAACTGAACACAGTACTGGAGGTGCAGCCTCCCCAGGGCTAAGTACTGACAGATGGTCACTTCCCTGCTCATGCTGGCAACTCTACTTCTGAAACAAGTCAGGATACCTTTGGCTCTCTTGGCTACCTGGGCACACTGCTGGCTCATGTTCATCTGAGCATCAGCGAACACCCCCAGGTCCATTTCTTCCACACAGTCTTTCAGCCTTTCTAGCCCAAGCCTGTAGCGTTGCCTGGGGTCGTTGTGGCCAAAGTGCAGGACCCAGCTCTTGGTCTTGTTGAACTTCCTCCCACTGGCCTCAGTCCAGCTATACAGCCTATCCCGATCCTTCTGAAGGGCCTATGTAGCCCCAGGTGGATGAATACTTCCTCCCAGCTTGGTGTCATCTGCAAACTTACTGAGGATACACTCAATGCTATCATTTAGGTCATCAGTAAAGATATTAAAAAGGGCTGGTTCCAATACTGACCTCTGGGGAATGCCACTCGTGACCAGTCATCAGCTAGATTTAACTCCACTGTCTACCACTCTCTGGACCCAGGCATGCAGACAGTTCTTTATCTAGCAAACAGTACACCTGCTCAGGCCACGGGCTGCCACCTTCTCCAGGAGAGTACTCTAGGAGACAGTGTCAGAGGCTTTGTTGGAGACTGTATCAACAGCTTTACCACATCCACCAGGCCATCGTAAAAGCAGATCACGTTGGTCATGTGGGACCTGCCTTTCATGAACCCATGGTGGATGGGCCTGATCCCCTGGTTGTCCCAAACATACCTTAACCTACAGCTCCTGTAGAAGTCAATTAGGTGCTGATTGTGTTATAGCTGGCCTATCTGAGGGAGTCAAAATGGCCTTCAGAAAATTTGGTAGAAGCCTAACCAATCTGTGGTTCGCTTGTACTAGTGTTTGAGGTAGTTAGTTTAGACTTTACCTGGCTGTGTCCACATGAACTGTTGTATATGCTTAAGTAGGGTCACATAAGTATTTATATTCTGCATCTTACTCAATAAGGGCATTTTCTCTGTAAAATACTTTACAGCAGGGATGAGTGCTGGAAAATAGAGATGTCTGCTAGTTGTTATGAAGTAGTTCAGAATTTCAAGAAATTGACTGTGGTACACTGCATTGAGGTTCAAATCATGTGAAAGCATACAAAAACAGACTCCTGCTTTCTTTGTTGGGTAGCATTGAAGAGATTCTTTTAGACAAGAAGCAATTGGTATGTTACAGGAGTAAATAATTAGAAAGCCTTCAGTATAGGAGCACACTAACAAATAAGTCTTCAGATTTTTTGAATGGTAATTTGCTAGAGTGTTGTGAGTGCCAGAAAACTAAAACTTTAAACCCAATGAAGAAACTAGCATTTGGAAAGCTTTTGTTTCTGGACGTCATTTATTGCTATCATTTGATGTTTCATTAACCCTTCATGTCCTGAAACCATGCTTAATTATTGAATACAAGCATTTTCATTCAACCACTTCTACTTATTTTGGCATTTGTGTTGTATATTGTGTATTGTTTCTGGCTGGAAGAAGGATTATCAGTTGAGTCTCTGTTACTGGCCATCACTTCTACTATTGTGGTCAAGAACAAGCACAAAAAATTTGAATTTTCTAAATGTAAATACTTCTTAGTGAATAAGACCTCAAATCCTTGCTTAAGGATTAGCAAAACAAAAACCATCTGAAAAGTATCAGTAAAAGCAACTTCCTGTGTCACTGCTGTTTGGGATCCTAACATCAGATCATTGTATATTATGCAATGTTGGCAGACTGTAGCTTACAGACTTTACAAAGTAGGTAGTAGTTAAATAGTGAAATTTCCTTTTTGGTATGTCTGATTTTTAAGATCAAAATCCAAATGAATTCTTGAATATCCATCTTCCTTACTTTGCTAATCATTTGCACGTGAAGGAAGTTGCAGTTGTGCTTGCAGTAATGCTAGAAAACATTTACATGTTACAGTATGATGGAGAAGCATTTTCCTTCCTGAGAGCTGTGGTTCAAAGGCTGAAAGAAGGGAAGGAAAAATGTTTCAGCTCTAAGGATGATGCAGAAGGTCTCAACTGCTTTTCTTAATGGATGGCTTAATTGTCCTGTGCATTCCTACAGGTCACTGTTGATACAAGCAAATTTAGCAAATAGATTCCCCAAGCATTTCAGTTTCCTCAAAAAAAAAAAAAAAAAAAAAAAAAAAAAAACTGATTTTTCCAATATCTTTTTGTACCCAAAAGGGCACATTTTATAAACAAGGTCAAGTGTTCTTGGAGCTTTAGTTCTGCTCATGAGTAACCTAATGTAATATTGATTTAATGAAAGAGGATTTCTTCCTTATTTCAGGTTGCTAGTATTGGAATCTACAGCTCCTTCTGGAGACATGTCCCGCCCACACCACATTGCATCAGTTGTTCCAAACCGGTATCCCCGCTGGTTCACTCTAAGTCACATTGAATCCCAGCAGTGTGAGCTGGCATCAACCATGTTAACAGCAGCCAAAGGTACAGTGCTGTCAGTTACATACTCAGCTAAATGTATGCTTTTAATATTATACGGCGTAAACGGATTTTGAATCTTGTGTTTAGGAATCCAAATGGCAGTCTGACAGGAGCTTGAAAGGGGAACAACAAGCTTAACTGACTTAAATCTTCACTAAATCTTCTAGTAAAGTAGTTAAGCTATCGAGAGCGTAGCCAGATGGACTTGATTTGAGACTGAGAAGACAGCTTTTTGTTCTTCTGATGCATGACTGTGAGACCCAGCAGTGGACAAATCACTTCTAAAATTCACAAATCGGGTTGACTTTTTGGCATGTACTACACTAACATTATCAGACACAAAAGGAGTTTGTGCTCTCTTATATCTTTTGTTGATATGTGATTTAATTATGAAAGGTTTATAACAACAAAATGCATACAACTGAATCATTATACTATTGCTGCGGCAAGGCAGGCTTAATTATAATGCATCCTTCGATGTCTTGGGAGCTTGTTCTGTTTTGTTGATTCTGTTTACATCTTGCAGGTGATGTTCGGAGGCTGGAAACAGTGTTAGAATCCATACAGAAAAACATCCACTCTTCATCACATATCTTCAAACTTGCCCAGGATGCATTTAAAATAGCTACACTCATGGACAGCTTGCCTGACATCACTCTGCTAAAAGTTTCTCTGGAGTTGGGCCTTCAGGTATTTCCCTTGTTCATTATTAAGAAGCAGAATACAGCAATTAGACTCTGTTGGTGGATTCAGCTCTTTAAGTCTCCGAGGACCATACTGGCTTGAGCTCTGTCTAGAATTTTTAGATACTGCCTGCTGATGTGAAGTTGACTGGTAAATTTCACTTTAGAACAGGAGTCTGCTCAGCCCCTTTGTCCCATTTGGGTGGAAAGACCTGGGAGGAGCTGGCTGCAGGGCGTTATTCTGTTCATGGGTCAGAGAAGACTGGTGCAATAAGTTCAGGAGTTTATGTAACAGTGGCCAGAGATAAAAAATTATTCTGCTGGCTAGAAGTGTTCTAGATATTTTGCATGGTCTTGAGGAGCTTCTTACTATTCCTCCCATTCTTCCCTTCCTCATTTTCCTAAACAAGGTTTGGTAGGTTGCCTGCTGAATTAGTAGGGAATACCAACGGCAATCATAATATCCTGTTTCTAAAACAGATTGCGCCAACAGCACTTTCTTCATCAAATACTGCACTCCACATACTTTGAGATGATTGTCTGCATCAGATGCAATCTGAGGTGTGCAGCAGCCTCAGGTCTGTTTTAAGGCTCTTAGGAGTCTCATCAAGCTAAAAAGATACAGCCAGGTTTTTAAGTATCTGGTGAAGTATTGCCATACATTGATGAGTCTTGGAGATTACACAATTCAACAAAAATAAATCTCTTCATCCCTCTTCAGGAAGTTCTTAAAAAAAAAAACAAAAACGACCAAAAAAAAAAAAAAAGCATGCAAAAGTCAGGAAACCATTTATTACCTTGTTCAGTAAACGAAATTGCAGACTTCTGGGGAAAAGGATATTGTATCCCAGTTGCTTCTCATGACAAAGGAAGGTACTACTTGCCTACTTTAGACTTTTAGAAGCAGAAATTTTTAATCAGAAAGCTAAGATTCTCTATGCTACATTAGCCCTTCCTATTCTTAAAGTTGCTGTGGAAAACTGTTTCTTTTTTCACATCTGGGTATGTTTCTGCCTTGAATTTTTGCTTACTTGAGAAAGAAAGATCTTTGATCTGCGAGTCACCTCAGACACTGAACGATGATTCAGTAGTAGCAGTACACTTTGGATGTCATTGTTTATAGATATCTGTTTGTGGTTGATGGTGTCCTTGGAATGTTTTCAGTGATATCTAATGAGAGAAACATCATGAATTTGTATTTCTAGGGAGCAAGTTCTTCCCTGAGAGAGTAGTGAGGCACTGGAACAGGCTTCCCAGAGCTGTCGTCATGGTGCCAAGCTTACCAGAGTTCAAGAAGCATTTGGACAATGCTCTCAGACATAGGGCTTGATTTTTCAGTCGTCCCTTCCAGCTTGCCATATTCTCTGATTCTACAGTTCCTCTTAAATACAGTACTTTGAATAAAACTAAACCTAAACTGGCATAGAAACTCTAGTTCTTTTCCACGGTGACACGAGCAATTTCACAACTCTTTCACTGGGTTCTCCAGGACAGAAAAGCTTCTTGCATTGTTCTAGATTTGGGAGAAATGTATGGATAACTGGGTTCTTTCTCCCTGTTTCTGATGGCAGCATGTGTTCTGCAAAGGGAAAGCATTTTAACTAGTCATGGAAGGAGGTCATGAGCATGGAAAAATGGTCATGGAACACCTCAAGTGTATTTTGTCTTTCAGAACCTTACTGACACAGATGTTCTAAGATCTGCTGGTGAAGGAGCAGATTCTGTTCCTCCACTTGCCTATCATGCTATGTCAATGAGAATATTATTGCATATGTACAGACAAGTATACTGGCAGAATTGTTGAGTGAATTAGTGCAGATGGTTGCTTGATGCATATTGGGCAAGTAGTATCCTTTCCATGAATACCTGTAAATAAATCTTATTCCAGTGTGCATGACAAAGAGTTTTCACATTGCTGTGGAAGCTAATGGTTGGCCGTTTCTTGCATGTCTTATGAGTAGCTGAGCTCTTCTATTCCTCTAGATTAAGAAATTTATAAAAATCCATTAGGACCAAATGAAGAGACTTTGACTTCGGACAATTTTCTATATTCAGAGGGGTTTCCTGTCATTTTCAGAATTACCTTTTGAGAAGCCCTCTTCCATTGATAGAAGAGGTGTCTCAGGAGTGTTTTGAGCAGAAGTGGAATAGTACCTTGGCAACATGGATGATGATTTAGATTAGTTTCAGCTCCTCTTTGATCGAGACATCAGTATATACTTTATTTGAAATCCTTGTTGTTGTTGTTGTTGTTTTGTTTTTGTTTTATTTTTAATCATCATTAAAGGACCCCTCTCTTAGTGTTCTCAGCCCATCAGTTTAATCAGGTGAAAAATACACAATTCCAAAATAGTTGAAGACAAACCTGTCCAAGTCAAGAGACTAGATACGATGTTGTGTTTTGCTCTCAAGTTAGGACTGTCTACACTGGAGTTGTTACTATGTTGACTGCGCTTGCTGAAGACTCTTGTGACTTATCCTTCTACAGACCACCACAGAGAAGAATGTAATTAGAGAAGACTTCAAATGAAGTTGTCATTCATACAGTTGTTTGGTTTTTTTTAACCTTTTTGCTCTGGCATCAATAGCAGAATTCAGTCCATAAATCTGTTTTTTGTTGGGTTCACTCTAGTTGGGGTAAGCTGAAATTTGGTCTTGGATACTGGAAGAATGTTAACCTTCAGTTTTCTGTGCATCAGTAAAGGAAGTCATCTTGACTTTCTCATTGATGGAGAGGACAGATGCACTCCTGTTGTAGTTTAACCCAGCAGGTGGGTCAGCACTGCACAGTTGTTTGCTCACTCTCCTGCTTTCCATTGGGATGAAGGAGAGAATAAAAAAAAGTATCATACCAGACACACTGAGGAAAACAATTTTATGCCAGATGAAACTAGGACAACTCCAAAGCATTTTTGACATGGAAATGCTGTTTCCATTCCAGACATACTTCAAGCAAAGGCTTTTTCCATGCTCTGTGTTAGTTTTGTTTTCATTTGAAATTGTATGGAGTTGATTCTTACAAATCAACTTACTTTCTTTCAAAATGTTGTTCTGTGCTCTAGCACTTACAATAAAGCTTAGTTAAACTGATGTTTCAATGTTTGAGGCTGATAAAGCCAACACAATTCTTATCCTGTGACAGCCAGTCACCAAGCTCCCAAGGTGGGAATGCTTGGAGACCACCATGGAATCACAACCACACAGTTCATTCATGTTCTTTAGTAGTCTTTCCATCTTCTTAATCATCTTTTCTACAGCTTAGGACAAAAGAAGGTGGCAGGAATAGCTGGTATGACAGAGGTCTGCATACTGCTTTGAAGCCACCTTAATATTGGGAAGGCACATGAGCTGAGAACTCTCTTACAAGTACTGCTTGAATCCAAACTGTTTAATGAGTGGATTTTATGGCTTTAATAGGTATTGCTCATTGCTGAAAGCTTTATGATTGACCTTATTTCATTACTACAGCTATTGCTATGGGATGATGACCGAGATAGTAAAAGAGAAGACTGTTTGGATTCTTTACCTGTATCTGTGTAATGTCCGATTCGCCAAAGCAAGCTTTCTGTGCAATTTCTGTGTGGTGTTTTTTTTACTGAAGAAACATTTTTGCCTACATTTTGTAAATAAGGCAGGAAGAACTGACAGTGGAATATAATAGGGGCACTGCAATCAAAGCTTTAAAAACTCTGGGTTTCCAGTGGTTTTATGATGGAGCTTTTTTTGCAGGGTCTCTGTTCAGGTAGAGAAGTCCTTGCTATGGGAGGTTAAATAATATCTGAATATATTTAGAAGTGTATTTATATCGTTGTAGAATTAGCAGACATTAAAATTCAAATTCTTGTCCATATTATTGAAGTCAAGGAAAAGAAATGCACATGTAGGGTGAAATTGGGTTAGTTTACCCAACAAGAGTGGATATGTTTCTGCTTTAAAGACTACTTTTCATAGGGGGAGGAGAGACAATGTAATTTAATCTGAATCATTAGTAATTGGATGGAGTTTGTTTTGTTTTTGTTTTTCCCTCACAAAAGAGGGTCTTTCATTTAGACATGAAGGGCCTGCAGTTGGAATTACGCTCTGCATGCTCTTCTGAGGTAGTTGTACAGTATTTTTCAAATCTTGTCGGCTGAAAGACATAGCAGAGCGGAGGGAGCAAGAAGCTGCTATTTTGAACCCCAGTGTATCTGAGTAACTTAAATACCTAACTGCTGTTTTTTTCTACCAATTTTACAGTTAGGATTATTTGTTTCTGTTTTAATAGGTGATGCGGATGACGCTGTCAACGCTGAACTGGCGACGGCGGGAAATGGTGAGGTGGCTGGTAACGTGTGCAACAGAAGTAGGTATGTGCAAAGATGCTGTTCAAGAGCTCCTGCCTTTTCATCAGTTAATCTTAGACAACTTGGTCTTATTTGTTAATACCCAAGCTCTGCAAATGTTTCCGCCTTTCTGTTACCTAGAAAGTTACTTTTTACAGAAGGCATTAGCTATGGCAGTAATGAGTGGTTTTCTTGAGCACATGATGGAATAGGCACAGGCCAGGTGAGATAATATTTGAGTAATGTGATGTGACCTTTTTGCCCTGCAGCATAGAGGAGTGTGTAACATCATGGGACATACCCCAGATTTCCCCTTCTACTCTCCATGTTCTATTTGGATCTGATGTTTCAGTAGAGAAAAGGCTTGCTGTTGAAGATTGTTACACTGCGCTAAAACTTTGCTCAGAAAGGCCAGGTCTGGGGTGCATATGAGATAGCTATTTGATCAATCATGGGAAAGAGGAACTAGAAAAAAAGATAAATGAAATGCTGAGAATAATCTCACGAAGGAGTTCTCAATTTCTGATTTCTAAACCTCTGTATAAATCCAAGTTTAGAGTGCAATACAACTTTGTTATGTGACTTTGCCTTGTGCTGGAAAGCAAGCCAGTTAGTAATATAACCATTGTTTAACCACATGAGGTTGGGGAAAAAAAAAAAAGAAAGTGGAATCAGAATCAGCTTCATACTTAAAAGGACAGCAGTGAGAGAACAGTGCACTCATCAGGACGTTCTGTTCATTTCTGCATTCTGCCATGGATTTCCCATGTGTTGCATCCCTTAGCTTCTGTATTTCATCATCTGCAAGATGAAGATGCAGAATCTAAAAGCGAACATGAGGACACTTAAAGCAGTAGCTCTAAAAAATGAAATTATAATAATAATTTAAAAAAAACAACAACTGTGATAGTAGGGACACTATGAATACTATGATAAGGGAACAATTTTAATTGCCATTAGAGGTATTTCCTGAAAGCATGGTTCCCTGCCGTATTTACTCATTTTTCATGCGTTTGAGTTGGATTGTTTCTTAGGTGCTTCTTGAGTTTCAGAACTTTATAAAATTGCTGCTGCTTACTCATTGGATTCGTTTATTTGTTTTATGATTAACTGGAAAATTAATGTTGTCAGTAGCTTAGGAAAAGACAACTTGCCTTTGTGTGCCCTCAGCCAGAAGTTGTTTTCTGTCTGAAAATTCTGATGCAGTGCTCTTGTTTTATCATTTTTATATATTTGCAGAGATAATTATTACTGAGGGTATATTACAGATAGTGCCTGGATATTATTTTGTGCAGTTGCGTATTGGCAAATAAAATGCTGGTTGTAAAAGCTTTAAATTAGTTTACATATTCTAATAGAAGTATCCAATAAAGAACCTTTAATGTCATGCAAAGTACTCTTGAGACTTAATCATATTGGTAAAGCAAGTAATCTGCTTATTTAAATGAAGTTACGGTATGCTCTGGCTGTGCTCAATTTTTGCACATGAGTGAAGGGATACACAGGAAGCATCAGAGTCCTACAGAGAAAATGAGGACCTCTAGATGTGGCTTAGGTGGGCTCACAAATGTGTGTAAACTGTCTCTAGCATAAATAAGGCACTCTAGTTGGCTATAAAGTTATGTTATGGAACCCATCAGTCAGAGTTTCCCCCATCCTCCCCCTGCCAAACAAACGTACTCACACCAGAAATAAAGTGATACTAAATACAATATCTATTTCGTATAATAACAGGTAGTGAATATTGCTCCAATTATTTTCCTAATACAGAGCTTAGTGTTCAGGTGCATTTGATTTTGACTCAAGCCGTATCTGCAAACCTGTTGGAAGCAGGTGTATGGGTTAGGATTCTTTGGTCTTTTTTTCTTTTTTTAAGGCATGCCTAGTATTAAATGCCATGATGTTCTAGTAAGTAAGCCACTAGCATGGTTTCACGTTCTGTTCTGCATGCACTTGAGCTTGAGACCCACACTGAGAAAAGAAGTTAAAATTGCCTTTTAAAATAGTTCAGTGTGAGGGTTGCTTTTGAGTGATGTGCTGAGACCAAATGAGCCAGCTCTTGTTATCCAGATTGTTTTAAATAATAAGTAAAACAGCTCAGTTGTCACACCAGGAGATTAAAGCTTATGTTACAGACTTTTTTTTAGTTGTTCTCTGCATTTCAGTGATTGCTTCATATTTTGCACATTAGCCTCTCTTTTATTGTCTTTTTCCAGGCTTTCTTGACAAGGCACATCCCCTTGATAACATTATAGACTGCTGAAAATGTAATATCTTGCTAAGCATCTCTATTGCTAGCTTTTATCAGCTGCAGCTGATCTTTTCTTTCTATTACAGGTGTTTATGCACTGGATAGCATCATGCAAAACTGGTTTACACTATTCACTCCAACCGAAGCCACTAGTATTGTTGCTACTACAGTGATGTCCAACAGCACCATCGTCCGTCTGCACCTGGACTGCCATCAGCAGGAGAAGCTGGCCAGCAGTGCTAGGACGCTTGCTCTACAGTGTGCCATGAAGGATCCTCAAAACTGTGCCCTCTCTGCACTGACCTTATGTGAAAAGGATCATATAGCTTTTGAGACCGCTTACCAAATCGTTCTAGATGCTGCTACAACCGGCATGAGCTACTCGCAGCTTTTTACTATAGCACGATACATGGAGCACCGCGGCTACCCTATGCGGGCCTACAAGCTGGCCACTTTGGCCATGACACATCTCAACCTGAGTTACAATCAGGACACACACCCTGCCATTAATGACGTTCTGTGGGCATGTGCGCTCAGCCACTCCCTTGGGAAAAATGAGCTAGCAGCTATAATACCTCTGGTGGTCAAAAGTGTCAAATGTGCAACAGTACTGTCAGACATTTTGCGTAGGTGTACTTTGACCACTCCTGGCATGGTAGGACTTCATGGAAGGAGGAACTCTGGTAAGCTCATGTCACTGGACAAAGCCCCTTTAAGGCAACTCTTGGATGCCACGATTGGAGCCTACATTAATACGACTCATTCACGTCTCACTCACATCAGCCCTCGACACTATAGTGAGTTTATAGAGTTCCTCAGCAAGGCTCGAGAGACCTTCTTAATGGCTCATGATGGACACATCCAGTTTACACAGTTCATTGACAACCTAAAACAAATCTACAAAGGCAAAAAGAAACTGATGATGTTGGTTCGTGAGCGGTTTGGTTGACAGAAATGTGTGAATGGGGGGGGAGGGGGGAGCTGGGGGAGGGAAGGGATGGTTTGTTTTTACTTGAGCCTGCCTTTGTATCCTTTTTAACTTAAAGAAACAGAGCCACACCGGTATTATATGTGTATAGTTATATTGAGTTTGCAAACTAAACTGTCATGTTGTGAAAGTTTGTGTGTTTAATTTTTTTCCTTTTTTCTGTTTTGTATGAGAGAGGGGTTAAAAAAGGTTTGGTTTACACTGAGTATATGTTGTCAAGTGGCAAAAGCCCACATTGCTCTCCTGTTCTTTCTGTATACGTTCACAGCCTCAAAAACAAATGTATATTGCAATGGCTTTAAAACCAAACAAAACACCTCCATCCTGTGATAAGTACCTCGAATGGATTCAGCTTTACTCCTTTGTAACTCATCCTTACATTTCAGCATATTTAAACAAACCAACAAATGAAATACTAATAGTTAAAAGGCTGACCACGTGGCTTTGCAGTGCTGTTCATCCAGAAGCATGGCACACAATGCTTGTGCATGTGGAAACTTAGCAACTGTCAACATACATTCTCAGGGATTTATCAAAAAAATTAAAAAAAAGAATGAGAGCATTTATTGTACTGTATATATATTATAGTATATGTCTGAATATTGAAAAATATAACATTAACTAATTTATAAAAAAAAATCTATGTAATGCAAAATACTTGAAGCTGCAGTAGCTTGGTTTTAAACAAAAAAGAAAACCTATCAGAAGGACTAAAGTGCGCCTTGCTTCAGGGTTGGCTCAGGTGGTGAACTATATGCTGGGCATCTATGCAGAGCCACCTTTTGGATTGCATG
The DNA here is from genome assembly GCF_016699485.2 of Gallus gallus. Classification (NCBI taxonomy): domain Eukaryota; kingdom Metazoa; phylum Chordata; class Aves; order Galliformes; family Phasianidae; genus Gallus; species Gallus gallus. Next base: position 19,756,418 of record NC_052572.1, read on the forward strand.
GTTGGACTGATAACTAATGGGGAAAATTTTATATATATATATTTATACAACCCGTGTATACATATATATGTATACACACATACACACATGCTTGTAACAGGCACTATAGTAAAGAGGGACAACAAAAAATACACAGCCAGAGCAGCAAGCCTTAGCATTAAGAATACAGTATGCCAGAATCGGGGTTTGTGCCTCCTAGCCTAGAAAACTTAAAAGAAATATCCTTTTTGACACAAAACGCAAAATGTTTTCCAAAATGATTGACATGATACATTACGCCTTTGCAGTGAGCTAATAATAAGCTAACCTTTGTGCACAAATAACATATATATATATATTATATATATATATTCTGCATAGGTATTTTGACTTTGTGCAGGACAGAAAGTTGTGTAGGTATGACTGTTCTACTTTTCAGTTTGTTTTTTTAATATATTTTATTTTCTCTAGAATTACTCAGACAAAAGCAGCCTTCTATCTTGCCTTGTCTTAATGCTTTAAAATAACCAAACTGGAGATCTAACTACCAAACTGTTCATTATATTATTAAATACCAACTTTGGTTACAGTATAGTGTCTTTACTTTAGCTGATGGTTCTGTATCCTTGTGCTTTTTAAAGCAGTTTTTATGTTTTGGTGCAAAAGTTGTCCAGTGTCTCTTGTTCCCTTCATTAGAGAACATGCTAGAGGTATGTTTGTAGGTATTTTTGTTTAGAAAAACTATTTCATGCTCTCCATTTTATTTATTATAATAGGTAAAAAGGTTGTACTTCATCACCCATGTAAACATGCTCATGAAGTTGAAAGTAATTAAGATTTGATACACTGATATCAATTTATTTATGTAACTAAATCACTGTTTTATAAACTTGTTAATGATCAACAATTTTTTTGTTTTGATTAAAATTAGTTTTTTGAAAGTTGATTCTGTCTCCTTTATGGTGTCTGTTACTGGAGTTGACCAGATGGTTTGTGTATCTTAACTGCCCAGCTTACAACTGTGGGGCATTGCCATCTTAAGCAATATGGCCACAAAGAATAGGAAAGAATTTTGTTCCTCAAAACACTGCAGAAAGTGGCTGCGCTCACAATTGCACCAGGTCCTGTGCAAAAGATGGGAAAAGACCTGGTCCATCAGGAGGCACCAAATGCTGCCTGCAGTTGAAGGAATACGTGTGGTCTATACAGCAGATACAGTTGATGTATTGCCCTGGTGGGGTGGCAGAGTGACATCTTCCATCTCAGTAGATTGCTTAGGTGAGTGTGAGAGTTGGTGTGCTGCCAGTAAGCTCATGGACAGTTCTTGCTGTTCTTTGATTGACTTTTCTAAAATATACTGTGTATTCTGATCTGTGCAGCTTACTCCACCAGACTCACAGCTCACAGCCGATGTTTCCTCTTCCTGGGAGCACTTGTTCTTTAGGGTTTATGTATGTTTTCCATACCTCGGTGAGTAGTAGGTTATGGTGTGACTGAGTATAGAATAGGAACTTTCTGTTACTAAGGTCTTTTGATATGTTATATGACGTCATACATGACTCTGTAATCTGAACACCTTCCCTTTCATTTTCAGTTGTCTTCCACTGAAAAAAAGAACTGGCAAGCAACTATCAGAGAGAAGCCAATGTACCCATGAGTTCTGACTGTGAGAATTGAGACACTGGAAGATTAAGAAGGAAAAGATCTGAATCTGTGTACAAATTCTCATGTAAAATTAGTCTCTATGGTGTCTTCCAAATAACTGAGCTGTGGTCAAATGAAGGTAGTTCTAATATTCTGTACCTTAGAATCATAGGATGGCTTGGGTTGGAAGGGACACCAAGGATCATCCAGTTCCAACCCCCCGCCACAGGCAGGACCACCAACCTCCATTTCTGGTACTGGACCAGGCTGCCCAGGGCCCCATCCAGCCTGGCCTTGAACACCTCCAGGGACAGAGTGTCCACAGCCTCTCTGGGCAGCCTGTGCCAGCACCTCACCACTCTCTCTGTAAAAACTTCCCCCTGACATCCAGTCTAAGCCTTCCCTTCTTGAACTTAAAACCATTTTCCTTGTCCTGTCACTGTCTACCCTTGTAAAAAGTTGATTCTCCTCCTGTTTATAATCCCCTTTTAAATACTGGAAGGCTGCAATGTGTCTCCTCATAGCTGCCTTTTCTCCAGGCTGAACAAACCCAGTTGCCTCAGCCTGTCTTTGCAGGGGAGGTGCTCCAGCCCTCTGTCTTACCTTCTGTAACTTCTTGCCCTGCCTAGTAGTGGTTTCATATTATATTTGAATTTTCTTAAAGTTGTTGTTACAAACAATGTGGAACAATAGGATATCAGATTCTGTAATAGAGTTGGCCTGGTTTTCTTTTGCCTTGTAAAAATAAACCTCTATTATGGATATTGTAGACTATGGAGATTGCAAAAAACAAGGATTAGAATTAAATGCACTCCTGGTGGTTGCAACCCGCTTTTGATGAGCAGAATGGCTTATTCTTCTATCAGAACTGATGGAAGTTTATTTGATGTCTTTTCGTGACTGACTGATATCTCCTGTAGTCCTTAGTGGTGCTACACGGTGAGAATCACACCGTGTTTAAAACCCTCAGAGGCTGAGGCTTGGCGCGTATTTCTAGTTTAGTTATATACTGCTCTTCTTTTGTGGAGGTATCAAGAGCCTAGAAAAAAGATTCCATGAAAAAAAAAAAGTCTGAGGACTCTGTAGGTGAAAACTGTGATCAAATATTTCTGAAGTAAGTTCTACATCTTGGAATTAATTTTGGAGTGCGAGGAAGCCTGGTCAAAACACAAGAGTGCTTCTCTTCGTACCATGTCTTTGAGATCTGCAGCTGAACACTACTGCTATCATTGTCTTAAAATGCTACAGTACCTTTTGATAGTCACTTAAATGAGAACGTTTTTCTTTCTTTTTTTTTTTTTTTTTTTTTTAATCCAGGACTGCTGTTTAGTAGTGAAGGGAACTGAACATGATTCTCCCACATCACAGACTGCCACTGAATCTTCAGTCTCTTGGTGAGTTGATGGAAATTCTGAAAGATGTGGTGTTACTTCTGAATTATGAGATTCCATCTTGCCCCAAATAATGACTTTTGCTTGTACCTTCATTTTCAGAGTTCTTCTCTAGACTTCATTTTGCTAGAACAGAAGCCAGGAGAAATTGTTCTTGCCCAAACAGTGTTACTTTAATTTAGATTTTTAGTATTTCAGCACTCAGTTCATTTCTACATCCAGATTTCCCTTCAGAGACAAATGTTAGAAGTTTTCTGCAGGAGAGAAGAGGCGTATGTGGGAGACTCAGACTTTATATACTGAGGTGCAGCTGCAGTCCAAGGCAATTTAGCTTCCCCATGAGTACTTCATGTCTTAATCTCAAAATCATTTGATTTTAATGCCATGGCAGTAGAGCCAAAACTGGATAGCATGTACACGACAAGGAGCTTATTAGATTTTTTTTTTTTTAATTGTAGGTAATAGTCTGAATCTAGAGCTGTTACTGGAAGACAGTCTGTAGATCACTGTGGTTGTCTAGCAGAACAGATGGAGCTCTTTCAAAATGATGAATCTGCTAATATGTGCAATCAGTGCTTTGGATGACCAACCAGCAGTTTTTGCAGTACAGATGAAATTCTGTAGGCCCTTCTCTCTGCTTTAAGCACAGAAGATATTCCAAGTGCTTTGCATTAGTAAGTTTTTGCAGGGAACCCATATTCTATCATTTTCTTTGTACATTCATCCTGAATTTTAAGTTGTGAGTTTTCAGAAGTCTCTGAAAGTGACTTTTCAATACTGCTTTAGTGTTCTAAAGCATTTAGTTTCTAAAGTCAATTTAGTTCAAGCTCAGTTTGCTTTCAGGTTTGTCTAGTAGCAATTAAGATTTTATATAAGTAGGTGTAAGTAAGCTAAGTGCATCAAAACTGGGGTGCTGTTTACGTAGAGGAAAATTTTACTTTCTGAATTGTGCCAATTTAGATTTGTAGTTCCATAGAGTGAATTGACATGACAAGTGAATTTATTTCAGTGACACATCTTCAATTTAATCTAAAATATGGATTTTTACTGAAAAATCAGACAGCCTGCCATTTTTTTTAATTCAAAAATAAAATAATAAAAATCCTGGTGGTTCATCTTCTAATGCAGTATGTAACTTACAAAAATAGCAGTATAACTGGTAACTTTACGAGATTGTGAAATACAATACCCTCAATTGGTTTCTTGTTCTGCAGTTCTGCCTTAGGGTTAAAATACGATGTGTTTGCAGAGAGATGTTTTTGTCATCCTTTTAAGTGCTTGTTCTCATGGAAGCACACTTTTTACAAGGATAAGAGAGGAAGGAAAACAAACTCCAGAGTGTTAAGCCTAACCTTTGCCTCAATACAATGCAACAAGTAGTAGAGATATTTTAGTAGAGATGGTATTGAATATAACATAAGTGCAAGGAATGGCTTTACTGATTATTTGCCTCCTGTAGAAGCGTAAGCTCCGTACCACACATGGGAAGGAGTGTTGCCTCTGCCAGTGCTCCAGAATGTTGACAGTAAGTAGCACCTAGACTTAAAGGCACTAAAGACAGTAACAGTAGAGCATTGTATGCTCTGAGAAAAAGAACCTGCCTTTAAAAGAAAATTACATCACCTGCTATATTTTCAGACATCTGCAAGGTCACAGGAGTGAAGACTTCTATTAACATGTCTTGGCTACAAAGCACAAGTTATTTCTGAAGCCAACTCTACCAGATTTGTGCATTTTCTAGTTGTAGAGAGTGATTATGACTAGATAATCAGTTCTATGATCATGAACTTTGATCATGAAGTTTGTCTTACTGTGTTTTGTACCAACTACACTTGTTAGAACTTCATTTTCTTAGTCGTGGTCTTTCTGTAGATGTAATTTCAAGGCCTTTGTATTTGGAAGAATGCTCAGCTGAAAGAGCTCATCTTAGGCTGTGTTGGAAGTACCCATGGAGCAGTTAATGAGGAAGGTGAACCACTGATTCTTAGGAGCTTGATGAGCTAAGACCCAAGGCAACAGGCACGGCTGCCATGTAGACCTAGCCCTGTCTGCTCTCCCAGCTCATCATTCTGACATTGGTATCACTTATCTGACTGCAGAAAGTCTTGATTTGATGTCCAAGGATTCAAAGGCAAATGACTGTTCATAAAAGTATTCTGGGAAATTGAAAAAAATGGATGAGGGTGATTCAGGACAGATCTAAATATTCATCCAGTGAAGTTGCTGGAATTACATCAAGGCTCATCTTGGCACAGAATTTAGTGAAGCCTGTTAGTTATAAGAACAACAGTGGTTAGAGAAGGAGTGCCAAATTCTGCCCAGTCAGTGGGCAGGAAAAATCATTTGGGGTTTGTGGCCTTCAATTCCAGATGACCTGAATTTCATTAAACAGCACAGTGTCTAATTATAATGCTTTTTTTTTTTTTTAATCACTTCACTTTTCCTGTGCGTGCATGGGGAAACGAGTCAGACTGCAGTTCATCTCATAGATGAGTTACCATTGGAGCAACTGAAGCCCTCTCTCCCTTCTGAAGATGAGTAGTCTGGGACAAATGTTGTCCTTGCTTGTGCCAATTAGCTGACCTGTTAACAAACCTTTACCAGCACAACTAAAGCAGATGCTAAGGTTGCAACAAGGAAAATTGCACAAAAGGCTCTCCCAGCAAGGTTCTACTTGTAAAATGCTAAACATCAGTTGTTCACTTAAATGAGTGGAAATTGTGGTTTCTGTGGAAAAAAAAAAAAGATTTGTCCATCTAATGGACATTTTAAACATGTTTAATGGATTAGTACAGTAACTAAAAATACTCCAAAATAGCAATCAAAGTGACAGACATGATTGACCTTGTTGCAGAAAGGAACAAATCTATTTGAAGAAAAACTTCACAATCATGGTCTGAATGCCTTGCTGTGAAGAAGGTAAGGCACCTACTGACAGTATGATGAGGGCTCCTCTGAAAGTACTGCCTCCTACGCTATTATTTTGGCTCACAACTTCAGAGAAGGGTGTTGGTGATATGGCAGTAGAGAGTGAACCTTCCCACTAACATTCCATTACATTTTGGCAGCAGAGGGGCAGTCTGACAGAATGGTGTCTGACATGGAAATGAGTATGAATCAAAGGTGTGTCACTGAATTCCTCTTTGCAGAAAAAACGGTACCCACTGATGTTCATCAGTGCTTGCTGAACGTTTGTGGATCCCAAAACAGTGAGGCAGTGGGTGGTGCGTTTCAGCAGTGCCACAGCGACAGTGTCTCACCTCTACTGGTGCAGATTTTTACAAGCATGGTGTAAAGGCTTTTGTTCATCACTGGTGAAAGTGCACAGCTAGTGGTGGTGACTGTGTTGAAAAGCAGTGTTTTGTAGCTGAGAATTTGCTCTATCAAGTAGTGTTATTCTACTCTTTGTATCTGTTGTAGTTTCCATGGAAATAAATAGGAGGCATTACTTTTGGAGTGGCCTAGGTACAACAGCCATCTTTGTTTTGTGGTTGTTTTTGCTGGGGAAAGGAAAGAAGGAGCTATCTTTGGAAAGTGTTTAGTGTGAAAAGTGTTTAAAATCCTTTTTCTCTGGCCATCTGATAGATTTCCCTAAGTCTGTTAACCAGCTAACAGTGTAGATGCAGCAGTAACCCGGGGATGTTTTGCCCACTTACTCAATATGCCTTTTCTCCACCAACTCTCTGTGTTGACGGAAATGCCTGACACAAGACATGCTTTCTTCTTGAGCTCTGTGGCACACCTTGTGAATTACAGAATGGGAAGGGACCATAAAGATTACACAGTTCCAACCCCCTGCCATGGGCAGAGCTGCTCCCCACCAGCTCATGCTGCCCAGTGTCCATCCAACCTGGCCCTGAGCACCTCCAGTGATGGGGCACCCACAGCTTCTCTGGGCAGCCCGTGCCACTGCCTCACCGCCCTCTCAGTTAAAAAGAAAACAAATTCTTCCTAATATCTAACCTAAATCTCCCATCTTCTAGTTTAAAGCCAGTCTTCCTTGTCCTAGCACTAACTACCCACATAAAAAGTTAATTTCCCTCCTGTTTATAATCTACCTTTAAATACTGGATGTCCATAATGAGGTCTCTGCATCTTTCTCTTCTCCAGGCTGAAAGAGCCCAGCTCCCTCAGCCTTTCTCTGTCGGAGAGGTGCTCCAGCCCTCTCATCATCTTTGTGGCCCTCCTCTGGACCCGCTCCAACAGCTCCACATCTGCCTTGTGCTGGGGGCCCCAGGTGTGGATGGGGTCTCAGGAGGGCAGAGAGAGGGAACAATCCCCTCCCTCACCCTGCTGGCCACCTCTCTGTTGATGCAGCTCAGGAGGCCGTCTGTACTCCTATTATGCTGTGAGCTCTGGAGGCTTTTGGTTTTGAAAGCTGAGCTTCTCCAATCATTCTTGGGAATCCAGGGTCTAAATTAAAACCACGAGGCACAAGACTTCTGGTAGTCTGACGTAAGCAGTGTTGCTTGCTTGCTAGTCATTTGAGAGGTCTTTCATAAAGCTTTTATCTAAATCATATAATGGGCAATTGAGAAGTCTAGTGGGCATGTTGGGAAATACAGTGTGAGATGGTACATAAGTACTGAAGAAGAAGGTTCAGCATTGCCTTACACAGAGGTGGTCATAGAGGAGGATTGTGCTCCTGCCTCAAGAGTTTTCAAGCTGCTCTGAAACTTTTAGTCTTTTAAGGAGAAGGTTTTTCTGCATGCAAGGGATTAACTTCTGTGGTAGAGGCTTTGATTTCATAGCCTGCGTTTTACCAGTTGTTTGTACATTAGCCATCTGCAATGATCTAGGACTTTCTCCATACCTCAACCATGCTTTTTCCCTTTCGCTACTTGCAGGGCTTATACAGTGTCTTTCTGTGTTCTTCATGCTGGGCTGCTTTAGCTTAGCATAGCAAATATAGCGTGACCACTTTTGTTTTGGTTTTGTCTGGAAACTGAGCATTACAATGTTCAGTTTCTGTCTTTCAGAGAAAATTAAGGGCCATATGTGTTGTCCTCTGTTGAGGAAGATGCGGCTGTGGCTCATGAGGAAGTGATACGATGCTCTTCAGAGTTTGATGTCTATCATTTTGTGAGGATAGTGACTTCCTTAAACAGGAAATGCAGGCTATAAAAACCAGTAGCTAAAAATAAAAATAAGCTCCCCCTCCTTTTTCTTTCCTTCTTTCCTTCGTTCCTTCCCTCCCTCCCTCCCTCCTTCCTTTCTCCTTCCCTCCCTCCTTCCTTCCTTCCTCCCTCTCTCCCTCCCTTCCTTCCTCCCTCCCTTCCTTCCTTTCTTCCTTCCTTCCTCTCATGCGAAGATTTTCCAGTGTTTGATCTTTCATCAGGAAGGAATCAAATCTAGAAAACAGTAATTACAAACAAGATTGTGGAGTGTACTGCTGAGCGTATGCACTGCCACGACATGAGTCCTCCATTCCTAGAAAAGTCCAGGCAAACCAGACGGAGGTTGATTTGGTCTTTTTGTTGCCTGTTGTTTAGTACCCAGATGGTCTCTTTAGTTTCTGTGTGCTTAGTTGGGTGGGAGGAGAGTATTTAATTGAATGCACTAAAATGGCACTGGTTCCTTTTAGCCCAGTGTGAAAATGCTGTTTTATGCACCTGTTTGTCCTGCCGAACTAGAGAATAACATGTATTTCTGGCGCGCCTGCCACGTTGGCAATCTCCCTGTGCTATCTCGCTGTTCACTCTGTGTTACTTACAATACATCCAGCCTATCTGGTACCAGCAGCAATCCTGAGTCTCTGCTTTGTATGGATGGGAAATGAAATGAAAGACATTTCTAACATTTGGACTGATGCTTGAGAAGTGCAGCTGCATTGATAGCACTGAGCTGAAGTCTGAGATTTAGGAACTGCTGTATTTAGGGCCTGAATTTGCCAGTGATTTTGCAAAGGTTTTGCCTTTGTTACTGTTCGAGTGTGTGCTTACAGGTGAGCGTGTTCAGCAGGAGCAGGCATAGATTGGCCCTACAGCACAGGGATGGGAGGGGAGCCCAAACCCAGCACGGCTGCTAACCACAGGCCTGGGCTTTTCCTCAGGTGCTGCAGGTGGGTGAAATGCCATTCATGGCCAGCTGTTCACTGGCTGATAGCCATGACTTTCATCTTTCCAAGCAGTGTGTGCTTCCTGCAAAGGCATACTGTGGCCAAGCCAAGCACAGGGGTCACAAAAGCCACATAAAATGCTTTTTTTTTTTTTTTTTTTTTCTGGCACAACTATACAGCCTGATAAAATATAGGCATAGGTAGTCATGTTTCCTCTTTTGCTCATGCTAAATACAGACGATGGTGTAGATTAAGGCTATAGGGTGAGCCCTGTACAGGGGCGTATTACAGAGAGATCAGGGATCTTCCCTGCTGCCTCTGTGCTGGATCATCTGATTCCTTCCATGAGCCCGAGTGACTGTTGCCTCTGTGGCTTTGTTTGAAGTGAACACTCTCTTAGGCAGCTCTTGGCAAGTTAAAACGCCTGCAGAAAGCCAGGAATACTGGTGATTTTTCTGCGTGCAAGAACTGTGAGGAATTAAACAGCTTTTTTAACTGCTATGCGGTGAAGTTGTGATTATGTTCAGAAATGATAGTGTGTTGGAATTCAGTTATAAAACATGCTCTTTGCTTGTTTAGTGGATCCTTGGTGTCTGGGTTTTCCAGACAGTGGTGATCGTCAGCATGCTGCATTTATTGCATGGATCAGGAGTGAAAGGCACTGTTCCCTGGAAGCTGCCATTCACAAGATTAAGTATGTTTGGCTTTTTTGAGTTTGTTTGTTTGCTTCCAAGATTGCTTGTGTTATCAACCAGGCTGGTAGCAGCTCCCACGAAGACCTCAGGAATCCCTGACACGAAGACCTGGTGTAAGTCTGGGTAAGTGTTACTGATTTGGGCTCTGGATTACCAAGATACAGGAGCACACAGCTTAGTCTCTGTGCATGAGGAGCCTCTCTGATGTCAAAGGAGCTCTTACTTGCACCAGGTACTTTACTAAAAGGAGTACCTGGGAGAACAGTGGAGCTCACAGCTGCTGGTGCCCGGAGCTGCCTGGAGCTGGGCTGTCTGCCCTAACTGTGCAGTGGCCGGGGGCATGAGCCCTGTCCACCTACAGAGATAGGAGATGTCCTCACAAGTAAACATGAGGCATACATGAGGAAGACTGGTGAGAGAACAGCCTGGCTTTCTTAAATAGAGAGGCTTTTCATTTAATTTCCTTTATTTTCTTTTTTTTTTTCTCTCTCTCTCTCTTTTAACAGCTTAAAATAAAAAGCAGCACGCTAGTGAAAAATAAAACTTAAACAAATTGCTTCTTGGCAGCTCTGTTTCACTAGCTGTTGTTTTGCAAATGTATCAAATCTCTTTGCAGCCTAGCATTTAAAAAAAAATGCTCCTATTTAAAGGTAGCCTTTGTAAGCTCCTGATAAAGGACTTTTTCAGACCACTGCTTGTTTAGCAAATAGCTCATTATAGGCCTGCTGCAGAAATGTGCAGGGGGAGGATTAGGGAGGCTCCCAGCTTAGGAGAAGCTCCCATTGCAGTAACATCAATACCTTCCTGAGAAGTGGGTACCCTGAAAGGGCAGTTGCTTTTAGGATTTGGAAAATAAATTATAACTAGCTGTAACAGGAGAGCAGTGAAAGAAAAGAGTGATGTCACAGTCTGAAAGCAAATTCTTCTTTTGATTTAGATCATTTTGGGCTATGGAAATGGATTAAAGACAGATTCTACAATTTCTTTTATGTGTGTACACATGCACACTTTTCATAGTCTTGGTATAGAAACAGATGAATTGAGTCTTTGCCAAGTGCCATATGTTTACAGCTGACTTATAAAATGCTCTAAAGTAGGGGGTTTATGAGGCAAACACACTGACGCATCCTTGAATATGTTGATGCCAATAGACACCACCATAATAAATCCCATAGAGGTTTCAAAAGATTTCTGTTGTTCTGGAAGAGGATCTTCTGGCTTCTGCCTGATGCTTGTCATGTCTGTTACTCAAACCATTTGAATCTTCAGTGGCATCTAGTAGCCCTGGGTTATATCTAACACTTAAGATGGTGCCAATATGTAGCAAAATAATGTTTGATGTCTAAAAGCTTTTCCAGTTGCTATTTGTGTGCACAGTATAGCAGTTAACCACATTCCAGCTTCTTCCCTATCTTCTATTTTCTGAAATAAAAAAAATATATACTTTTATTTATTTATTTATTTATTGTCTACTGACTGAAATAATCAAAGTCGTGCTTTTGTTAACATTCCTCCCAGGGGAAGCCTGCCTCTTTTCAGTAACTTAATTCTTAGTTATTTTCCTATGGATTTTAATAGGCTTTTGAATTTGCCATAGACAACAGTAGAGAGGAGCACACTGCAGATCATTGAACTTAATGGAACAACAACATTTGGTCATCAGCCTTGGCACCTGGGTAACATCCTTGCTTTAGAGAGTGGGGGCCATAGAAGACTTCTATTCTATTGGAAATGTCCTTCCCTGCCCTTTTTTGGATATGGCCTCTCCTGGTCATTGATATGATGGGCCCAGGCAGTGTGTGGGGTTAAGGTACGCACAGCAGCACATTCCACCACCAGCTACATCCTACCACCAAGTTACGTCCTGCTGGGGATGGCAAGCATCTGGAAAACGTACCTTCCCCACCTTTTAATTTGTGTTTTTAACTCAGAAGTTAAAGAGCAATATGGAGTGGTGTGGGGGGGTTTTTTCTTCTTTTTTTTTTTTTTTGTCTGTTTGCTTTTCATTTCCTTGTTGTCCACCACAGAACAAAACATCCTCTAGCCACTGGTCCTCCTGGAACATGCCAAGAACCAGCTTTGGTTGGAGAAAAGCCTCCTGCCCTTGTGATTTATGCTGGAAGAAAACTGCTTCCTGTAGGGTCTAAAATGTGCAGCACGTCTGCAGAGGTTTGGAGATGAGGAGGAGGCTGTTGCAAGGCCAGACTCTGGGGCTGTGTTTTCGTAGTCCTTTGGAAAGGAGTCAGGTTTCTTAGGGTGCAACACTGAAGTGGGTGCTGACAGGAAAATGATGGAAAATCCCAGTGAATGAGAAAAGAAGATGACTCGCATGGTCTGTGAGGGTGAGCAGAATGTCTCTGGGGTCTTCTGAGCTGTGGTGGCTGTTGGTTGTTACAGCTGGGGGAGAAATCCAGCAGCCTGATGGCATCAGGTGCCTTTTTCTGCTTTTGGAGACACAGTACTGTGTAATTTCTGCCATATCTTGTGCAAATTCCTCCTGCAAACATCCTGCCTGCTCCAGCCCTTCACCACAGTGAATGGTGGCAGGGGAACGGTGACAGAGGACATGATGTGGGGAGCTGCAGTCTGGTACAGGCCAAACATGTGTACCATAGCTTGTAATCCTGACAGCTATGACCAGGCAAAGCAGCGGCTCAGCTGTGACCTTTCAGTCAATTTTCTCAGATGATGAGCAACAGGATGGGAGGATATGGCCTCATGTTGCACCACAGGCAGATTAGAGTGGCGATCAGGAAGAATTTCTCTGTGGAGGTGGTGGCCAAGCACTAGAACAGGCTATCCAGAGTGCTATCCAGAGATGGAGTACCCATCCCTGGAGATGTTTAAGAGATGTGTGGATGTAGCACTAACAGATATGGTTAAATGTGAGACCCAATAAATCATGATGGTGCTTGGGCTCTTTTCTTACGTCTTTTCCAACACAGATGATTCTGTGATTTCCACTACAGTTTTACATCCGTGTCCATGAAGAGTTACAGTGTGGTTGCTAAATGAGAGAACGTAACTTTCCACATAACCTATAGTTCCACTGCAGAGGCACCAGTTTGCTAAAAGCCTGCAGTTTCTGTACATGGATCTAATACAGTTTCTTTAGCAGAAGAACATTCAAATTCATTATGCTGAAGCTCCATAAGCTCACTTATCAGGTTTTCCTCCCCAAGCCTCTGTTTTCTCTCCATCCTGCCTTCACTCTGAATCAGAGATGACTTTCTAAGGTTAACAGCCTACTTAAGTAAAATGTTACCAACTCAGGTGGCAGCAAAACTGAAAAGCCAAGAAACAAATACAGCCTGTAAGAGAAGCTGTATGTTTGTGAATGGTGGTAGTTTACTTCAGTGAACTGTAGAACTCAAATAATGAATAGAAGCCTAATGTTTATATTGGCTGACTTGGAAGTACAACAGCGGACATGTCGCCTGAATAAATCACTCCTTGTGAACTGCTCTGTCGCTTCCTGTGATAATAATTCCTGACCTGAAGTTGTAGGACAACTGTAAGTGCTTACATGATGATATCCAAAGGCCCCAGCACGGTCTCGTCTCTTTACATAACTGTGCCTCAAACACAGTCATGAGAAACAGCACAGAGAGGATCCATCCATTCAAAACCCCAGCAATTCCTTTCCTTCCCAGCCTGGTATATTTCCAAGAAAGGAGGAAGGCTACTACAGTATATTTTGGCTAATCTATCTACATCTCCACTGCTTAAATATTATCATTGTGGTAGCATACAAATCTCAGATAGAAATTATGTGTAATAATTGAGAGGAAAAATAAAATCTGAATAGGTAATGTTCATGGGGTTATTTACTAGCTTCCACAGAGCACAGCAAAATCTGAGGGATTGGGAGCAACAAGCTTCTTAGCTTTCTGACACAGCTGGATAAAAACAGTTTTATCTGAATACCATTGCCATTAGCACGAGGTTTATCATCCGTGTGTTTGTTCCCAACAGTGGGACAGTGGATGAGTTGCATCCTACTATTAACTTGTCTCAAAGTACCATGTAAAATTAATAAGCATAGAGAAGGGGTTCTTTAGGATCTTGAGGGAATTTAAGAGTGTCAGGGACAACATGGATTTTAATATGTAATGGGAAGTAGGCTGTATTTGGGGATTTCTGTAATAAAAATAATGGAGTCTTTAAATGTAAGAGAGTCAATGAGATTTTGTTTTGATCTTATTTTAAAGCTGCTTAACGATGGATCTGGTTACAAAACCTTGTCATCCTATCATGGTTGTAGCATGACTTCAGAAACGCTGTTAGAAACTACCTGTGCTGTAACCACATTCCCAAACTGTGCCTTCCAGAGGTCCATTGTTAAAAAAGTAGATTGCAAATTCAGTTTAAACACTGTGTGGGCTCAGCAAAACTAAATGATACTTTACATGTAGCCATACTGAGAGTAACTAGCTGGTCTTCTAAGTAGTTCCTGTTGATATCATATTAAAATCAATTTCCTCAATTATGGCTTACCTATCTGAGGTAAAATTTCTTCAGTTGATCTCGACCAAACATTGCTCTCCTCTCTACCATTCCAAAAATACTAAGTTTAACCTCTTTTCCTAAAGGATGGCAACTTACATGCTCCTCCTGGCTCATACCGGAACCAGTTGTGAGAACTAACAGCTACTGAGCAGCCTCTTCTGAAAATGATGGTAATCAAATGTTATGGCTTGCTTGGCAGCAACTTTTTAATTAGCAAAATGTAATCAGGTGTTTTGTTTCAGTTTGTTTTTCCAGAGTAACCCACTGTAATCTACAGGATGCAGTGGAAGGCAGCCAGCCAGGGCAGTGGCCTGTTCAGAGTTGAGTTAACTGCAGGAATTTCTCAAGCTCAGATGCTGGTTGGTGCCTTCCAGGTGGCACAGAGATTGCAACCTACAAGAAAAAGCATCTCACGTGTCTCTTAAAGCTTGCTGCAAAGGATATTTTTCCTTCATCACTGAATCTCTTGGCAGATTTGTACAGGGAAAGCTGAAGAATCTGGGTTAGATTCAGTACTAAATATAACACTGTTAACAAGAAACCTGCTAAGAGTGAGGTGACTGTGACAGAGCATGTGCAAGGGTACTGCTACCCTGACAGCAGGAAATGGGCTTTAGTGATACCTGGTAATTCCAACCAGGTAATTCCAGGTTGGATGGTGTCTGTAGGTTACATTATGACCTTTTTGCTGAAGTGTGTTTAGTTCTTTGAAATTTTTTTAAAGGTAGCTATTTTAAAACAGAGAACCTGCAGTGTTTCACCTAAAGACTTTCAAGGGTGAGACAGTGTGGTGTTTCTATCACTTACAGATGTTATGTGCATTCTGTACATGACACAACAGCCAAAGGTATTGCTGAGAAAGGACGCTGATTTTGCTGGAGAGAGTAGAAACTGAGCACAGCCAGCTCCCAGGGCAGCCAGCGTTGCATGGCTGGAATAACAGGTAGGTGTGCACTGTTACACTAATTCATAAAAGGTGTAGCCAGTGCCCAGAAAGACTAATGCTGAGACCGGCTGCCAAAATTTATGTTGGGAACATGGCAGCCTAACTGGCTTCATAACTCATCTTTTTGTCGTAGCCACTGTTGAGTGCAGGAGAATGCATAATATCTCTCTGACTTTGTTGTCATACTTATCTGCTGTTACTTCAGCCAATCCTCCACAGAATGCAAGCACCTCCTCCACTGATACTTTCTTAATATAGAGAGTTTGCAAAAATGCTTTATTTATAACTACTACACATGTAGGTTGTAACTCTTTTTGAATATGTGATGGCAACTTTAAAAGTCATATTTGCACTAGCTCAAATTAGTTGGTTACCAAGAAAGACGTCATGCTCTTTGGCACAGACTACTCCAAGTAGGCCTGCTACATACTTCCTTGGGTGATCACCTTAGTGCCTAAGTTCAATAGAACAATGGATAATTATTTCCAGACTCCTGTACTTTCAAGTGGGAAGGAAGAACAGGCAAATTATTGCTGAATATAATTCTTTCATGCTTTGAAAGAGAATGAACATCATACAGTCTGAAATCTCATAGCCATTGTGCAGGGCATGTCTAACAGAAACAGACTGTATGCATCAGTTGGAGTCACTGGAGAGCTAGTAAGTGACTTGGGATGGGGGGAAAAGTCAGCAATATGTATTAGTCATCATTTGTCATTTGCAGTTGAGGAAATGGAATGCCCTCTCACACATCTGAAGAAGTTCATGATTTATTTGAAGCAATGAAAGAAGCATAAAGCTAAATAGTAATATAATCCCCTAGGGATGGTTTGCTACAGTCTCTTACATAGCATTAGAGCCACTGTAAATAGTTGGACTCAGATAAAAATCCTGGCAAACATTTGACACAAAATGCTTGAGATATGAAACTGTTCAGTGTAGTGAATCGAGATTTTAGTCTTGTCCAGCATCATAGTACTAAAAACTCTTATGTTTGTTTGAAAATCATTCAATCTTGCATAAACCAAAGACATTATAAATAGACTTCTACTCTCTTTCACACTTCACCAGTCCTCTTTTTACTGAAGATACCCTGGATGATGGATCCCAGAACCTCAGCTCTGTAGACCTTTTGTTGCAGCAGGAGTATCCTATTAGTTCACCGTGACCACAGTGTATAAGGCTTGCTTTTGATGTGGGAGAATATTACCATCATTTATTTTCAATAGGTAGTGCAAATAACTGTTTCATAGGAAGTGGCCAGATGGAACAAAAATATTTGATGGCTTTGGAAATAATTATAACATACATACATGCAGTAGTCATGGTGGAAATGCAGTGAGCCAATTTGAGTAACTGTTTTCCAAGTATTAGCTATAAATCTCATTTCTTCATGCATGCGTAAGTGAACAGCAGTGCAACTTCCTAAGCTGGAATTCAAGAAATAATCCTGAGAAGTAGCTTTGGTTTAATAAATGATATACTTAAGTTGCTCTGAAAGTACTGCCTCCTATTTATCTCCATGGAAACTACAACAGATATAAATATCACAATAATACTATTTGATAGAGAAAATTCTCAGCTACAAAACACTACTTTTCAACAGTCACCATCATTAGCTGTGCATTTTCACCAGCGATAAACAAGAGCCTGCATGCTGCACTCCTAACAATCTGCACCAGCAGAGTGGACCCACTGTCACCACTTCTGAAATGCACGACCCACCTCTCACAGTGCTGACATCCACTGTTTGGGTTCCATCAACATTCAGCAAGCATCAATGAATGTCAGTGGGTGCCATTTTTTCCACATGGAGGAATTCAGTGACACACTCTCACTTCATACACATTTCCATGTCAGATGCCATTCTGTCAGACTGCCCCTCTGCTGCCATCTGTCACACGGCAACAACATGTAATGGAATGTTGGTGGCAGGGTTCAGCCACCACTGCCATACCACCAACATCCACCTCTGACATTGGGAGCAAACATCATAAAATAGGAGGCATTACTTTTGGTACAGCCCTCATATATGCTGCCATGCATGCCTGGACTTGATCCTACATATGTGACATTTGTAATGTGAACTCACAGGTTTCTTGTTGTTGCTCCACTGCAAGTTGCTTAATTTGCTTTGTAGACCAGGAATTCCATGCATTAGAGCATGAATGAAAACAAAAGGAAAAGGATATAGAGAAACCTAAATCAGGAATTCACCTGTCATGGGTCCAAACACCAGAACACACACATGCTGCTGAAGTATGTTTGCTATGGTATTTTAAATAGCATTGAAGCCACTGTAAATAGTTGGGCTCAGACAAAAATAAATGGTTCTGGGGAGGTAGCTTGTGGCTGTTTGTTATGTAACAACTCCAAAAGTTATCTGAATTCCTGTGTTATGTCCTTCAATAGTGCTTTTTCCTGTAAATGATCACAAACATGAATTTGTTGTAGAAAGAGTCAGCAGTAAACACACAAAAGGCATTCGGTCAGAATTTGTGCATGGTAAAAAAGGGAAGAATCTGAAGTTGGTAAGTTACCAATGCAAGCCAGTTCAGTGATTCATGCATCAAGAAAGTTCACATAGTAAATCATATGGAATAGTTCTGTAAGCAGTAACCTAAGGCAGGAGAACAAGAACCACATCAGCATCAAGTTCTTCCATGCTGTTATAAAAATGTTGTGTCAAACAGACCAGGGTTAAACTCCACTTTTGTGAGCTGAAGTGGCATACTCTTGCAGCTTAAACACGAAGTACTTATTTTTTGTCTCATTTTTCCATGTGCAAGAACATAGTAGTATCAGACCTTACCATCAAACCCCGTCACTACATTTTTCTTTCTAGATCAGAAGATTTTAGCAGCCAGTTTTACAAATAAAAATGCACACTTTAACTAACCTTGGACACAACAGTTTCAGATTCCTACATGCAGCACAGTGCTGGGCTCATGCTCTGGCAATTTGAATGTTGAAATCATCAGCCATGTAAGCGGAGTTCAGAAACAACTTGGCAGTGCTGCTTGTAGCCTGGAGTCGACACAGCTGAAGATCAGGATTGCCTACTGAGCTTTTCCTGAGTGTGCTGCAGGGCAAGCACATCTGTGTTGTGCAGTGTGTGCAACTGACTAGCCCAAACCGTTGATAAAATGTCCCCTCTTGTCCATTGCCATTGAAGTCTCTGGCACCCTCAGCAAGTACTGACATCTCTGTTCTGTGAGAACAGTATGATTTGGACTGTCTTGTCTAGTCTCATTTTATTCTTTGATTTTTTTTTCTTCCTCTCCAAATGATAGGTACTCATGGAGCGCTGTGATGACTTCCCACCTGCATATCCCCTTTGGACAAGATCAATGTTTTCCATTGTATTCTTTACAGTCTTTCAGCAGTCAGGATACCTTTCACTGTGTGTTGCCATCAGCAAGGCTAGCCCTTAGCCTTCACACTAGAGGAGTTAATGCTCCTGAGTTAGCCCAAGTTTCTTCTTTCTCGTCCAGCTGTTTTTTCTCCTGACGAACTGACCAAGTTAGCAATTGTGATGCAGTTACCCACAGATTCCTCTATCCCAGCCTCTTACAGAGCTAAATGCCATGTACATTGTCTTTCAGTTCATGTATGCTAAAGATTTCCTTGGACAGAGAAGCACTAGAAGGGTTATATGGAGACTGTAAGTGAATAGATAGATGGAAGTGTAAAAGAAACATCAAAAACATTGGTTTAATCTCATTGAAATAAACATTTACAGCTCTTCTGACCTTTTCCTGTAGATCATGTCAAACCCTTCATCAAGTTCAGCGTGATTTAAAATTTAGAGCAACACTCCCTTCAGGCTGTTACGTTAAAGTCCAGATGCGAATGAACGTTCAGGTTCAATCTGAATTTTTCTACCAACTTCCAAATTCATAACCTGCAGGCAGCTGCAAGAAGGTTGGCTGTGCATGGCTATTCACTGATCCCAAACAAGGACTCTTTACACGATGGCAGAGGGATGATGTAGTTTCCCCCTCACTGCTTTGAAATTAAGATAATTTACTAACATGGCATTTTTTTTTTCAGAACCTGCATTTGGCATGTTTCGTTGTGAGCTTTAGTTTGTAGGCAACTTTCTTATTTAAAGCTAAAATATTGTCAACATCTGGGATTAAAAAAAAATAATCTCATTACCTAAATTTTATACTTTTTCTGTAACATCAAATATCCAGCAGCTGTTCTAGACCTCACTTAAGCCATAGATCTCTGTCACGTTAAGATCGTGATTATGTGCATTGACTCTCTGAACTAGAGAAATGCAAATAAGACTGTGATAAACCAGCTTTGAGGTTGGTGAGGGAGGTAGGACAGAATTTAGGAATAAGTCTTGGAGGAACAATTCATACTGCTGCAAGCCCAGAATCAGAAGCAAACGTTTCAAGCACCTCTCTGCTGTACTCCAGGTTTGTGCTAGCAGCATAGGAGTCTCCTCCTCTATGTGGATGCATCTATATGTAGATAGTGAGGGGACTAAGGGGCAAGACGTGAGGAGCGGCTGAGGCCCCTGGATTTGTTCAGCCTGGAGAAGAGCAGGTTGAAGGGAGGCTTCACAGCTGCTGCAGCTCCTCACAGGGAGCGGAGGGCAGCACTGAGCTCTGCTGTCTGGTGTCAGCGACAGGGCCGGAGGGAACGGCATGGAGCCATGTCACGGGAAGGGCAGGGACAGGTTCTGCACCAGAGGGTGTTATGGCCCTTGAATAGGCTGCCCAGGGCAGTAGTCACAGCCCCAAGCTGTTGGAGTCCAAGAAATGTCTGCACAGTGCTCTCAGACATGGGGTTTGAGTTGTGGGTCTTTCTGTGAGGAGCCTGGAGTAGGACTTGCGGGTCCTTGATGATCCTTGTGGGTCTCTTCTAACTGGGTATCCTGATTCTGCAATTTTGTGATTTTATTCAGCCTCCTGTTGATATTTTGTCCTAGTGCTCACATATGTAACATCACAGTGATGTAATTCTTGTGTTTACAGAGTCGTTTATGGCCTTGACACCTGTGGTACATCTTCACCGTTGACCAGCCAGCTTCAGGCTGGTCTTAGGCACTGTGGTTGTTTTGCTGGAGCCAATGAGCCCAAGTCCCTGATGCTGCTCTTAGCTCAACTCCAGGACTAAGGCAAATAAGGATACATCCAGTACTTATTCCCTGCTTTTACATATGCAAAAGGAGTGCAATAATGTAGTGTCTTTATTATCCTTAATTATCTGGTATAAAAAGTTTAGGTCTTTTTTCCTCTTTTTTTTTTTTTTTATTATGTTTGGAAATATGCATGGTTGACCATCTCTGTAACAGGAAAGAAGAAAGGTAAGGAAGGAGTTCACGGATTCTTCTAATGGCCACTCTGCTTGGAGAAGAACCACCCAATCCCAGATCTGTGCCCTGAGTCCCACCACCCATGCCGTGCCTGGAGGTCTGCAGAGTCTGAAGTTTCCATGTTGATACTGCAGCTTGCCCCCTCTTGTAACTTCATGCGTGTAAGAAAATCTCACTGATTCACGCTGCTGGTTCCTCTTGCACTTCCTGTATTTTTTGAGACTTCCCTATTCTCTTTACTGTTCTTTGTATTTCCTAACCTCATCCCACATTGCCCTCCCGTAGCATACTCTGTTCCCAAACTATTTCACGCCACTGGATTTCTCTGCCTTCCTATGCTCTAAGTCCTTGCTGAGCACTGAGATTTCACACTGAACACCCTCCCCAAGCTATAAAACTAGTTAGCAACTTAAGAAGCTTTCCAAAATCAGATGCATTTTTAAACCCTGTGAATTTCATGTGAGAGTGAATCATAGTCATTTTCTTCTCATGCTTAATAGCGAACTGCTTAAAGATTGGGAAACAAAATGATTTGTAAAAAAACTTAGCTTGCTTCATGTTAAGACACCCACCCTAAGCTTTCCCAACTCTCCCTCTGCCTTTTTTCCTAGCTTTAAATTACAGAAGAAGTCATAATTCTCCTCCCCCTTCCAAAGACTGAAATGAAACTGCTTGTTCTGAGGTCAAATTAAGCATTTTAATTTACAATGAATTTTCCCCTGCCAAAAAGCTGATAAACTGCTTTAGGTTGACTCATAATAAAAAAAAAACAACAAAACCAACAAACCTAATAAATCCATTATTCACAGAGCTCAAGAGAAAGGCCTGCTTTGAGTCGAGAACTGGAAAATCAACTTGATGTTGTATTTGACCTCCTTGATTCTTGGAGAGGAGGCCTGAGTTCTCCCACTGAGTGGACCGTTGACGTCCTGGTATGCCAAAGAGCATGTTGGGTGTGGGGAAGTGTGAAGTGTGACCAGGAGGCCTCAAGCACAGGCCTGGTTTGGACAACAGTACCAAACTGCCTTTTTACACTACTGTATCTAAGGCCCACCACCTTGACTTGCGTTTCCTCCACAGGAAAGCTGTGAGCGCTTTGCTCTTCCTGGAGGCAAAAATCATTACCTCTGTTGGGCTCCCAGCCTCACTAATTCTTGGAGCAAATGACCTAAAGTAGTTAATCAGAACCAAGCCTCCCATTTGACAGTGTTGCTTTTTGTTATTTGGAGCCTGTTGCTTTACTTTCCAAGTTCTTTTAATTCCAATGTATATTTCTGTTGGCTGTGCTTCTCAGCAGCTAGTGGTTTGGTTGATGTTTTTTGTTGTTTTGTCTTGTTTTGTTTTGTGTGTGTGTGTGTGTGTGTGTGTGCTACAGATGAAAAGCATAATGATACAAGGAACTATCTTTAAATTCAAAACTTGAGAACATTAGTGTGCACTTGTGTGCCACCAAGCAAGGCAGTAATCTAAAAGCATCTGCATCTCTGTTTACATGGTCTGTGTTCAAGGACTTTCCCAAATTATGTCCAATGAAGTAGACATGGCAGGAGACTGTGCTGCTCCAGCATCTGCTTGGCAGTGAAGTCTCCTAGTAAGCAATAGTGTCTTAGTCATCTAATTGCCTTGATGTGTGTTCACATACATATACATGCTGATGTACAGTATGTTTATTCTACCAGCAAAGCAGGACAAACATGCTCAAGCTAGTGCAGTGGAAAATCCCAAAAATGCCAGGAGGCGGCTAGATGGGATTCTTGCAGCTGATGAGAGAACTGGATTAGAAGTTCTCACATTAAAAAAGCTTGAAATGCATTGTAAGGTCACTGTAGTTTTACTAGCAGAAGCAGTATCTGGCCTTCCTGTGCTTTGGGGAAGCTTATGAACAGGATACCAACATTTTACCTTGTCTGATAGTGATAAGACAAGGAGTAATGGCTTTAAACTGAAAGAGAACAGAATTAAATTAGGTATTATGAGAACATTTTTTACTCAGATGATGGGGAGGCATGGGCACAGGCTGCCCAGAGAAGCTGTGGGTGCCCCATCCTTGGAGGCATTCAAGGCCAGGTTGGATGGGGCCCTGGGCAGCCTGAGCTGGTGTGGGGCAACCTGCCCACAGCTGGGTGTTGGAACTGGGTGAGCTTTATGGTCCCTTCCAACCCAAACCATTCTATGATTCACTGTAGGATTCTATTGTTCCCGGCCACTGAAGAAGAATTTTCTTCCCTTGGAAGGAATTCCTGTGGCAGGATGAGGAACTCTTGTATACGCATCTTCTGCTCTTTACTCACTGGTTTTGCTGCACACTCACCATGCTTACAAGACACAGCACTTCTTCCTTACAGCTTGGAGCATTACAGCTCCAAGAAGCCAAGCGCATGAAGATGAAAATATAGAAATGGGTTTTTCAATCTCTCTTTCACTGCTATTCTCATAGTTGGGTACTTTGGGTAAAGTACAAGATATATTGCAGACACCGCCATAATTTTTTTGAGAGTAAAACTCTGGCACCTACTTTCATGACAAACTCAAAGTCTTGGGTGGGGCTTGTTTTTGACCCATTTCACTGTTTTGTTGCTTTTACATTAAAAATGTAGCCCTTCAATATTTCTTATGTTTCTTCTTCCCTATAAAACTTCTTCAGTCACAGTTTCTCCCTGGTCTTTCCTCACCTCTGCGATTTTATTTCTACAGCAGCCCTGCATGACCTTCCCAGTGTCTTGAAAAAGTATCTTATAAAGAGTTAACCCTTTTCATTGA
This sequence comes from Gallus gallus, assembly GCF_016699485.2. Lineage (NCBI taxonomy): Eukaryota > Metazoa > Chordata > Aves > Galliformes > Phasianidae > Gallus > Gallus gallus. The sequence continues at coordinate 19,779,732 of NC_052572.1, forward strand.
CAGTATGAAAGATCATCTCATGACCTCCTGCAATAATATTAGGGAGAAGGGACAAGCATGCCCAGAAGTCTCTTTGAGGTAATATTCAGGAAATTTCTCATGAGAAACTTCTGGGTGAGCAGCTAGAAGCAGTAACATTGGACTTGGCAGCAGAAGAGGAGGCCTACAGGAGCCCAAGGCACAGCATCATACATGAGCTGGGTGTGAGAAGGTGGGTGAAGGGAGCTGCCATTTCAGTCCTGTCTCCCTTCCATCATTTGAAGTTTTCTCCTTTCTCCCTCAAGTAAGAGTGTCAGATTTCCAGAGATGTGTAAATACTTAAAAAATAAAAATTAATAAATAGAAACAAAACAAATTTAAAAACCCCAGCAAGTAGTTCAGTGAGCATTTATGGCTTCCTTTACCTCTTCTATTGCTTAGATGTTATTTATGCACTAATTTCTCAAAGTGGCTTCATTTGTACTGCATATAACTGTGGCTATGTTTCTCTTTGGCCTGCTAGGCAGTGCCCTGTGAAAGTACCTGAGCCACTTGCTTTGTCTACCTCTTTGTCCTGTTTCCTTAACAGTCATACCCAGAAGTGTTTTTATCCCCCCATATTCTTCTGTCAAACTAGTTTTTAAAACTACACCTTTTCATCCTTTCTCTGCTCCTTTCTCTTCTCTGTCACTCATCTCCTCCTTCCACCCACAACTTTCCTTTTTCCAGGGGGAGCTGTGGGGTCTCATTGCCTTTGGTTGCTGTGGCTGGCACTGGCTTGGCTGTGCCTTTCATCAGATGGCTTCAGAGGTTCTCTCCTGCACCCTGCCCTATCCCTGTGCTTTTGACACATTCAGGGACAAAGTTGGAGTTCCCACCAACCCCACTGAAGGCTCTGCAATGTACTGCATCTCCCACTTGGATGGTGAGTGACATGTGAAAGCAATTTCTGGAGTTAGAGTGAAAAATAATTGAAAGAAAGGAACTAGGGGCCAGATTCATCTGCTCAGGGCTCTTGGTGTAGACCTCACACTGTTTAAAAGCTCAGGTCTCCACACCCATTAAGGTAGTTTAGAGATGAAAACAGTACCTGTGCAACTGGTAAGATGGCTACAACAGATCCACAGGGAAACACTCCAGTTTCCATCTAGGGGCAGCTAGCAACCTGGAGAGATGTTGTGGATTGATCTCTGTCCCCTCAGGACCCAGAGTGCAGCAGTTGCCTTGGTGCTGCAGGTCTGTGAGCCTGCTTTGCCATCTGGGAGCTACTGCCTTCTACCATTGCCATTCTTGTGTTTCAGAGAGATTGCCCAGAGAAAGGCCCCAGGTCAGAGGTACCTTCTCCCAACTACTGCTAGGATATGAGGTTACAAAATCTGATTCTCTTGGTTATTATTTTTTTTTCCCCCTCTGGTTTCAGAATGCTCATCGTTTTGGCTGGTGAATGGGAAGATTTCAAAATGAAGGGTGAGGGCCATCCATACCTGGGGAATTCAGCTGGACCCCAGGAGCAGAGAGGACTGTGGCTGCATACCTCCAGGCTGAGAAGGAAGCTCAACACAGATTTTGCCTTTCCCAGGTAAGGGCTCTGCCTACTAGTCTAAGAGCTGACTTTATTTATTTACTCATTTACATTTACAGTTTTATTTCACACTTTATTGACTTCACACATAAACATACAAGATTTATCTTCTTAGGAATGTGCAAATAAATTGCAAATGTGGTAGGTATTGGTGGAAACACTGTATATGACTGACTGACTATTCTCATTTTTCTAAAATGTGCAACTTGCAAATTCTGGGGGAAGGTTACAGAGAGAACAGAAAAAAATATGGGTTGACTTTGGTGACCAATCACACAGTCCAGCTAGTGAGCAAGCAATAACAGTGGCACAGTATTCCCAGGTAAGTACACAGTTTGCAAGATGTTCCCATGCATTATTCAGTGAATAATTCTGAATGATGAAAACCCTGAAATCTGTGTGTAGATATAATACTAGGAAGAAAATTAAATGCATTGTTCAGTAGGAGGTGCAGACCTATCTCTAGTGAAGAACATCAGCAGCTGTTTAGAAAAGTAGTGTGATAGCAAAAGCAATCCAAGTCCAGCAGTCTGTAGTGGCTGGCAGGTGTCTTTCAAAGTGATGAAGCCATTGGCAGGGTGTGTACCCTCTCCCAGAAGTTATGCCTCCATTGCAAAGACATCTTGTGAGTCATCTGCCACACTGATGCCTCTTGAGGTGACTGCAGGTGGATGAGAAGCATCGCTGGTGCTTTGCACCACCTGCACAGCATCCAGCACAGCAACAGGTGTCTGCAGCTTGTGATGATGCAGCTGTGTCTGATGAGCTGTGAGTGCTCAGGCTCTAACCTATCCCCCCCACTTTATGTTACAGATGCTTTGGGACCTCTGTGTGTAGATTAGCCTTGAATTAATGATACACAGGTTATAAACTGAAGGAAGATAGGCACTCATATTGACTTGGGGATATTACAGTTTTACATACGCTTGGTTGTTTAATTTGGAGCTCTAGCACGTATTCAAATAGAGCGGAACAGTAGCTCTTTCTTCCCTTAAGACACCCATCAGAATAATCATATAAAAATCCTGAAAAGTGTAGGTAAAAATATCTTATGACCAAAATGTTAACAGAATTTTATTTCCATAATTATGATATAGAGAAGTTAAAGCTCATAGTTGTTGTAGGGAATTCCCTTTTGGTTTTGAAATGTTCCACCTTGATGGAAGGCAAAACCTGAGGAAAGCTGCTGAAGTGCAATGGTGAATGACAGAGGATTTGGATTAAAACAAGAAAACTAGATTAAGGTAGGATGTTTTGCCAAACCTCCACTTTTCATAAGACAAAAGACATATGAGTAAATTGTAATAAAACATTGCACACGCTTTTATTGATTTTTGATTGCATTTTTAATCTTGTTCAGCCAATGTGTTTCTGGCTTGCACTTAAGACTTGACAGTGGGAAAAAGAACAGTAACAAGAAATTGAGTTAGTCATTTATTTGAAAGTAAGCCAAAAACAACATAAGGAGGAAAAGGAAGGAACCTGTGAAAGATCTGCTTACTGTTATATTTCCAACATTCAACTTCTTACCTGTAATAGCATTTAAAAAACCAGTCACAATTTGTGATTGTGAAGGAAAATATAAAATGCTTTCTGATGATTGAGTGGTTTATTCTAAAGACACCATAGGAAAAGAATGTCTTGGGGCTTCAGCAGGTTTTAACCATTGTACAAGAGGTCAGAAAGAAATTGATCTCAAAGATGCAGTAAATGGATTTCCAATTCTTAGTGACTACCCTGCTGAGTTACTGCTTCCAAAAAGCCCCCAAATCCTGGTCTGCAATAGAGGCTTTTCCTTTCATATACTCAGCCTACAAAATCTGCTGACATCCAGCACTGATACACAGTTTCATTTTTATTGGAAAAATACACGAGATAGGTGATGAAGTTTTGTTTTTCTTGGGCTTTAGTGACCTGAAAATATGAAGTTATGGATGATCTGGGTTCTCTTCATGCAAACGTGCAAAGTTCTGGGAAGTTGTAGTAGAACATGAACCACGCTTTACTTTAGTCTTTTCAGACAGCCAAAGTACTGTGGTTATATAAATATTAACAGCATAGGTTTTATTCAAGATACTTCAGAAATCTGGATTGGATTGTGTTTTTAGTAGAACCATAAATTTGGATGGGAATGGCTCAATGTTTTTGCATTCCATCAGTCCCAAACCTTTGACTAAAAAGTGACCCTAGCTGTTATGCAGATGCCTGTTGTCAGAGACTGCAGTGCCATGGAATCATCACACAACCCTTTGCATCCAGGCTTGAAAGAAGCATGTCAAAATGAAGAACTGTTCATCAAGTGACTTTATGTAGAGGCTGTGTCCATAAATTGAATTCCAACATGGCATTATAGAGTAGGAATGAACTACATCTTTGGGATTTGAAAGCATACCACTTCTGGGCAGTATATGTTGTTTGAAAAGCTGTAGCTGTGGGAATGGAGTTTGGATTATGCTGGAGGGCGGAAGAGCTCTCAGGGGAGCAGCTAGGAGTTGTGAACTAATCCCTCTAATTGTAGGGTTCTAAGGCCTTTTTTTTTCCCTCAGAAATCTGGGAGAGATTTCCTGTGGCCAATTCTGGAGAGTTCCCAGATGATTTGACACTAAAACAGGGGAGAACAGATACCAGAAAACGTGGTATCCAGAGCAGTGCTAGCAGTCATTTCTTGGAGTATCTCAGACTGAATAGAGCTCCAACAGTACTCCACTGGAGAAGACACCATCCCTCCATCACCCACCATCCCTCTAGAAAGGCAGAGAATACCTCACCAACCTATTCCCAAAGTCTACTTCCTAACCAAATGTGTTGTATTTTCAACATCTCAGAATTAGTTTCCTCTTTAGAGGAGATGAATAACTTTAAGTTTGGGCGAGTTGGGAAGGAACAGAAAATTAAAGTTTATCCTGTTTATTTAAGGAAGATCACAAAGGCATGGTCTGTCCTTTTCTTTATGTCCTGAACATGAAGAGAGACTTAGCACAGTTCAAGGCTAAGCAGAATTTTGTCTTCATTTTAGCTTGTTGAAAACGTTAATTAAACTTTGAAGGTCATTCCATCAGTGTTTACCATGAAAATGTTAGACTAGATAGGAAATCCTTAACTTTAACCCCCATAAAGTCTAATTCCATGTTCAAGAGCACTCTTTGTTATCAAATAGATATCAAAACAAGGTGTGTAAAGAACAGAGAAACCGCAGTTTTCTAAAGGACAAAAGCTGCAAAGAATTTTCTTCCCTCATTTGTAACTGCATTCTGTCTTCTAGTTCAAAACAGCTACAATATACTGCAAAACAGACAAACAAAAGTGAAACTTCAAAGCTGTGCAGTGCTTCATCGGTTTTTAAAACTGAAACAATGAAAACTTCTTTTGTTTTCCTCATTGCCATCCCTCTCACAAGAGAAGTGTCACTCTCAGATTTGAAACAAGCTCTCCACACTCCTTAGAGCATTTCTTCACTGCTTCTCTAGCTTTGAATAAATGCGTGCAGGCCTTGACCAATTTGAATTAGATCAGAAGAAAGAAACAGTGTGACTGCTCTAACCAGTTTAGCTTTGAGCATTGCTTTGCAAACCCTTTAGCCATGCTCTTGAAAAGGCTTTCTACCTCTGCTGAAGCTTCATATTGCTGTGACATCCTGCTGGCTATTTCCAAGCTGAGCTCCATGAGCAGCCAGTCTTAGCACTGATTGCAAAAGAAATGTACCTCCACAGCTGGCACACTTCTATGGGAGTATATTTCTGTCACCACAAACCAGCCCTGCAGTTTGGAGCAGGAAATCTCTGAAGCAGTTGTTGCATAGTAGTAGCTCCCAAAGATTTGTTATCAGGAGCGCGAGAAGAGCAGCTTGAGCAAATCTAGTGGAAGATTAGAAAATACTTCCCGCTTGTGAAAGTAGAACAGTATGCCAAGAATGAATGTGAAGCCCCATACTTTGGTGCATTCTGGCTCCAAATGGTGAGGAGCAACCCAGCCATGTCAGGGAGGGAAGTGACTGCTCTAACTGATTTATCTTTATCTCTGCTTTTAAAAATCTTTGTCATGTGTATTAGAAACCTTCTGATACAGTGGGTTTAACGTAACGCTGTATGTGAATAGACGGGGTTGGTGCAAGCGCACCTTGTTTATGAATGATATGCCAGGCATGCCTTTGGATGGTGGATTGTGTGAGGGGAAAGATTGGTGGCACACATCTCTAACGGTGTCAGCGCCGTTACTTTCCATCTCTTCCTCCACTGTGACTGCATGGTCATCGCATATTGACAGTACTCTGCTCTTCTGACGACTTCAGTATGAGTGTGACTGCAGAATTAGAAAGAAGAGGCAGTCTGGTATTGGACACACCAGCACACTGGTGAGGCAGGAAGGAAAAAGGAGTAGCCTACAGGGAAGAAATTAAATTCCTTGTGACGCCAGGGTAAATCTGCCTGGAATACAGTTCCACTACACAGTTCTTGGAAAGTAATTTTGGGCATGCAGATTGACCATGTCAGCTGTTTCTTGATTACAGACTGGGAGTTTACTCTTGCCCATGATGTATGTGGAGCAACCCTTCCCCTGAGAGGGGAGCGAGAAGCTGGTATACACTTGCCCTGGACTTAGACCAACCCCATGGATTAGAGCAGCCAGCAGTATCCTGTTTGTTCGCGTCTCAGATTAGCCTGTGGTAAGATGTTTGTGTATTGTATGCAGAGGTCTTAGGAAGAAAACAGTCTGTTTAAGACTTAAATATCAGCTTTCTTTTTCTAAAGGAAAGAGTCTTTCCTGGCATATTTTATTCTGGAATTTATTTACAGTATTTACATATGAATTCAGTAAAAGTTATCAATGCTGAAAATGAAAAGCTTAGCAGCTCTACATTAGTGTCAAAAATGATGACAGCAGGGCATTTGGCATCACATGATAAGATTAATATGAAATTCTCTGCTGCTGCGGTATATCACTAGTGTTTAAGGTCTTTTTCTCAATGGTTGTTGAGGGTGAGCATTGGTATTTTATGCTATGAGGAAATTCTTTATTCCAGGCACAAAATCCTCTGCTGTGCACCACAATACACTATCATTCAAATAAACCCTACACAATAGGAGGAAAATACCCAGACAGATTTTTCTTCTCTTTTCATCTGCAAGCTTTTTTTTTTTTTTTTCCCCCAAGCACTGTAAGTATAAATAGGCAGATCACTTGGATATTAGACCATACAGAATGCAGGATTGTTCTTTCCATTACATTTCATACACAAATACTCCACAATTATGATAGCAACAAGGGCTCTGGATGGCCATGCTATGGAACAAGCACCTTTTAATGTGCATCTATTTCAGGTTTGCATACTAAGAATACAGCAATGGCACAAAGTTTGTCTAAATTCTTCTGTAAGTTTTTACTTCCAGAATTTTGTTTTGGTCAGTATTGTTCCTTGGCATTTTGTGTTTTTGCACAGCTCAGCAGGATTTTTTGTTCATTTTCCTTTTCTATGCTATTACCTTTCATTTTGCTCAAAGTGCCATGAGAATGCATTTTCCTATATTATTTTCAGTAGTACATGTAATGGAAAACACAGAGCACTTTGTGCCCTTTGTCACGCCATTTGTTGTGTGTGTGTATGTGTGGATATGGAGACAGTATATACATTTTACTGGTTAATTATAGGCCAAGACATTTTTGTTTGATATAATCTATTCTGTGGAGATAACCATTGTGTAACAGGAGAAAATAGCACAAGCACATGACAAAGAATGCTAAACAGTTAAATATTGAATGCAGAGATCTCATTACTGGACTCCTTTGGTGTCAGACCTGTTATATGCTGGTCTGCTGTTAATGACTGTGGTTTCTATTGATCCAGGTATCACATAACTATGAACAACAGGACATGCACAACAGTAACTACAAGGGCCCAGAAAGGACCAGAAAAGACTTGGAGGAGGAAGGGATGCCATCGAGAAGGAGCATGATAAACCCAAAAGGTGGAGCCATGTGAACCTAGTGAGGTTCAACAAAGCACAGTGCAAGGTTTTGCACTTGCGCTAGAGTAATCCCAGGCATATATACAGACTGGGGGGAGCAATCCTTAAGAGCAGCCCTGCAGAGAAGGACCTGGGGTTCCTGGTGGATGAAAAACTTAACATGAGCCAGCATTGTGCTCTTGCAGCTTGGAAAGCAAATGGTATCGTGGGCTCCATCAGAAGAGGAGTGGTCAGCAGGGACAGGGAGGTGATTGTCCCTCTCTACTCTGCCCTCACGAGGCCCCACCTAGAGTACTGTGTCCAGGTCTGGGGCCCCCAGTACAAGAAAGACAGGGAGCTGTTGGAGAGGGTCCAGAGAAGGGCCACAAAGATGATTAGAGGGCTGGAGCACCTCTCCTACAAAGACAGGCTGAGGGAGCTGGGCTTGTTCAGCCTGTAGAAGAGAAGGCTGTGGGGTAACCTAATTGCAGCCTTCCAATACCTATAAACAGGAGAGGAGTCAACTCTTTACAAGTGTAGATTATAGCAGGACAAGGGGAAATGGTTTTAAGTTGAAGGAGGGAAGATTAAGGTTGGATATCAGGGGGAAGTTCCTCACAGAGGGAGTGATGAGGGGCTGGAACAGGCTGCCCAGAGGGGTTCTAGATGCCCCGCCCCTAGAGGTGTTCAAGGCCTGGATGAATGGGGCCCTTGGGCAGCCTGGTCTAATACCAGATCTGGAGGTCAGCAGCCCTGCCTGTGGCAGGGAGTTGGAGCTTGGTGATCCTTGAGGTCTCTTCCAGCCCAGGCCATTCTATGATTCTATGATTCTGTGAGCCAGCAATATGCATTTGCATCCCAGAATGCAATTGAGTTGCACCAAGAGAAGATTGGCTGGCAGGTCAAGGGTGGTCATTCTGCCCCTCTACTCTGCTCTTATGAGACTCCTCCCAGAGAACTGCATCCATTTCTGGTCCCCCCAACACAGGAAGGAATGGAGCTGCTGGAGTGGGTCCAGAGGAGGGCCATGAAGATGATCAGAAGGCTGGAGCACATTCCCTGTGAGGACAGTCTGAGAGAGTACGGGCTGTTCAGCCTGGAGAAGAGAAGGCTCTAGGGGACCTTAGAGTGGCGAACCAGTACCAGAAGGGGGCTGACAGTAAAGCTGGGGATTGACTTTTTATAAGGGCACGTAGTGACAGGACAAGGGGAAATGGCTTTAAACTGGAAGAGGGTAGGTTTAGACTAGATATTAGGAAGAAATTCTTTACTGTGCTGGTGGTGAGATACTGGAACAGGTTGCCCAGAGAGGTTGTGGATGCCCCCTCCCCAAAGTTGTTCAAGGCCAGGCTGGATGGGGCTTTGGGCAACTTTGTCTGGAGGGAGGTGTCCCTGCCTATAGCAGTGGAGTTGGAACTGGATGACCTTAAATGTCCCTTCCAACCCAAACCATTCTGTGATTCTATGATATGGGAAGGGAAACTGATCCTGGAGGGAATCCCTGCCCATCAGTAGTCCACAATACAGCTGATACAGTCGTGCCTGTCTAGGTGAATGGCGGTGCAAAAAGATGTTTCCAGTTTAGCTTTCATGTGTGATGAAGGTGCATGTGCAATGCCACTGCAATTCTATCCACGAAAGTTCCCAGTTTCCAGTCTTCCTTCCCTTTGTTTTTTGCTTTACAAGAAGCTCACATCCTCCCTCCTCCTGCTCTTAGCTGCCAGGATTACTCTGTCAACCTGGCATGGATGAGAAATGCTGACCCTGGTAAGTGAGATCCTCACCTTGCCTTTTCCAGAGTTACTTTGTTCCTAGATCACAACCTTTATGGAACTTATTGTGCTAACTGACTGTGGCTTAATGTCTGCAACAGCTGACATTTTTCTTTTCTTTTTTTTTTTCCTTTAAACATATTTGAAATATAAATCTGAGGAGGCAGAGAGGTTGAGTATAGATTTTTGGCATTTTTCTTTCTACAGCATAGGAGAAAGATCCCTAGATTTTGTATATGCTAAATGGCTTCTGTGAAATTGCTTGTAGGCTCTGATTACATAGAAAAAAATATAAATTCCAAGTTGTGATAATAGCCATCACTTTGGTGACAAAAGTCTGCTTGAGTGGGGGATGTAGGGAGAAAAGAATGCAAGTTAATGCAGCAGAGGAGGAGATGCAGGAGCTATGTGCTTGTGGCAATGCTGAATATAGGAATGAAAAGGAGTGTAAAAATGTAATCAGCCATCTAGGCTTCCTCAACCTTTCTTGCCATTTTGTGAAGATATTCTTTGTCCAAATGCAAAATGAGGAATTACACTAAGCTAGATGGAGGCTGCTGGAGGTGTAGAAGCACCACTGGCACTGAAAGAGGTGAAGGAATCTCATAGAAAGGAGGAGAAGAAATGTGGATGGGACTAACAAATATGGTGTGAGACTTGCTGCTGCAGAGACAGGGTCACACACTTGCCAAGGAAAAAACATTTCTGCTGTAAGGTTCATCACTGGCAACAGAAGAAAGTCCTGAGGAACTTTGCTGAATATAAGGTACCCATAAGTAATATGGACCTGTGAAAAAAAAGTGCAGCCCTACATGTTATCACTAAAGTTAGGGAAATATTTCTCTTTGCACTTGCCAGAGGGTGCAGTACAGAAGAAATCCCCTCTGGAAACATATATGTAGTTTTGCTCTCCCATGTTTAGTCCAGGAGTTTAGAGAGGAGATGTTAAGAAGGAAGCTGTAGGACTGCTGCAATGAAGCTACTCTGCCTGGGAAGATGGGTTCCCATCTCCACACCTTCACCTGCAGAGGAAGGGAATCAACCCTCTCTGCAAATACTTGGAAGCAGGGTGGTTTAATGACAAGAAATGAAGAGATACTTAAAGGCAGCTCCATAATTAACTGTCCCTGAAAATAATTTGAAAGAGGGATTAGCAGCAAAATTATTTTGACCACAGTGGCGAGGTGAGCTAGCATGAACATTCTTAAATATTGGAGAATTGGACTTCTGCCTCTTATTTACTACTTATCAACAGTCCGTATCTTTAAATCTTTGCTGGAGAATTTGAATTGTTGGTGATTGTCTCAGGAAAGATTTCTACAGGCTGAAAGATCCCCTGCATTTTTTTCTAAATGTGATGCAAATATTGTAGAATAATGTATATATATATTATATTGTGTATACTATAGCATTTGCATCACCTTCTTCTCAGAGGCCACATGTGGTGTTTTAAAAATGTATAAAGCTGGCATATCCCACAAGAAACAGTGATTTCTCCTGGAAATGTAGATATGGCTTGCCCCTAGGCTGCTATAAATGGTTATAAGCTTTGTCTTATTGCACTCATTTCTCTGGAAGAGAAGGATAGACGTTATGATGTGATGTTTTGTATTACGTGTGAAAGAGAAATCTTTCTCATTGCGTGCAAGTTCATTATGCTACAGTGCTAGTAAATAAAACAGAGTTCAGTGCAGCTGAACCTCAGAAAGTTCAGAATTGCTCCAGAACATGTTCTTTATTGAAGGAAAGGCCTCCAAGACTTTCCCAGGATTTCTGAGCCTATCCCTTTTGCTTCCCAGATTGCACATGGGGAGCTCCAGCTCCCTCTGGAGCCTGCAGACCCCCTCCATGGCAGATTTTGGCTGGCACAAGTGTGCCTACACAGGATGGGAGATCCACGGCCACCTGGGAAAGGAGAAGGTTTGCTGGCTTGTGCCCCTCCCATGGCCAGATCTCAGTGGGACACAGGTGAGGAATGATATGTTGGGTATGTCTCCTGGTGAGCTAACACACACTGCTAATTGTGTGTCACCATTTGCCAGAATTATCTTTCACAAGATAATAAATAAAAAAGAGGCAGGCAAGTCTCATATCTACAGCAATGTTTTCACATTGATATAAACACATGTACAAGATCCCACATAATCAAATGGAATTAGTAGAATTAGTAGACAGGTTCCCTGTATCAGCTAATTCTCAATCAATTTTAATTTCTCATAGCTATCATCAACTTTTAGCGTTGTGTTTCAGAACTGTGTGCTTTTCTGCTGTTCTGATCAACTTGTATGGCAAAACACTCTAGAACTGTACAGAAAATGGTAATTTTTCCATGCAGTTTTTTTCTAATCTTCATATAGAACAATAAAATAGAAATATTCAGTGTTACTGCAGAAATTCATACTATTGTGAAAATATATAGAAAGATTATTCTTTATGAAAGCTATTGGGTTTTACATTGACTTCTTTGGAATCCTTCTGATCTTTGTCCTCTTACTTATATGGATAACTGCTGAACTAAATGCAGTGGTCTCAACTTACGATAGGATGAGTTCTATTTATACAACTTTGAGAAGTCTGATGGAAAAAAAAAGGGGGGAGGGGGGTACATATCATAGCCTAAAATGGATCAGCAGTACATTTAATGGAACGTTCTTAATGCAGTAATGCTTTACAATGTGTAGCTAAATACACCCACAGTCATTCATTAAGGAGCCTTAATGGGTTGTGAAGAAAATAATATTCTCATTTCATAGGTGGAGAAACTTATGAAATGGCATTCAGAATAGTATTTAGAAAAGAAAGACATTCCTAGTTCTTTTCAATAGATTATTCTTGGAAATAAAGAGGAGTGTCTGGACCTCATACCACTTATTAGGATAGAGGGGCCCAGAGCAAGGCACCTTGGAAGTTTATACAGAATTAGAAAGTACAAATGGTGTTACTCAAATGCGTTTCTATTTGATGTGATTTAGAAGAGCATTATTTTTCTTCAAAGGCGTAATAGTGTGCTCTCTTACTTCTCACTAATGAGCTCTTCTGAATTGTAAAATACTTCCAGAGAGAATCAGGAAAGCTCTGTTCTTCCCAAGCTGGCTGCTTGAACTGGGGGAAGCAGAGACACTGATGTGGCTACTTGTGGCTCCGCTACAGACATGTGCTATAACGGTGGTGGAACACACATCATTGCAGTAAATTTGAATGTGTGCAATATCAAACTGTCCCACTGCAGCAGTGAGGGCATGAAGAAGGATTGGAATCTGTCATACGCCCTGCAATGGGCCAGATCCTCTTCCCATACACGTGAAGCCGGTGGTTCTGTAGGAAGACAGATGAAATGTTTGTTCCCTCCACCCAGCCACTCTGTGCCCCAGTTTAACCTGTGTAGCCATGAAAAGTCATCGGTATTGGCACAGGAGTACAGGATGGTGAGATCTAGCTCATTAATTCTTTCTTCCCTTCCCCGTAACAACTAAGAGGGGATTAATGTAGAAGTTTATTCTGATATATTCACGCCATACTTATTATCACAGGATGTATCAGGAGCTTTTGTGACTGCATTTGATCCTCTGTATCACATTTTAGTCTTGGTCTGAGATTACTGGGGAAATTCCTTACCCACAGGTGTATGCTCTGTGAAGGGCAGGTGTGGTGTCCTGGAGACTGAGCCATGTCACACCCAACAGGCCTCACCTGGAAGCGCTGTCTCTGTCCAGCCTCCAGCTACAATAAATTGCTCCTCTCAAGGCAGGCTTACCAGATCCACTGTTTTTGATCCTCTAAATAAACTTGCTTTTCTTCAAACCGCCAGCAGCTTCATGAAAAGCTCCCTTGCCTCCAGAAAAGGCTACTTGGGGTGATTTCTGGAACCTGACTCCTCTACTCATTTTCTCCTGCTTTTTTTTTTTTTTTTTCCCTGATGTTCTTCTATCCAGCTCAGATATTTTCACCCAGAATGTCATCATCTCCTCTCTTACAGTCGTTTCCTGAATATTCTGTCTTGTCTGGCAATACATCAAGCATCACAGTGCAAAATGCCGTGATACGGTAAGGAGCTTGAAATCCGTCTTTGTGAGCTGATTCAAGCTCCTCTTCACTTCTCTGTGCATGCTTAGGGAGCATGTGCAATTACATGGGTGGAGAAGGACTATGTAAAAAGAACATTGAAAAGATGCAAGGAAAAGTGTGTGGGTATGTATATATAAATGCATATATAAGTAAGTACATATGTCAGTTTATCATATATTTATATATCTATATCAGTTTTCAAATACATATAAATTCAGCATATGTTCCATCAGGATGGCGGGAAAACTATTAATAGCAACAAATCAGCAAAACAGTCTCAGGCTTGGAATGCTGTGGTTGTGTTACTTCTCATCTCCGTACTCTTGTTCAGCCTTCAAACAAAAATTCACAGTGCTCATGGTATAAACAATAATACAAGAGAACAAGATGAGTAAATACAAACAGTAGCTTCAAGTACTGATTGGTGTTCTTTCACCTTGGTCTGCGTCTACTGACAGTTGCTAAGGGAGAGAAAAAGGCTGACTTTTCTTAGCTAAGACAGAAATGCACACACGTGATGGAGCAAGGAAGGGTGCAAATGGGCACACGGATCCACCAGAATTGTCACAGTGCCCTAACATCTCTCATCACCATGCAGCTGCACGTGTAGACATTACCTTCCTCTTGCTTCTAAAGAGTACTATGAAAGTTTGTTCATTCAAACCTGGAAAAAATACAAAACCATTAAGGAGAGGAATTGAAATGGTCCATTTTTAGTATTTCAGTTTCCCCAGCATCACTGCACGGTGATGAAACATTCCCTCAGGTCAGTTCCTGGTGTAAACAGGAAATGGCACAGCTGTGATGTGAGGGCTGTGCTCACCCATGGTTTAGAGATCAGTCTATCAGATCTTCTCCTTCATGAAGCTAATAAGCTCTGGTGAACTTAAACTTCAGTGTGATAGTAGAAAAGCAGATTTGGCTTAGTTTGGTATCCAGATGTGGTTCTACCACTTGCCCAAACAAAAGTGCAGAACTTGAGTGACTACATTGGTTCTTGCTTTAACTTTTTTGTAACACTCCAAATTTTGCTTTCATCCTCCCATGCCCCTGAAAATAAAACTTAAATACATCAAAGCAGGCATGAACAAATGAAAAGGAAGTGCATCCACTTTCATATGTAATTACATTCCTTGTACATGAGATGATGTTTGCTCCACTGTGCAATTTTAAAACCATAGAAGCTTGCCAAATTCCATTATATACTGAAAAGTTTTCTGGGTCTAGAAAGGTAGTTAGAATCTTTTAACCATCAATCTGATACATAAAGCTCAAGAAAAGTGTATGTCGTTTTTCACTTTTGAAAGCAAGTGTCATATAATGCTTGCAGCAAACTGCCCAATTAGTAACCTACATATAGAAGGTGCTCTGTTTTGTTTTTCCTGTCTTTTTCTTTCTCTTCCTTTCTTTCTTTCTATCTTACTTTTCTGCCCTCCTTTCCTCCCTTTCTTCCTTCCTCCCTTTCTCCCTCCCTTCCTTCCTCCCTTTTTTAACTGAATTATTGTTCTGAAAAATGGTGTAAGTGCAATTTTCCAATATACTGGACACTGCCAGTATGACCCAAAAAAATCCATTAGATTGTGTTTGTGGTTGCATGCTGAAGTGTATCACAGTGATGGTCATTAGCAATGTGCCTCTCCCAGAGGTTTTTATTGTGATGGAGACACCCAGAATGATCCCAGGAGGCAGAAATTCTCTTGCCTCCTACAGAACTTCATCCTGCTACTGCTCTTCCACAACCTACAAACCCTTTCCTTAACTGAGCAAGAGTACGGTAGAGGTTAAACCCTTTTTGACCAAGAAGCAAACAGATGCACTAAATCTTTTAGAGAAAGCACAGTTACTGAGCATGCAAGCTTACAGTCAGAGATGGAGGGAAATTTCCAAAGCGCCATGTCTGTAAAGAACTCATGCCACTGAATCATAGAATCATAGAGTGGCCTGGGTTGATAAGGACCTCAAAGATCATCTAGTTTCAACCCCTCTGCCATGGGCAGGATTGCTAGCCACTAGACCAGGCTGCCCAGAGCCATATCCAGCCTGGCCTCAAATGCCTCGAGGGATGGGGCATCCATAGCCTCCTTGGGCAAGCTGTTCCAGTGCTTCACCACCCTCTGAGTGAAAAGTGAAGCACAGCTGTTTCTTCTGGTTGCAACCTGATGCCTTCTGGGAAATGGGGGGTTTGGTAGAGTGCACCTTAGTTCTTCTGTGTCTTGATGTGAACTTCCCATGCTGTGTTAATCACACTGCAGATAAGCTTTTAGATTACTGGGAATGTATGGAGGGTCAAGGTGCTGAGGCTGGTATGAGTAGAGAGCTAGACAGAGCAGCTCAAGTGCTTTCGGAAAGATCCCCAGGGTACTCTCCCTTCTTGATTGTTTCTCCTCCAAGGCATTCTGGGCTCTGCCCATTCATGGGAGAAAGTAGGGACTGGGAGGCAATGGGAGCACAGCATCACCAGCTTCAGGCTCCTCCTGCAGATCTGTCCTCCCCTAGTGCTGCAGTCTTGCTGACTGGCAGGGACTGGTCAGGGCTGCAAGGCCAAAAGAGGACCAGCACCTGCAATACAAAAGGCAACAGTGCACACGTTATCCTGCTTTACTGAGTTCATCAGAAAATTTAAAAAATATTAATATCACCACAAAAGCAGCGCACAGTCCACACAGTGGGTGTGGCCTTTAGTGCTCATACTGGAAAAAAAATAAATCTGGGATAGGAGCCATTGAATATGCTGAGTGATAGGGGAACTGAGAGACAGAGGAGAAAAAAAAAACCCTTTGTGATTATTCAAGTATGTAGATCTGTCTCCATCTGTGGAGAAAAAAATAAAGATAGATCACATCCAACCCCAGGGCTTGTTAATTAGGGGATGAATAAGGGAAATATGTTAAAAACTGGTATCTGGTATCTTAATTCGAGAAGGTATCCAACTTTCTCTTGAGTCTTAAGTGACTACTGCTTAGCATTTTTTTTCTACTGGAAGTTCAGTAAAATATCTTATTACATCCAGATCTGATAGGTATTGTGGTGCAGAAGCAGCTGGTAATTTTGAAGGAATATTTGTGTTAACTGCTGTGTTCTGTGGAGACTTAATATAAATAAATATATTCAGGAACTCAGTTCACTATATTAGCAATGGGAATTGGGAGTGTCAGTGAAAGAAGCTACCTCTTACTCATTTCCTGGGTTTAATTTTATTAACGGATATAAATGATTAGTTAAACAAATATAAAACAAAAGGAGAAGAAGATTGAACTCTGTGTCATCACTGGGCTCATCTCATAACCAAGAATCCCCGGGTATCAGGTGCGTTTCATCTTAGACTTACATTGTCATCTTAATAAAAGGCCTTGGAAAGAAATGGCTGAAGAAACCACCTTAAAAACCTTCAGCATTTTCGTGTCAATCACACATTTTCTAGAAGGCCAGGTCCCTGTTTAAGGCCTAATGTGTTTGGAGAGTGAAAAGAGCTGTGTGTTATTAGGCAGAATCCCTTTTATACACGGGGAATTGGATCAGTTTGACCCTGATTGTCTCTCTCTGCTTTATCGTCCCATGACTTCAAACACTCGGCCCCTGGCTTATCTTAAGGAAGGGGCTGATTGAACTGGAGGTCTGACGTTTGTTGGCTGTGGATAATGTTGGCTTCAGTCAGTCATGTTCACACATAAATGAGCCCTGACAGAGATAGACTGCTGAATAGAAAAAGCAGTTTTGCTGTGGATAACCTCCTTGTGCAAATTCAACAACTAATAAGGTCTGCTCCACAAGGAAACAGCCTGAGATAAGTAACAGAGGTATATATTATTTCTCTTGATACCAGGAACTCTCTGTTTTGAAACGGGTAATGTGTGGGGAGAAATGGCAAAGGGCCGTAATGGTAAATGCTACTTCTGTTCTATAACATGAGACAGCGCATGGGGCTCCCACTTGTGGGTGGGAGACATCGCTGTGCAGTGTCAGCATCGCTGTCACATCAGTCCTTCCCTCCTTAGAGCAAGGTGATGTACATCTTGATTAAAACACCAGATATAGAACGTCTCCCCTTTTCTCTCTTTGGATTTTTCTTTCTTTCTGCTGTTCTAGAAATCAGAAATTTACAAAAAACCCCACACCCTTCCCTGCAAGAGAGTGAAAAACACAATGCCCTAACTGGGAAAAAGAAGAACAACATAAACTCACTTCTATCCATGTGATGTCACTGCAACTCTGCTATGAACAGTGGGGAAAGGGAGAAAAAAGCGAAAGGAAGGAAGTGTGGAAAGGAGGCTATTTTGTTTTTTTTAAGAAAGCAAATACAACTCCACTGCACTTTCAAGGCAATTTGCATAAATGTCTCTCCGTGATCTTTTTTTTATTTATGGCCCCTACGTTTCTAATTAAATACTAATTAATACTATCACCAGAATTGTCTCCCATCCTCAGCTCTTCATAGCTTTGTCATTTTGATTAATGCATAGTCATTTATTAACTTATTTAACAAGCTGCGGTGCCTCGTGACAAACCAGATTAAATTATCCCCATAACAGTCTCATTATTGCCAAAAAGGAGTTTTAAACTTAATAAAAATTATCCTCAATAACATTAAAGCTTTTTCTTTGCAACCTTAGAGGATGGAAATAGATTTTTTGTTTGATTTATAATATATGGATTTGTATAAAGCATCCATTAATAAAATTTATATATTCATTTAAGCTTGATCATTACAGTGATCCCATAGCCCTGTGCACTTATTACTTAACTTTTGCTGTATTTATGAAGATAATTAATGTTCTGACTGTACAGGGACTAAAATACTCACTAGTAAGAGATAATTAGGGGCATAAATAATGTTTAAGTCTTGTGTTATGCTATCTTAATTAATTGTTTTGTCTTCTGCTAAACCTGATAAAGAGGAAATCAGAGTTTACCTGGGTATTACGATGACTGTAGGAGCAACATAACAAACATGGGGACTGTGGGGATGTGCATTCAGTGGGATCCTGCCACTGCCATGCCAGTGGGTCTGGAGGACGGCAAGCTGTGCTCCATTGCATTTACTCCTAAAACTTCACTTTTCCCCCGGGATTATTTTCATAATGTTATATTAATTATTTATCCCAGGTTTCTTTAACGAGGAGCTCCCTTTCTTTCTAGCTACACAAACCTTGAATAGAATGTACAAACCATACAAAAAATAATAGAGATGTAGTGATTTGACTGGGAAAGCCAAGCCCCCTCTCTCCAGTACCTGTTTTCCTTTTATTCCCATGTGTTACCCAGCACGACCGATAGGAGCAGTCTCAGGCAATAGCAACCACAC
Source organism: Gallus gallus (assembly GCF_016699485.2). Taxonomy (NCBI): domain Eukaryota; kingdom Metazoa; phylum Chordata; class Aves; order Galliformes; family Phasianidae; genus Gallus; species Gallus gallus. The sequence continues at coordinate 19,798,374 of NC_052572.1, forward strand.
TGGGGTGATGACAGGCAATATGTTCCTGAGCTGAGAAGATGCAGAGAGCACATTCTATGTTCGCTGTTGAGAAGTAGATCAGGTGATGTGTTAGGGTGAGATAAAAAGCCCTGTGGTCCAATAATCTGAAGTATGATTGTAGCAGATGCCCAGTGATCACATATAAAGAACAATTGCACACCTAAATAGCTTCTGAGATTGGATGTTAATGATTAATTTTACCATCTACTGGATTAGTCTCTATTGGAGTAAATAAAGGTCGTGTCTTAGGGTTTCTCTGTCCCCAGTGACATAGCTCTCAGTATGTAATATAACCTAATAAAGCTGATTAGAATGACTGTCTTTTCACAAACCTCTGGTGAACATTTATAGCAAAATGACACTTCCTCACCACTGAGCCTCGGGACATAAAAAGCAAAAGTATGTGGCCAGTTAAAATTAAAAGCCAGTGACAACAGTGTATGTGCAAACCAATTTGTACTTCTCTTGCATTCTTTTTCATTCAAGTCAGCTTTGCTGTATTCTCATCACCGCTTGTTTGTTTTTTTTTCTCGCCTTCTCTGATTTTTCACTATGGGGTTTTATTTTGTGAAAACTGAAGGTAGGTGATGACTAAATGTTGTGCAGGTAGGGGCCAAGCCCTGCAGAACACCACCTGATAGCCTTTTAAGAGTTTTGTAATGATTGTGGAGTCTAAACTAAGTCCAGGTTAAATAACCATATCTTCATTTGTTTTCTACTATTAAATAAACCATAATAAATGATTCCTCCGAGAAGCACAGAAAAAAATAGAGCAGTGAGGAAGAACCAGTCAGTGCATTGTAGGATTTGGTTATGCAAATTGGACAGTGGACTCATCTCCTTCTGCATGTAAGAGTTGGGGATTTCCATCCTCTCGCCAGTTCCTCCTGCTTCTGGGGACTATTCAGAGAAATTTCACATTGCTCTCAATCCCTCTGTGAAGATTATGCATTGCTACAACAGCAAAGGTAGCTTGAAGGGCCTCCAAAAGTTTGAATTTCAGGGCCAAACTGTGGTAGTGGAAGAATTAAAGGATTTTGAATCCATGTTGAATGAAATAGCCCAAGGCAAGAGATTACTACAAATTTCACAGAAGTTATGTTAGAGCTAAAAGAAAGGGGAAAGGAGAGATGACAGAAGGACTGTGAAACAGTCAGAACATTTAATATCATGGCAGCAGTCCCTATCGGTGGAACTGTTGTGTGAACGTAAACACTAGGTATGCCACTTGGAATAATGGAGTACATTTATGAGATCTGTTTCTAATAGCTGACACACACAATATGAAAACCTATTTACAGGTTGTTCTTAAAAATAATGATCAAAAATAATGCGGTCTAGGTACTTAGTTTCTGTTCCAAGCTCTCCTTTTCCATATGGTCGTAAGACTGACTGGATTCTAAAAAGGTAAGACATTGCAGTTAATGAAATAAACAGTTCCTAAAATACACTAGTAAATATTACAGAAGATAATTAATACAAGAAGATCTAATAAATGGGAATGTCTCAAGTATCTCTTTCAAATTAAAACTCAAGATTAAACCTCCAGGTAGCTTTCTTCAGGTTTGAGCAACAAAGAATCTTGCTGTTTTACCTTCAGACATTTATGGATTCTTTCCAAATGTATAATACTTTTCTTACACCAGTCTCAGATCTTTCTTGAATAGCAGTTTTCAGTGTTGTGTAATTTTGCTAAACTGTACAGTTCCCTCTTGAAATATTTGGTTTCTCATCACCATTATATTTGTTGGAAGATTGTTTAACCACCTTGCTCACTCAGGAGCAAGACTCCTTGTTTCCATCTTACGTGTATTCATGTTGATCTCATGAATTAGTTCTTGCCCCGACACTGTCCCTTTGCTTAAACAGCACGTCTTTCTCTACCTGTTTATATGCACAGATGACAATCTCCCTTAGCCCTCACTTGCTCTGCTAAAGACACTGAGCACCTTTCTGCCGCATTTCACAAAGCCACGTGCCTTACTGTTTGGTCGTCTTCAACCACTGATTTTCAGACATCAATTAGGTGTCTTTGTTTCTACTGTTTTGTTCCTGATCATTGAGCCCTTACTTTTTTTTTTTTTTTTTTTTTGCCAAAATTCCTGTCACTGATCTCTCAGCAGATGACCTTCGTTCTGACAATAAATTTAATCCTCATTCTATTGTAGTCATCCTCAAGATCATCCTGTGCTTCTGAGATAATATTGTGATTCTTATCTCTACTAGGATGCCTCCACCTTAATGATAATAGTGCATTTAATTAGCACAGTATTAGATTATCTTCTCTGTGCTTATACATGCTTGCTTATACACATACAAAGAGCAAATGGTAAGACTATATTTTTTAAAAATACAATATTTTCCAGTGAATAAATTCAGAACAAGGTTTTTGAATGGTATTTATAAATTAGATGACTTGGTCCTATGGAATTTCATATTGAGATGTCTATTTCCTTCATACTTAAAAATCTTAGCCTTAAATAACAAAAACAAAAAAAGGCGTTGGTGAGGCCCCACCTCGAGTACTGTGTTCAGTTTTGGGCACCTCAGTACAAGAGGGACATGGAGGTACTGGAGCAGGTCCAGAGAAGGGCAACGAGGCTAGCGAAGGGCTTGAAAAATCAGCCCTATGAGGAGAGGCTGAGGGAGCTGGGGCTGTTTAGTCTGGGGAGGAGGAGGCGGAGGGGAGACCTTATTACTCTCTTCCAGTACCTGAAAGGTGTTTACAGTGAGAGCGGGGTAGGTCTCTTCTCACTGGTGACAGGTGACAGGACGAGGGGAAATGGCCTCAAGCTGCACCAAGGCAAGTTTAGGTTGGACGTTAGGAAACACTTCTTTACAGAAAGGGTTGTTAAGCACTGGAATAGGCTCCCCGGGGAGGTGGTTGAGTCAACGTCCCTGGATGTGTTTAAGAGCCGTTTTGATGTGGTGCTCAGATTTAGCAGAGGGTTGTTAGAGTTAGGGTACTATGGTTAGGCTGTGGTTGGACTTGATGATCTTTGAGTTCCTTTCCAACCTGAGTAATTCTATGATTCTATGATAAATGACTGGAAACTTTTATTTTTGTAGAAGCAAGCCATTACTTGTAATGGCTCTGAACCAGTTTAACTAAAGTTGAGTTTGGACCATTAAATGAGAAACTGCGTGCTTACTTACTTTCTCTCTCTCTCTCTCTCTCTCTCTCTTTAATAAGAGTAGCCTGTGAAAATTCACAGCATGAGGAAACACACAGAATCTAGGTGCAGAAAGAATTGCATTTCTACCAGCAAAAGCAGTGCACTGTTACCTTGGAGAGCAGGGAGCAGTTGTCCCTTCTTGCTCAGCTGATAAGCATGATGTATAGTTAAATTTCATGGTGGAGAAGAATCCAGGAGGTTGCTCAGACTCCATTAATGCATGAGATGTGTTTGACACCACTGCATAGGTTCTCCAGTACTTTTTGTATAGCAAAGTTGATAAATGCATTAAATACATAAAATATTTATTGGTTCTGGGACAGGATACAACATGACAAGAAATGAGATCTTTCCTTGCAATGCTAAAACATATGAAAATTGAAACAGTGTTTTTCCCCCACTCAGAAGCATAATGCAAGTGACAATTTTTAATTTGAGGAATTACAGAAATACTCTGACAATTGAAAGTTGTAAGCTTGAACAATCACTTTTTTTTTTCTGATTTTAAATAAGTTATTATGCAAAACGAAGAAACAATATTGCTAGCCATTATCTCCTTAGTATTTTTCAATTTAATGCCAGTCAGTGGGTAAGATTTAACAAGATATGTCAATTCAGCTACATCAGACTAGATGACAAGAGTCTTCCATGTTAGGAGTGAAATGAAAATATTGTGTATGGGGAAAGAGGTGGGGATGGAGTCATTCTCATTCCATGCTGTGTGCATTAGCAGTGTTGAATTATCTAAGTGAACTGATGAAATGTTCTGAACATATAGCCATAGATACCTCTGTCTAACAGCAGAATAGGCACAAGGTGACCTCTGCAAGTGCAGCTTCATAGTGTTGGCATAGGACACCCTTGGCCACCAGCAGTTCCACTTCCACGTGGAACTCCATCTCTTCCAACGTGTTACCAGAGGCAGGATATTTGATGTTTATCATCGACACTCATGGACCTTCATATTTGTCATCGGTGTACACAGACACCGCATCCAATCCTGAATCACCTTTGGCAGAGATCTGGTCGGTCTTACGAGCTGTTACATTTTGCATCCTGGGCTGAAAGGAGAAGAGGCTTGTCCCTGGACTGCACAGCAGGGCCACAGCACTGCTGTGATGATGCAGCCATGCTGGATGACCTCAGCTTGGGCTTCCCAGGTGTTAGATGGTAGCATTAGAGGCAAGGACCACCTCACAATGCTCTGGGCTTTAAGCAGGAAAGGAACAAGATATTGATACTAATTGCTGAAAAGTTTGGAACTACTTCAAGTCATGATTTAGCTAAAGCAGATTCATCTTTCCAGAGTAGAAAATTATGGTGTTTTATATTTGCATGCTTAGATATGTAAACACAACCAGCAGTGATTGTCAGGGACTCTGGGAAAAAGCAAATCTGAAAAAAACATCACTGAGACTTTATCAGCCTTTTTAGTATGCTTTCTAAGTCCACCAAGAAATTAACTCTAGATGGAAAATGGGAATTGCTAGTATCAGAACTTTGTACTCTATCAGTTCAAAGTTGCCCTCTGCTGCAAATGGGAGTTACGGCTCATGGGGAGACAATAGCACATGGCAGCTCACAGGGCTCCACTCTGCCCTGCTTCTCTGCAACCCTCACAAATGGAGATCCCATGCCCTCACAAAAAGATCACAAATTTATCCTGAGCCACCTTAGAACTAGTTAGATTCCTAGTTCCCCTTTTTTCTATTGGAAGTTTGTTGAAGAAGGTTGGTTCTCATATGGCTAGAAACTTCCTCCTGATTGTTAGCCTATGGTTATTTATACCCATTTGGCATCCTTTGCTCTCCTTCTTACACTGTCATTTAGTCTAAACAGCACCTCTCCTCCTTTCAGTATTTATGAATGGCAGCTCTAGTCCCTTTTAGTCTCTATTTTCTAAAACTAGCCAAGCTGTATTTGTCACTATTTTCTAGCCAGTTGTCTTACCTGATATCTGTTTCTGTTTTGATTGATATTCCTTGTAAAACTGCAAAAGCTTGTATGTAGATGTTGACTTTCCAAGGCCTTGTCTCATGGCATTGCTGTTCGTTATACCATATATATATACATATATGAATATATACACATGGTATAACGAACAGCAATACCAATATATATTCATATATGTATATATATATATTCAGTACAGTGCTATATAATATTTTATCTGTATATCTATATAGTATTATCATATATATATGTATATATAGCATATATGTATAGACATATATACATAAATGTAAATATATTTACTTTTTAAGTACAGTGTTCTCTCTATATACTCTCTTTCCATAGACATTATGCTATAATGCATGCTCTCTGTATGTGCCCAGTCTCAGTTTCTTTTTCACTCTATGGCATTCTGCTTGACATCCATTCCATGTCCAGTCATGCTTTACTTTCTGAAAATCTCTGTTGCAGTCTTTTGTCTAGAGCTTTATATAATACTAGTAATCTTGCCATTCAAGTGCTTTTCCTATATTCTCAGGTACAATATCTAAATGTGTTTGTTTGTTTGTTTGTTTTCTGTAGTCAAGCAGCATTACTTTAGCTTGAAACATCTGTAAAAAACCCTCGCTCCAGATCTGCAATTTCACGTGCCAGTTCTTTTTCAGCCATGGATGGTGATTGCCTGTCCCCTCCTTGGCTTGAATACATTAAGTTCTCTTACTTTTATTTCCATCCCAGATGTGTGAGCTCTGCTCCCAGATCTGCATTTCCATTAGCTATTCTATTCTAAACTCCTGTTCACCTTACATTTCTACTGAAACAACAGAAAACTTCTTAAATTTGAACTCATACTTCCTAAGAGTCTCTCCCAACTCCAAAAGTAAGACCATTATCCCACTCTTTTCACCATGTTATTTATATACCTAATTCACTTTTCATAGTTTGTTTCTAGTTTTCTTTGCAAGGTGTAGTTAAGAATTCTTTTCCTACTCAGTCTTTTCCTATTTCAGATGGTTTTTTTACTTATTCCTAACACCTTCTTTTTTTGAAAATGGCAGTGGTTTTGGCCATCTCTCTAGTCTTTGTGTAGAAGATTTTTCCCTTTCCTTAATTCCATTGTTTTTTGTATCATTTTTTTAAGAGTCTTCCTGGCTTTCACACATTCAGTTTCTTCAGCACTTCAAACCTTATCAATATTTTTTTTTTTATTTTGTAGTTTTTAAAATATAAAATAGTCTAGATTTCTTTTTGCTTAGCCCTCCAGTTTCTTTAAACTGAATATTATGTGAAGTCAATTTCAGTTTATATTCAGTTTATATATTATATATTTATATTTATATATTTATATTTATATATTATATATATATTAATTTCTGAGAACCTACCAAACCCATGTCTAACGCATTATCTCTTGTAGAGTCAGTAGCTATTTGGCAAGGTATTTGCCAGCTGTCGTGCCCAAAAGTAAGTAACCTGTACCATTAATTGTTGCATTTATTTCTTAATTTATATTTGGGAGGTCAATAAAAAAGCAGTGATACATTTCTGGTAATGTTTATCTCTGTAATAACTTTATGGAGATATTCATCCATTTCTAATCAGACCTTGTACAGTTGACAAAAAGTACTATTCTAGGAGAAGTTTGGAACTTGATACTGTGAAATAAATCATAATTAATTTGATACAAATCAGCTCTGTTACACAAGCTACTCAGTTGTTTCTCAACAACTCCATCCAACAGTTCAGGCAAATTCAGTCTTTTCACAGATGGTAACACCTCTGGCCAATACAATTATCTGTATATTTCCCTTCTCCAGAGTATCCAGGTTTTTTCTTAAGTCTCATTTACTGATCCTTGTGTGCATACTAAGACCTAAGGAGAAGATCACTCCTCTCCAGACTTAATTCAGTGCCAAGACTTTTAAGGCAGACATATGTCCAGTCAAATTTTAGCTGCTTTAGAGTGAAGCTATGCAGCAGAGCATCCAGTAGGCTCTTCTGGGAGCTGCTTTATAAATAAATAAATAGCTATCTTAATAATCACTCCTGATGTTACATCACAGATGTCACTGGGAGCTCCATAAGATAAGGGCTGCTCAGCTTAATCTTACACTCTTTTTCCTTGTTTAAATGTCACATAGTGACACTAATACAAAAAGGAGATGTCAGAATTGGTTGTAATTAGATAAAATTAGACAGATTATAGTATTTCTGACTGGGATGCTCATTCAGAATGCCATTTCCAGTCCATCCCAGAATAGACTACCTTTCTATGATACATGACAGATATGTGGAATATACAACCATCATTATACCAAGTCACATTTGAAAAATATTGTCATCAAAATGGCAAATAAATGATCATTTTATCTCTTGTATTGTATCAATTGTGCAAATAAAATATAACCTTTTCAGTTTTCTGTTGATCTCTGACTTTTTGAGTCACACAGTCTTGACATAAGTAGTGGTTCATTATACTTTAAGGCACCTAGGAAATTTATCTGCAGCACTGGGACCCTGAGAGACAAGCTCTGGAAAATATTGAAGAGGTCTGGGAAGTTTCTGCCTGTCTTCTTGGCTTTCTCCTTTGAAGTTAGCTTCTCAGGGGCAGAGCCAGTAGGAAAGAGTGTGTCTCCCTACCTTGGCTACTCCCAGGCATGTACCCATGTGTTGACTTGATCTGCTTAAAGAAGAACATTAGCCCACATGACTTTTTTCCTGCCAGCCTTGCTTTTCAAGGTGTGTTGGTCAGTGGCAGGTAAAACAAACAGCTGGTGAATTGATGATAGCTTTGTTGGCTGCAGGAGTTTTCAGCTGCATGATTGTATTAGATCCCCAACACCCATAGGTTCCAGACAAGGACTTTCATCTGAAGTGTGCAAGTCAGGAAATACACACATCTTGCAGACCTGTTTGGTACAGTTTTGATTGTGAAGATGGCTTGTATTTTGTTTATTTATGTGAATGGTTTAATTTTAGTTCTGATACCATTTAGATGAACATTCTTTCCAAGAGTTGTTGATGCTTTCCTTACAGGATTTGTTTAATGAAAATAGAGGGCTGAGACATGGCTACTCTTTGCCTCAAAGGATTTAGGAGACAGAAACCAACAAGAGACAGTGCCTTGGAAAAGACAGGGATAACTCTTAGATAAATCTCCTTGTCATGGAAAATAGTAGTATGGAGAGAAATGCATGACAGATCTAAGATGAATGCCTTTTTTTTTCCCACATTATATATTTTCAAACATTCAGCCCTAAAAATTCACAGTCATCATCCTCTGAGTACATCCTGTCGCACATCCCTCTCTGTGTCTATTCCTGTTTAGATCCTGTACTGAGGATGAATACTATTCATCACCACATTCTTTTTGCACCTATGCTGGTACCAAAGAATGGTAGGGTAGCTCATGTATAACTTCAGATGGAGAACATCAGTTCAGAAAGGAAATGGCACCTTTATTTCTGAATGTGTACCTTCCTTTCCTATCAGTCTTTGGGGTTGAAGCATTCATATACTTCTCAATATGGGTGCATTTATCAGGCCATTGTAATTAATTTGCTGGCAGCTACCTGCTTATCATTATGTCACAGGTATTGCATGCCATGCCCATCTATTTTAAGTTGTTGCTGAGTGGATCACTATATGTAACACCTGGTCCTTTAAAAGAAATTTACAGCTGAAGCAATCTCCAAGAGCACCCTTAGGACTGGAGTCATTATGGGCACAGCAGGTGCACACAAGCATCCAGAACACATTGGTGGGACAGCATCCTGCTCCTTACCCATCAGTTCTTCTACTGCTGCAGCCAGAGTTGAGCCTGCCTTTCCACACTTTGAAGCCTGGATGACCCCTGATGCAGCAGATGGAGGACAAAATAACACTGAATGCATATAGCTGGAGCCTGGATTACACTGTTTGGTTTTGTTTTTTGCAGTGCTGGTGGTGTATAATAGTGGGTCAGGAAGCTTAAGCCTTTTTAAATTTCTGTGCAAGGAACTGTGGGTGCCCTTGGTGTGGCTTCATGTGTGGCCATGCTCCAGCCAGTCTCTGGGGACCCCTCTCTTCTCCCTTCTCTGTTCAAAGCTGAACATCCTCCAGGTTAGGTGGTAGTGTTTCCTCTATGCCTACAGTTCCAGCACCCTGAATGTGTCTCCAACCACAGGACACCCCTGTTGTACCCCCTTCTGTAGGAGCCAGAAGCAGAACAGAAAATCCGCAGAGGGAACTTCTTCCTTGGCCCCTCCGTCTTCTTACTAAATAGCTTGTAATGAAATCTCTATTTACTCTGTAGCCATGCTGTGGTTTCCATACTAATTTGACATTATCTCTTTTCGTTGTAGTGAAGTCTTCTCTCACAGACTCGTGAGATAGGGTTGTGTATGTGAAGAATTACGGACTTCCATGGGTGCTGAGCACAGCTGGCTCCAGAATTGTCAGAGATCAGCACCAGTTTAGATGTCAAAGGACAAAAGGCAAAGAACTGACATCCATCTTCAGATTTCCAAAAAATATTTTGCAAGCAACTGGCCTTCTAGATCCTGGTGGGTCCCAGCTTCCCAGGCTCTCTCCTCAGATCCAGCTGCTTGCTTCTAGTAAGAAGAGGAAGGCGGAATATCAGTGAAATACTCCCTGAAATAACAAGAGGTATGGTTTGAATGTCTGGCATTTTAAAATTCTATATACTTACTAGGTCCATCAGCAAGGTCTGTATTTCTTGCACCCTCTGTAAGGACAAGTGTTGCCACTCTTCCCTTAGGGCTTGTATATGGAACCACACAGAATCTGTTTTTAATTACAGTGGTGCAACTTCTATGTTTATATAAAGAAAAGAGAGAAAACAAAAACAAAAACAAGCTATCAAACAAAACCTAATAAAACTCATCAGATGCATTACATACATTTAACCTGTACTTGTACCAGTGCGAAGAGGACCAAGATAAATAAGGCTTCAATTGATGATGAATGTATACATATTCATTAATGGTGGTGTATCAATTGACTTAACCTAATGCAGCTTTATGCAATATAAAATTATATCTTTGGTCACCATAGCACAACAAGATGAAAGCAGATAAAAAGCAGGCAAACAAAATGCACCTCGGTTCCTCAAAAAAACTTGCTGACTTCCAACAACTTGCAACAGCACACTAGGAAGTCTACAGAGAAAACAATGTACTGTCGTGGATTAGAAACTAGTTAAGTAGAGACAGAGTTTAATGGGGATTAATTAATTTCCCAACTTGTAAGGAGCAAAATATGTGGTACTATGAGTGGTTTTATGACTGGTATAGTTTTCTTCTGTTTAAAGTCAAGATCAACTCGAGTCCTACTTTGATGGAGAAAATCTGTATTGTTCAAAAGGTGTCTGAAGATATTTATAAGGAAATTACTGCATTAACTTCATTTTGCAAACTTGGAAGTTTTCTGGTTTTAAAAAATCAATCCCATTTGTTAGGGATGGAAGAACTAACTTCAAAGCCAGATTTCTTCTCTTTCGATCTCTCTCTTTGTTTTGCACTTCTCTCTCTCTCTCTCTCTCTCTCTCTCATTTATTTATTTATTTATTCATTCATTCATTTTCTCACTGGAAGAAAAGAGAAAATAGATGAAGAAAAGAGGTTCCATTTGCAACCAAGCTATCCCTGTGGATAGTTATCCCAGATTCCTAACATTGTGAGAGAAGGAACAGACCCTCACATGGCTTCACTGACTTAATTACTGACTCAGCCTCCATTGCCATGGTAGATCTGGGCTGTGCTGGTTCTGCCTGTAGCTCCATTGGTTGGATGCCATTTTACAGGGGAGCTTGATATGCTAGGACTTGAAACTACTGAGTCACTCTTCTAACCTCACTCCCATCCTGCACGCTTGCATGGAGGGAGAAACTCACTGGTTTGGTGCTGCATCATCTGTGAATAAGTTCTACACTTTTAATACCTTTAAATTTAATACCTTTACATTTTAAAGCCACAACAAGAAATTATGTGTTTTTAAACCCAATTGTTGCTCTGCTCTCAGAATTCTGCCTCAGCTGTGTCTGCACCACTTTAATGTACATTTTTGTCCCATCTTGAATCCCTGAAAAGAGTACAGGCTTGCTAATCAGCAAATAAGCCTGTCCACATCCCTAATAATAGCAATGGACTGAACAACAGCAGCACAGATATAGGCAGCCATGCTAAGAAGAAGAGGAAGATGCCCAGTGTTGTATTCCCTCCTCATCCTCATGTTGCTGTGTATGGTAGCTCCACATTTCCCCTGCTCCCAAGCAGTGGAACTGGTGCAACAGGGAAGGGCAAAGTGCATCCATGCTCTCTGGTGCTCCCCGTATTGGCAGAGCTGCCAGAATTGACTTTGGAGATGACTTCCGAGATCTATTTGTGAGTAAACAGCTCAAAGGCAGGGATAACCTCATAGTAGAAATGAACAAATAATTTGTAATGAATAATGTATTGATGATTTTCATCTTTTTCTGATTACAAATTGTCCATGAACAAGTCACAGTTTATCAAATATTCACTTTTCAAAACATCAAATTACTGTGAATAATGCATGAGGTACAAGTTGTTCTTGTGTTACTTGTTTTAAATATTAAATACTCAAAATATGAGCTGTTTTGATTGAGTATGTACACCATGTGGTGCAGATCTACTACATCCATACGTGATCCCATGCACAAGGCAAGCATGTACTCTGATGCTGACAGTAGTATAGTTCTGCAGGATTTCCTCTCCAAAACATCCTCCAGCATAAGGAGGCTTTCTGGTATGTACCCAACAAAACTCGCAGATGTGTTGGAAGTAAATCCTGGAAGCCATAAACAAGCCAGGAAGAATTGTTAGAGTTTTCCTTAATATATGTTTTGGGGAGCCACATGCTGCAGAGGAGCATATGAAATGGGACACACTCGTCTGGGTGCCATGTGTGTGCCCATTTTGATTCATTGAGCAACGTGGGATGAGGACATGTCCAAACCAGAGAATGTGGAAGCGCAGGATTTTTTTTGGAGAGCATCATTAGATTGATCAGATTAGTGAAATAATGCAGAGATGGAGTGGACTCTCATCAAGGCCATTTATTTCAGGTGAGAATATGTTGCCTTTTTCTAAACCCACGGAATCATTACTTAGGGTATTTGATCCTACCCAAAGGTAGCTCCTGAACTTCTTGTTTTCAACTCAAATTTACTCTTAGCCAAAGGATACACTTAGCCAATCTTCTCTTCAGACTTAACTTCTTAAGTGAAGAACTTGCCAAAAAGTGTAATACCAGTTATGGGCTGAGCTGAGAATAGAAAATAGCTTCTCAACTCAGTGCCTGATTCACCCTGTCTCATTTCACATTATGTAAGAAAGCCAAGTAAAACGTCAGCGTCTTACTTAGTGTCCTCTATCTCCAACACACACTGATTTTATCTGAGGTTGCATATAACCCCTCTTCCTTTCTTCCCTTCTTCCCTTCTTCCCTTCTTCCCTTCTTCCTTCCTTCCTTCCTTCCTTCCTTCCTTCCTTCCTTCCTTCCTTCCTTCCTTCCTTCCTTCCTTCCTTCCTTCCTTCCTTCCTTCCTTCCTTCCTTCCTTCCTTCCTTCCTTCCTTCCTTCCTTCCTTCCTTCCTTCCTTTCTTCCTTTCCTTCTTTCCTTCTTTCCTTCTTTCCTTCTTCTTTTTGCCTCAGTTTAGGATCTTGCAGAAGTGAGCTAGCATAGCATTGTCTTCTTGAAAAAAAAAAGGGCAATTCTTTGTTTTGTTTTGTTTTAGTGTCTTCTTTGCTTTGGTATTTCTTCCACTCCTAGAGATTCAACAGCTTTTTGTTACATGACATGAAACCACCACCAACATTCCCTGCTATGATTGTAAAATATCGTTAAATATTACATAGTTGAGGTGAGAACCAGATGGCATGATTTCTTTATATTCCAGGATTTATATTCATTTCCTATGAAATATGATATATTCCTATCTGATTTAAAAGTTGTCAGAATCTAACATGCTGGGTTTACACCATTATCATTCTCTCCAATATGTTTACATCTTGAAACTTCTTTACATGGAAAGTTTGCTAGCATATACTATACGGTGGTTACTCAATTTAACAGCGCTTTCTCATGTGCTATTGATCTGCTTCAAAGAAACTGCTTTTGTTTCAGGGGACACTGCTTCTCACCTTCCAGGAGAAACTAATTTTAATTTAATCATTAAAATTTGCATGTAAAGTACATATTGCAATTAGAGTGCCCAATATTGCTAAAGGGAAAAGACTTTGGGGGCTGGAGTTTTGTAATACTTCAAAGCAGGTGGAAAGAAATGTCTTAATCTTGATTTCCTCAGGGTAAAGAGTGGGGGAGAGGGGAAGAAAGGAGCAGAAGATTCTCATATAAAATGAGGAGTAGGAGAGGGTGGCTACTCTGCTTTCAATAGAGTGTTTCGAGAGGCAGATGCCATATATGAATAACTATCAGTGTAACATTTTTTATATTGGAAAATCAATAATGGGCTTGCCTCCCTTGAATCATTTTATAGATGAGCTGATAAAAAGAATAAAAATCTCATTTGTGCCCAGGATACTGCCCTTCTACTGTTCTTGAGCATCTCTGCACATTAGCTGCCACCCAAGGAGTAGCCAGTCCTTCATCCTCTGCTGGCAATGAAATTGTAAATTCACTGCAAACAGTGGAAAAGGCTAGGACTTCAAATGTTTTTGTTTTTCTTGGTTGTATAAAATCAAATTTAAGAAAAACTGAAAGGACATTTTATTCATTTTATTTCATCTTCATTTTCTATCATTTGATTTCAACAGAACTGGAATTGTTTCAGTTTGAAGAGGTCAGATTGGATTGACTTATCTATTGCATTGCCTTTCAGGTGGCATATACTCTTACAGTATAAAGTGCTCCAAATGTTCAGTGTCTTCCCATGAAAAACAATTACACTGGGACATTTTGAACAAGAGTTCTTAGACAGGAAAGGCACATTCAAGCAGAATCTCATGATATACTGAAGAAGGAAGACATTTTCCCTACTAGTTAGTATCCACAGCAGGAGCACCTCAGTTTGCACAAAAGATTTAAATCTGTCTGAACCTATTAGAATTAGAATAGTTCAGTTGAAAGGGAGTTACAAAGGTTATCTAGTCTGAATGCCTGACAGCTTCGGGGCTAGCCAAAAATTACAGCATGTTATTGAGGGCATTATCCTAATGCCTCTTGAACACTGACAGTCATGGGGCATCAACCCAAAAGCCTGTTCCAGTATTTGACCACCCTCACAGTAAAGAATTTTTTCCTAATGTCTGGTCTGATCTAAATAGGAATAAAACAAATGGCAAGCACAGCAACGCAAAATACATTATAAATGTGGCTCCTTCTCATGGAAATTATAGCAGGGAAACTATCTGTTGAGGAATATTCAGTACAGCTTGCTACTTGCTGTTGTATCAGAAGAGGTTCAGATTCAGTATTAGGAAAACATTCTTTTCCAGATGGTGATTGGGCATTGGATCAGGCTCCCTAGCGCAGTGGTCATGGCATCAAGCTGTCAGAGTTCAAGAAGCATCTGGATAATGCTCTCAGACATAGGGTTGGAATTTTGGGTGGTCCTGTGAGGAGCCAGGAGTTGGACTCAGCAAAGGGAGCTCATAAGCTCTTTGACTACTTTTTACGTGGTCTGATAGCAATAGGACAAAAGGAAGTGGTTTTAAACTAAAAGAGGAGAGATATATGTTAGATGTTAGGAAGAAATTCTTCACTCAGAGGTGGTGATGCACTTGCACAGGCTGCCCAGAGAAGCTGTGGGTGCCCCATCCCCGGAGGCATTCATGGATGGGGCCGTGGACAGCCTGAGCTGGTGAGCTGGAGCTGGGTGGGATTTAAGGCCCATTCCAACCCATGCCATTCTATGATTCTATCATCTTCATGGATCTCTTTCAACTCAGGATATTCTATGATTCTATGGTTCCATGATTTTAAGATTGGATCTTCAACTACAGTAAATTAAACTTTAAATTACTGTACATTAAAATTTTAAAGCTGCAACTTCTGGGGAATTCAAAGGTGAACAGTTGGCAGTAGCTTGCCAGGAAAAAGAGGAAAAGATATTGCTGCAGTTGATAGTACTTGGGAATATTCTCAGGTGTTGGGGTGGGATCATCTGCACTGTAAAGGGGACCCCAATCACTTGTGTCCCCTCCAACCAATGAGCAAGGTAGTCTAGGCTGTAGTACTTCAGAAAATACCCTGGCAAGGAGAGAATAAAATCAGCCAACTCTTCCGCTGTGTCATCCAATGTCACTTCTTGCCATGCTTGTCTTTGAATGAATCACAAATCACTTTGTGGGTGATCACATTGTGAGTTTCATTCCAGAAGTGGTCAGCTCATTAGTCTCACTTCTTGAGGATACGCAGCCTCCCACACTGGCAGGACTGATTTCTCTCCTTTCTCTACTAACTGTCCATAGAGTGACTAATCCACCTGAAGATATGGCCAGATGAATATCATCCCACACCTCTGACCTCACTGAAACCTCACTGTAACACTCGCTTCTGAAAGTTAATAGAAAAAAGGGAATGAGTACAGAAGTGTTCATTTATAAGTGGGAAGAAAGAGTGCAATGGAGTGCTCAGCACTCTAAAAATACTTCGTATAGAACTGATTAAAGGCCCGTTTAAGTTAGTGGGAAATTTCTATTTTGAAGGACTTTCAGTTTGAGGTAGTAGGTGTGAATTACTGAATAAGTGGATCACAAAAAAAGATGAGGATGATAAAAGATATGTTCATGATGAGAGAGGAGAGAGATGCATGGAAAGATGCTTCAGAGCACCAGAGCATCCAAGGAAGAAAGAACGTGTATTAAGAGTGACAGAGAAGCAGATCAGAGGGAACAGAGAGGGGAAGCCAAGCAAAGCTTGTTCACTGTACTCCAGCATAGGAGGAAGGGTCTTAATGTGGCCTCATCACTGGACAGTGGCCTGGGGGCTGGCAGGGTCATTGACTGGTTTTCTGGTCCACCATCACTATCTAACCCCATCTAACCACACCGAGCTGTGCAGATGACCTGGACTCCATGGAGGTGGGGAAAGCAGAACTCCAGGCAGACAGGTTTTTTTCCTGACTCTGTGCTGTCTGTTGTGAGATGATGCTGTCTATCAGGAGGTGCTCTATGCTCACACCCAGTATATGTGAACCCTTCAGCTGAGTATCTCTGTGCAACAGCAGATCTCCTTGTTTACAGGATTTTAAGGGTCTGATTTTGCTGCATGAGAGGTATGACCTCCATGCCACAGATGGCTAAATGAAGTGACTTTTCTGCAGATTACTCCTGCATGGATGTCTTCCTGCTTATCTTGTTTCCTTCAGTTTTACTTTAGGTAGAATAATCCAGCATTGTTCAGAAAATGTTTTGTGCCCTGTGCTCTGAAGGCAGGTGATATTTTTTAATGGATTCGGTCTTCCTTTACAGCAGAGACAGTAGTAAAAAATTCACCCATATCATGAACTATATGTAAACCTTTAGTTTATACCAGTTTGTTTAGAGCAGGATGCTGAGTAGAGAATTACAAATTTGTCCAGCCTGAAGAAGGTGGGTTTATATCTATTAGGACAGTAGTCCCTAGAGCCTATTTCCTCTTGCACAAGGGGAAATTACTGTCTCATTTTAGGGAAAAGAATGCAAGGATTTAATAATTTTGTGCCAAGTCTTAAGGCAGGATTGAGAGACTAACAGGCTGATTGTGGTGTTTTCATTTCACAGGGAAATAGAAGCTGCCTTCACATCTTGACCCAAAATATTGAGGCTTCTTCTAGTTAAGGTGGTATCTGCATCTTTAATGAGACTGTGACTCAGAGAGCAGGTGATGGCTATTTCTTTCTGTGTATGGAACTATAATCCTTCTCAATTATCAAAGACATAAATTACTATTATTTCCTTACCCAATTGAGCATCTTCCCTAAATATGTGAAAGAAAAATTGTGGGTTGTCTAGTGAATTTGCTCCTTGGAAAGACTGCCTATTCTTAATATGCAAGTTCAGTGCAAGTTCAAAAGTTTATCAGTGCAAAGACTGCATTCTGATAATTTATCTGTCAGGCAGTTTCTTAGCTCATATTCTGATACTTTGAACTAAGATGTTTTTGTACTGCCTTCATGCAAAAGTAATCAAACAGCACTTAGCACAGGTCTATCACAGTATCTATTGATGATAATCAAACTCTAGTTTTCACACTTGCTAGGCTCAGTGCCTCTCACAGGATAACACAAGGGCTACCAGATGAAGTCTCAGTATCTTTTACAACCTGCTCTAGAAAAGTAAGGTGTCACAGAAGAGGGGAAAAACAAAATGCCTATCTTTGGGAAGTAGGGTGAAAAAAATGTGTAGTTCAGTCTTATGGCCCTCCTAGTTTATTGGAAGTTCATGGAAAATGTTGAAACAATAAACATAAACACTTTTTGAACATACAGAGGAATTAATGAATTTATATAGAAACAAAAATTGATTTGACAGGAATAGACAATGTCAATCTAACACTACTTGATAATTATCAGTCATCAAAAAGAGAAACAAGAATAATTCACTATTTTGATTTTTAGGGAGATTTACATGTTACTTCAGGTAACTTTTTTCTAAGCCAATTAAGATGGAGCAGTAAGATGGCCTGGATGGAGCAGTACCTAAGATGGGAAATAATATTATCCAGGTAACAAGAAACAGTCAGGATCCAGTACTCAAACAAGTTGAAGAGGATGAGATTCTGCAGGAGTTCGTCCTTGGCCCTCTTCTAGTCCATATTTTCAATATCAAGCTATATGTGGAAAAGTAAAGTACTTACAGTTTTTCAAAAGGTCAGTCATTGAGAATAGCTACAGATAATTGGAAAATTGTCCTGACAGTTAGAGAGGATGCCCTGAAAAGTAGTGTATCAACAGTGAAAAACACAAGGTACTATTCTTGGGAAAGCTTCATCAAATAAACACAGAATAGATAACAGCTGGCAAAATACAGGTTCTTCATGAAAGCATGTGGGGACTGTTATGAGTCATGAGCTGAGGAAGAAGAAATAATTGCAAAGCCAGCAAAAGCTACAGTAGTATAAACAGAAACATAGGATGTGCAAGAAATTGTTCCATTCTGTTCGGCTCCTATGAACCTGAACTGCCTGGACAGCTGTATGGCTGCATCCCGTGCTGGGTAAGGTCTTTTGGAAAGCATGTGAGTCATTCAATGGTAGAAAGTCCAAAGGAGATCACCAAAATTGACCAGGAGTCTAGAAAGGAAGTGTACAAACCATATGGGTTATTTTAGCCTAAGATACACAGGACTGTGGGAGGAAACAATCCTAACAGTCACAGCAAAACAAAATTGCCAAAGGGGATGATCTGTTTACCAAAACTGAAGTGTACAAAAGATGGTCTAGAAAATGGCCACAGCTTTCTGGAAAGCTGACAAATTATTTCTTTCGTGACTTACAAGTCTGAGTCCTCCCAGCAGGACAGGACCAATAAATGGATTTAGTGCTCAGCAGGACAAAGTCGTTCTCGTAGAATTATAGAATCATAGAAACACTGAATCATAGAATCAATTAAATACCCTAATCCAAAAAGTTGGAAGGGACCCTCAAGAATATTTGGGTTCAACACTTGGCTCCATACAGGATCACCCACAATCCAGCCCTATGTCTAAGAGCGCTGTCCAAGGGCTCCTTGAACTCCAGCAGCTTGGGGCTGTGACCACTGCCCTGTGCAGTCTGTTCCATGGCCTGACCACCCTCTGGTGAAGAACCTTTTCCTAATACCCAGCCTGATCCTCCTTTGACACAGCCCCATGCAGTTTCCATGAGTGATGAAACACATCTACGTGGTCTCCTCTGTGAAGATGATACATGATGAGGAGCACCACCACCATAGTCAGAATCTATTGAAGGGGCAATCAGAAACTGGTGGAGCTCTCAGCCAGTTGCTGGAGAGCTCAGAGAATGTTTATAGGAGGTTGATCTGACTCGTGGAGTTGTGCACTTGGAGAAAGAAAAAAGATGATGTCACATAGGAGCAGAACATAAACAAAAACCTATAGAACCTCTGTTAGACCCCTAATTATTTTCCTTCCTTCCCTGACCTTACAGATCTCAAGACTGACAGATTTTCCTAACTCCAGGTGTAGCCTGTCGAAAAATCTATGAAAAATCAGATGTGCTTTCCTGAAATGGAATTTAAGAACATCTTCGAGCTGACCAAAGAATATACCTAGAGAAGTGGTAACCTTTTGTTTGGATAAAACTTTCACTGGGACCAAAACATAGTTGCTTACATAAGTTGTTTTTTGGGTGTTTTTTTTAAGACTTCGTCTTAAAAAATTACAGTATGATGGATGGCTGAAGGAAACCTACGTTTTGGGATGTTGTTGAGGAGGGATTCATTTTATTTACCTGTTTCTGAAGTAAATTTCTATGTTTTTATTCTGCAAAAACAATGTTCAGATTACAAAATCTTCACATTGAAGGGATATCTGCAGTTCTATGAGAAGTCTTTCGAAACTCTCTCAAGATACTCTTTCACATTTTGTCTATAACCAACAACCTTTCATAGAATCATAGAATCGCTAAGGTTGGAAAAGACCCACAGGATCATCCAGTCCAACCATTTGCCCATCACCAATGGTTCTCGCTAAACCATGTCCCTCAACACAACATCCAAACGCTCTTTGAACACCACCAGGGTCGGTGACTCCAACACATCTCTGGGCACTTTCTCAGGACAGATGCCTTGGAGTTAACTCAGCAGAGTCATGCTGATGTAAACTTGGAGTAAGTGAGAGCAGTGTGACTTACATTTCTTCCTCTGACTCATAAGTCAACAGAAAAGATATAAATGTACTTGAGGTAAATAGCTCCCCCAAACTGATGTTCCTTTTTATGTTGTCACTCAACTGTGGAACAGTCTTCACTGTGATAATTATAAACAAAGAAGAATTGCTTCTTTTTTTAGTAGATTCCTAAGTTTGACAAGTGGTAACTTGTTTTACCTTTCAGACTGGTACTAGTAAGCTGAACTAAAAAGGTGTGGTTCTCTGGTCTAGCACTGGTGGATGGTGTAAGGAATACTGCCATTTAGTGTGGAAAAAAGTCCGTTTTTATCATATGTAGTAATATGGAACAACACTATGTAGTAAGTTCATTGCCTCTTACCTCATGCTTATTAAATGGCACCCATAAATACTGAACATGCCTGTGACTTAGTTTTGGTATCTCAAATTACACATTTCTAGAGTTTAGGGAATATCTGACCAGAGATGAACTTTACTGGTGCATCAGTTCTTGGATCTTTCCCAAAACATATGCAGGGACTGTCACTCTTCTTATTTATGGCCTCTAGAGGAATGATTTAAACGTGTTATCATCAATCCCTCAAGAAAAATAGTGAATGTTTCTAGAAAAATCCAATTTATTCTAGTGGAAACAACCAGTGTTGAGCCAGCCCATTTAATTCGGATATTTCTTAATCATTCCTAATTATTTTTATTCAGGTTTTTAATGAAATGTTAAAACACACTTAGGAGCACTCTTTCTCTGCATCCCTTAAGAATTTGTTACTGTTTTCAGAAGACACTATCCTGTTATCACTGAAGACAGGGAAGAAGTCCCTTTGACTTAAATACCACCAGAAAATTACCCAAAGTGAGCAATTTTGCCAATTGGAAATTATTTATTCCTTGAAGGGCTTACGTGAATATGTTCTAGAAAGCCCTGACAACATTCAGCTTCCAATGATTTCAGTGCGGGTTGAGAGTGCTCAGTAAATTGCAGTACTAGATTATAATTAACAAAAACAAGTAACTTCAAGTAAAGCGTAAAGCAGAAAATAACAACTTCTCTGGTATCTGTATTTTACTATCACAGTGTATAACCTGAACACTGAGTGGAAATTATACCTTTTCAGTTGTAAAAACTTCTTCCATAGTTTAGACACAGTCTTACACTCAGAAATGTTTGCCACTTTCTGTTCATGCTCATAAGGTTGTGACTAAGATAAATAGATTTCAGAGATACACTGGAGTAGGAGTATGTGGGAGGAATTTCATATTACTAGCTCATTTTTTAGCAGATAGATAGAATTTTAAAAGCCTGTTGAATTTTGTGCTTGATTCCTTTAGAAGGGAATATGACAAAGATTCCTATGGAATACACATTTTTACAGAATAGCAAAATTTAATTTTATATGAACTGGAAGATAGAATGAAAAGCTACTGAATAACACCTAATGAAAACAATTTTAAATCCTGCCATGTAGAAGCATGGCAAAAGGATATTAATGGCAACAAGAACTTTAAATAAATTTAAAAGTGTGCAAAACTTGGCCCAGTTTCTCTCTGAACAAGTTTCAGGACTTCCATTGTGTGTTAAAGTGAAAAGGATGAGGCACCAAATCTCAAAGCTTTTTTTTTTTTTTTTTTTTTTTGGCTTGTCTTAAATCCTCATTTCGTTGCATCTCCCCTGGGCTGTGCCCTGGGCTTTCTGTACCCCTGCCAGCACTGCCATTCCCACCAACCTCTGACAGGTTGCTTCAAGTACACATGGTTAAACCAGTGCAAGGCTATTTTGTGTGCATTTCTACTTCAACAATATATTTTTTAAACAAAGGTAAAGATTATATTTGGAAGCCAAACATAACACCTAACAGAGTGAGATTGCTGCGGGAGTGAGAGTGGAGAGCAACAATGAGAATGGTCCAAGGGGAAATGGCATGTCAAACTGATGAATCTAGGCCTTCTCTCAAAGATTTAGTACTCATACAAGTATAATGATACTATGTCCAAGCAACTGGAAGAGAAGAAGGTGATCAGGAATAGTCAGCATGGATTCACCAAGGGAAAATCATGCTCAACCAATCTCATAGCCTTCTGTGAGGGCATCACCATCTGGGTAGATGGGGGGAGAGCAGTGGATGATCACCTACCTTGACTTCAGCAAGGCTTTTGATACTGTCTCCCAAGACATCCTGATAATGAACCTGAGAAAGTGTGGGATAGATGAGTGGATGGTTAGGAAGGTTGAGAACTGGCTGACTGGCTGAGCTCAGATGGTGGTGATCAGCAATGCAGTCTGGCTGGAGATCTGTGACTAGTTGTGTTCCCCAGGAGTTGGTGCCAAGTCCAGTCTTGTTCAACATCTTCATAGACAACCTTGATGAGGGGATAGTGCCCACCCTCATTAAGTATGGTGATGATAGAAAGCTGGGAAGTGTGGCTGACACGCCTGAAGGCTGTGCTGCCATTCAGAAAGACCTGGACAGACTGGAGAGCTGGGCAGCAAGAAACCAGGTGAGGTTTAACAAAAGCAAACGTGGAGTCTTGCACATGGGAAGGAACAACCACAAGTATCAGTACAGGCTGGGGCATGACCTGCTGGAGAGGAGCTCTGGGGAGAAGGAGACCTGGAGGTCCTGGTGGTTGACAGGTTGGCCATGAGCCAGCAGTGTGTCCTGGTGGCCAGGAAGGCCAATGGGATACTGGGGTGCATTAAAAGGAGCGTGGCCAGCAAGTCAAGGGAGGTGATTCTCTCCCTCTGCTCTGCCCTGGTCAGGCCTCCCCTGGAGTACTGTATCCAGTTCTGGGTTCCCTGGTACAAAAAAAGACAGGGATCTGCTGGACAGAGTCCAATGGAGGGCCACAAAGATGATAAAGGACCTGCAGCATCTCCCCTGTGAGGAAAGGCTGAGTGACCTGGGTCTGTTCAGTCTTGAGAAAAGAAGACTGAGAAGGGATCTTATTAGTGTTCATAAATATCTTAAGTGTGGGAGTCAAAGGGACATGGGCAACCTCTTCTCAGCTGTCTGTGGGGACAGGACAAGGGGAAACAGCCATAAACTGGAGCATAGGAAGTTCCATTCCAGTATGCAAAGGAACTTCTTCACAGTGAAGGTAACAGAGCACTGGAACAGGTTGCCCAAAGGGGTTGTGGATTCTGTTTCTCTGGAGATATTCAAGACCCGCCTGGACGCCTACCTGTGCAGCCTGCTGTAGGGGGCCTGCTTTGCAGAGGGGTTGGACTCAATGATCTCTAGAGGTCCCTTCCAGCCCCTACAGTTCTGTGATTCTGTGATTCTGATGAAATCCATTGATAAGCATGATGCACTTCGTAACAGAGGAACAAATACAAATAGAAGGGAACATAGAAACAAACCATCCAAAGTAGAGCTCTTGGGGGACAACAAAAACTGAACTTTAGTGTATGATAGAAAGAAACAGGAGAGCCTTAATGTAGGGGGAAAGGAGAAGAGCTGAGAAGTGTTAGGCTGAGGAAGGCTGTAGATGTCATCAACAGCCAGGGAAATCAAAAGATGAAAAGGGTATTAACAGAAGTGATTGAGATTTTATGTGTCACTGTCTTCTGTTTTTTTCATCTCATCTTCCCCCCTCCTGCGTCCTGTTGCAAAAAAGCAAAGCTGGATTTGTGTCATCTATTTGCAGAAGAGTGATTATTACAGTCACGAGATTATGACTTTACTGATGAATGAACTCAGAAAGAAAAGTGTATGCTAGATCAAATATCTATCTGAATCATAAAAGTAACAGAAACAGATCCACATTTATTTATTTACTTGTTTATTTCTGCATGAGGTTAGTTTTGCCAGGACAAAATCTTTTCTAACTCTTTAAATTGTAAGAAGTGGCTTCCATAGGAATCCTTGGGAATTCTACAGGAATCCTATGGAAATCCAGTGTTTGACATAGACTCATAATCAGTACTTTTTCTGTGACATGCTGGTCCTTTACATACCATCCTGATGTGCATTATGTATAACATATTCATCATTATTTTTCAGCTGAGCAGCCTCATTAACCCTGCTCTCCTCTCCCATGTGTTTGAATAGTTTTCAAAGGAACACAGAATCCCAGAAGAGCTGGGGCTGGCAGGGAACTCTGGGTCTACTTGTCCCAGACTGCTCCAGCAGTGACACCCAGAGCAGGATGCCCAGGCCCGTGCCCAGGTGGCTTTTGGAGATCTTCAAGGAAAAGATCCCACACCCTCACTGGGTAGCTGTGTCAGTTCTCTTTCACCTGCACAGCACAGAGGTGCTCCTGATGTTCAGAGGGAGCCTCCTGTATTTCATTTTGTGCTCATTCCCTCTTGTCCTGGCACTGGGCACCACTGACAGAGCTTGACTCTGTCCTCTCTGCACCCTCCTGTCAGGTATTTATAGACATCAATGAGATCCCTTCTGTGTCTCCTCCAGGTTGTGGGAAGCAGGTGACTGTTTCTGGTTTCCAGGTTGAGCAGGTATCAGCTTCCAGGGCGGGAATGTGGATGACACAGTGCATGGTCCACTGCATGGGACCCCAACACTGAACACAAGGATCATGGAGAAAGATCTAGTGGCATCCTCCGTCTGATACCTCATGGCAGCAGATGCCAAGGTGAACTTCACATGTTCCTGTGCATGTGCATACACACGTACTAAGCACATGCATCAAATATTGGGATTGCCCTTGGGATGAAAGCTCACTGCATTATGCTCAGGGATGAGCTGTACAGGGCAGCCCATCCATTGGGGCCCTCACAGCAGTTAATGTGGCTTGCGTGCCGCTGTTTGCACAGGAAAACTGAAAAGACGGAGGGTTTCCAAAGGTTCTGTGACACTGAGATGACTCTTCAAAGCACTGTGCCTGTCCATCTCTTCCCTAGAGCATTAGTCTGGTAAGCAAGATCATAACATTGGTTTATATGCCCAATGAATAGATTGAACAAGGAAATAATGTTTTGCCATCACTTACTAGCTACACACCATTGCCAAGTCCTGTTCATCAGCTACAGCTACAAGTTTCTCCATGCAATATGGAGATGCCCCCAAGCTGCATCTACTGCAACATCCATCGCTATCAAACCCAGCCGTGCTGTTTCTACTTTCAACCTCCTGTGCCTTTAACTGAGATGCTTACATTCACTGCAAGATCACTAAGCAAGAATATCTGTCAAGAAATAATGAGTATTTGCCGAGCAACCATCTTAATCACCTCATTTCAGTTCACTTGTATATTTACAGCAAGGCAACAGCATGATGTGCCTTGATTGGTATTCATGCAGAGGTTGCACAAGCCATGGCATGAATGGAGAAATGCTGAGCAGAACAATGAACTCGGCTGATGTGCACGAGAGCGGCCACTTCTCCTGGGCATCAGCTCCTTTGGAAAGAAATCTGTTTAGTTCCATGAACTTTTCTAATGCAAACTTGTGTAAAAAATGAAGGATAATTAGCAGTGTGGCTTTCAGCCTCTAAATGGATTTTTATGTTCTGAGAAAGATGGCGACAACAAGATTCTGGATGATTTGTGGGAGGGAAATTCTGCTCCCAGTTAGCTGTCCTGTGTAGGATGCCCACAGTCTGGGTGACTGTGAAAGCTATGAGCATTTCCCAGGATGCAGGGCTGTGAGTGCTGGCATTATTTGCATAGAGCCTGCTGCAGTAGGTGAAACTCTATTTAGCATCCCCAGAAAGGGAATGAGGAGAGAGAAATGCCCTGTCTGGCTGGGGATGCCTGAGAGATGGTGCAGCACAGGTAGGACAGAATGCTGTCGCTCTGGGAGCAGCCTCATAATTTATGAGGGGCTGCCAGGAAACAGGTTTCCTCTCTGGAGGGGTTTTATTGATGTGCTAGCTTTGTTTTGTTAATGAGATAGACACTGCATCCTTCTGCTCATAGGTGGTGGTGACTCACTGCAAAGTTAGGGCTGAGAAGTCAGCAAAGAGACAGAATAAAGAAAATCCATGGCACAGTGTTTGCCATTCTCCAACTCCTCTGTGTTTAATTCTCCTTCACCAAAGTGTTTTAATCCTTGTGTTTAGATTTTCCATCACACATTCATTTCAGATGCAGGCTCAGTGTTTTGAAGGGCACTTAGTAGTGGTTTTACCCAGATTCAGATTATTTGCAGTCCAGGGGGAAAGCATGCATTCCTTGCAAGGCAAGTAGAAAACATAACTGAACACAAATCAAAAGAATGATTATGGCACGCACGCTCTGTACCTATTACTGAATCCCCAAGGCTCTTTCTGTTTGTTTAGGTGCTTTTTCTTCTGCCGCCTCTGGTTGGACTGGGTGTAAACTCAGCAATGAAT
Organism: Gallus gallus; assembly: GCF_016699485.2. NCBI lineage: Eukaryota > Metazoa > Chordata > Aves > Galliformes > Phasianidae > Gallus > Gallus gallus. The sequence continues at coordinate 19,824,626 of NC_052572.1, forward strand.
AAGAGCGGTTAAAATGGATAGCATAAAAAGATGCTACATTAGTGAAAGATCCCATGTTTCAAACTTAGATTTAAGTGAAAACTACCAAAGGAGCACCTTGCAGTGGTCTCACATAGATCTTTTTTTCAGCGCATCAGAGATTTGCATATATATCTATCATAGGGTGCTCTTCTGATCTCATTCCAATCCCAAGCAAGCTCAGATTCACTGTGTGATGAAAAATGGCATTTGCACGAAGTGTAGAGAAAAAGCATTGTTTCTACAGCGCATTATGTTTTACAGTGCTCATGAGACGGCGCTTCATGTCCCATAAAAAGCATTATCTGTAACTTACCGCCCATGCCAGAAAAAGCAACACTGTGCCTTCAAAAGAGATGTCTTGTTTCTGAAAACACTTTATCTCTCACATTTCCCAACCCACAAGATAAGCTGTGTTTATAAGCAAATCCACTCAACCCCCTAATAATGACCTAGGGTAAACATCTGACATGGGCTGCTTTCAGGCTCCTCTTTGTTTAAGCATGAATTGTTCATTTTTATGTCTTTTGTACACTCCCTAAAGGAGAGACAGATGATACTAGGGATGTTTTACATTATCAGTTTTGGCAGAGGTTACACCTGTGTTTATCTGATCCTCTTCTATTGCATTACAAGTGGTAAGATAAACTGCTGGGCATACAAAGGTCATTAATTTCAGGGCATGTTTTCACATTGGATTTTTCATTTAAAATGCATTAGATGCAAGATGGCCAGTTGTCAAGGTTCCTCGTCATCTGCAAAACCTGTGGCAATCTTATGTAACAAGAAACTGCCTTCCCATGTCTGGGGCTCACCACCTTTTAAAATATGAGTGCCTACTCTGTTTGCATGAGGAAACTGCTACGTTCCTGCCGGCTCTGTCACTCTTCTGCCAATTGTGACATCTTTGGAGAGTCCCATCTCAGCTATGGATGCCCACCTCCACCTTCTGCCAGTGCCAAACAGAACAGCAACAATCAAAACCTGTTAAACGTGAGTCTGTATGGGACAACAGAGTGGGAAAAACAATACAGCTTGGGAGAGCTCAATAAAATCAGTACACAACTTTGAAATGAGAAAAATAACACAGAAAGTGTATGGTTTTTTTCTTTTTTCTTTCTCTCTCTCTCTCTCTCTATTTATTTATTTATTTATTTATTGTGCTGGGCTTAAGATTTCTTAATCACTCAACAGGATATACAGCACCCCTTGCTTCTGACAGTAGTTGAAGCTCCAAAACAAACAAACAAACAAACAAACAAAATCTATCAACAAAGTAACTTGCTGGCTTGCTCCTCAGCTCCATATCTTGTGAACAATACCAGTTTTCATGGTTTTCAGAGAAAAAAAAAAAAAAAACACACAACAGTATTGTATTTTTTTTTTATCTTACTGCAAAAAGCATTCAGCAAGCTCTGAGGTTGAGGCCAACGAACACCAGGCAGTTTTGTTAACACCCCTACATATAGCTCACAGTGTATCTTTGGCATTCTCTGGCAGACAGAGCTTTGGCAATGGAGTCGTTCAGGGACTGGACAGGTGTCCTTTGCTGTCCAAATGGAGGACCATTTAGATGTAGATAAGTTATAAAGCTGTCGGCTGAACTGCTGAAGGCTGAAAGAAACAAAAGAACTAGATCTGCTCCAGACTTTTCCCCTCACTGTTTTCTACTAATGTTGTTTCCAAATGACTGTGAGGATGATACTCCCGTGTAGACACCCTTCTTCTCATATCATATAAGGCAGGGGTGAGAATTCTCTTTGTGGCATGTTTTCCTGTGCTCAGCTGCCAGAAAGTAAGGAACAAGCTATGATGCTGCTGCCTTTTTCCTCCCATGTTTTTGTCATAATCTTGATTCCTCTATTTCCAGCCTGGAAAAATCCATAAAAGTGTAAAATCTCAGTGGAGCTGCAAAGCATTCAAAGCACAAGATGTGGTGATTTTTCCCTCCTCTGTCCCTCACATCAGTCTTACCCAGAGGGAGGGGAAGAGGAATTGCTTCATTTCTGACGCTTCAGAAGCAGAGCAGGATTTCCTTTTTCACAACAATTTTCCTTTGGATGCAAATGTTCTGGGTAGCTCTCTTTCCATTCTCCATTGGCTCTTCATATGGTCTTGGAGGCCCCAGAATAACACAAGACACTGTGCATTTAGATTTTTTTTCTGTGGCTACCTTGATTCTACCTGCACAGCTGTGTGGGAAGGGCCATGACAGTGGGATATTTGCAAGACCTGATTGTTTCGTCCTGTCTCCACTGCAGAACTGCTCATCCAAAAGGGTAATATCCCACCACTGACTGATTCCAAATAGCAGCAGCCAAACTCATGGTCTTTGTTAAAACACACCTTACTTAAGGGCTAATATGAACAGAAAAAAAAACACACCCCTGCATATAAGGCATAAAAACAGTTAGCAGGTAGAGTGGGAGAAAAAAGATCGAAGTCATTTTATCTAATATTGCCAGAAGTGCAAGCAGGTGAAAGCAAAGTCAGCTGTATTTCTTTACTCGATGTTATGTTCCCGGTGGATAATATAGCCATGATTCTGTGCAGAGGCATGAGAAGGGTTGGGCATCATTCTTGGATGGGCACGACAACATGTTCAGTGTTTGGACAGTGCTCTCAGACATACGGTTAACCGTCCCCCAGGCTCCAAGGGTCTGCTCGTAATCTGAAGGATCTCAGGGACAAAACCCTCTCCCGAAGTGCTCTGGCTGGGATGCAGCCTCCTGCTGCCTTCAGTTAGTTAGTGTTACTTCCTGGTGCTCCCTCAACTGTTCAGAGAGAGCAACAGCAAGCTGAGCTGGTGATACCTCCACCAGGCATCGGCAATTTCCCATCTGGAAAAATCCTATCACTTCTTGAAAGAGGGTAAAGATGAAGCTGAAGGTGGAGGTGAGTGAAGATGAGGATGAAGATGACGATGAGGATAAAAATGAGGAGAAGGTGAAGGTTCTTCAGTCTTGGGTGATGTTTCACACTAAACAGCTGCTTTCCTTTCCAAATAAAAGCCAAACAAAAATTGGGTGGTCAATAATTTATTTGATCTTTGCTGCTCCCTTTCCCTGTCTTCCAGAAAAGCCCCATCGTTGGTGGTGATGTGCCCCAGAAAAACTTAGCATCACAGTGTGGGAGGCAAATTCCAAGAAACTTTTAGAGGCAGATTCTGCATCCCCTTCTAGAGGTGAGTCACTCCAGACTTATCTGCAGAGTAAGACTGGTTCATGCTTCTGAATCTGGATTCTCTTGGCAGAAAGAAGTAGTCATCTTCACACCTATCCCCTGCATCTCTCTCCCTTGGCCGCTATTTCTAAATGAGCCAGACAAGCTGTATTTTCTGTCCTAGAGAGACGGGTTGTGGCAGTTGCAGTTGCAGCAGTCAGTGAGAAGATGATGTGTTTTAACAGGAGCAGAAGAAATCCTCATGTAGATGTGGAGTATTGGGTGAGTTTATAAAGCCCCTGGGAGGAGAGGCACCTCAGAAATGTAAGATCACCATTATTACCACTAAACACACAAAGCAAGAAAATTAATAATTCCCCCTGTACAATAAATTCACTCTCCTGCAATGGCACATTGTAGCCTGTTTCACAAAGAACACTGCACTGATCAGTTCGTTAGGCAGCTGCAGGAAAAAGCTTGCAGAGAGGGAGAGTTTCTTTTGTCAGTTGCTTTGGTGAAAGGAGGGAAGGATGGAGTTGGGAGAAAGGAAGAAAAGAGTTTTCCTCTTACTTCAGCAGCTCTCTATGGGGAAACTCCTGGAATTTGTGTTGAAGAGATGCTGCTCTCCATACTGACCCTCAAGTACAGAGTGGCTTTTGGTAGCTGTCTTCTGTTTCTTCAGAGCAACAGAAGAGACCAAGTTTCCCCCCAGCTGACTGTATTGACTGGCAAAGTGCAGGAAATGTGGGAGCCAAAGGAGAGGAGCAGTATCTTCCCCGGCCAATACCTCCTGGCCCCGCATGCAGCTGTTGAGAGAATTGGTCTCTTTCTGCCAGTTTCAGGCTTTGTGGCAGGCGCTACAAAAACACCTCCCAACATCAGATTCTAATTGTCCTGAGGCTTCTTAGGCAAATGCATAGCTGAAAGTGGGGGGGGGGGAAGGAAAATGTTTATTTTCCTCCCTACTGTTTCATCTTCCTACTCACAGATTTCTGAACTTGAGATATTTTTCTTTCACCTTGCATTATAAATTAGGATTGACAATGCCATGTGAGAATAGGAAAAAAATAAATTAAAAGATCACCCTCACGTCAAAACCCACTGAGAAAACTCAAAAATCAGCTTTTTTTTCATGTCTATGGATTAACACACCATGAAAAAGTGGATATTAGCTGGTGATAAATGTGTATAAACAAGTAAATGCATGTGACTGTGCAGAAGTTGGATCACACCTGATGGGACTGCTCACTACTAACAGTGGAAGAAAGGCTAGAAATTCTTCTAGTAATCTCTTATTTAAACAAAAGCAATATAATTGAAAGCTGTCCAGCGCTGGTTTAAATGTATGCTCTTTGTTTTTTTTCATTTTATATTTTCTTTAACAGTAGCCAGCACACAGAATTTTAGGATGGGCACATTGTTTTCTAGATGACTCTTGCTTCGCTAAAATAAATCCAAGACATTCCCTGTGAAGAGAAGTAGGCTTGATGCCCTGAATTAGCATTGTAGTAAATAGAGATTTGCCTTTTAATGTATTCTTCAGTTTTTTTTTCTCACAGTTTCTTTTTTGCCTTGTGCTGAGTGCGAGGGACTGGATCCAGTCAAAGACCTTGTGATGTGCTCAAGCACTTCATCACATATGTGCATGCCAAGCACCTTATCAAGGCTGGCAATTATCCTGCTGAAAAGAAATGGTTTCATCAGCTGTTGCATAAAAGCTGAAGGGCTTGGTCTGCACAACAGGCAGGTATAATCTCAGATAAATGCCATTTGTACTCACTTCTTTAACACTGTGAAGTATTACTTATTGTAGCCTTTGCTTCTGAACGTGTTTTATGTTGTTTATTCATAAAGTGATTGATGTAACACAAGGGATATAAACCTGTGGTCACCCTTCTGCTCTCAGAATTGTCAAAGTGAGGGCTGGCTGGTGGGCTGAAACAAATCCTCAGTGCAAGAATGTGCAGGCCACAGGCTCTGCCAGCCTCATTGATACTGCATCTTTTCTTCTACCAAAGCAATCACACCATGATGTGTGTTCTTGCCAGTGCCAAGAAAATCTCCTTGATAAAAATACTGAAAGGCTTGCCACAAAAATGCATGGGACTCAGGTACACCTTTCCTTTAATTCAGTAGTTTTAGTGTTTGTGAGTCCAAGCAAACAGTGTAGACAGGGAAGTGAAAAAGTGTAAAAAGGCTTCCTTGGAAGGACGTAAAGGAGTGATAACTCACAGTGAGCGTGGGTGACATGCCCTGCACCCATGGAGGACAGGACTGCTCTACCACCTTCTGTTTTTCATCAGTGGATGGCAGACCTCTTTGATAGGAGACTGTCAAAGGTCAGTCCTAGCGCTCCTTATGTGCACCTGAATAGGCTGGTAATTCACTTGGGTCTGTTCCTACCTCTGTTATGTACTCTCTTATTTACTGCAAAAGCTATGTAATTGGTTTCCACACAAACAATAATGACAGACAGGAGAGTGCATATTTTTAAAGTTATAAAGTAATGAAATGAATAAAAAACACTGATTAGAATGCATAGGCAATTGCTTCTTCCATCTCCAGATGTGAGTGAGACCTGTCTGGCTGCATGGGCACTTACACCGACCAAAATAAGACATGCTCTCAGATTACAGCACTAGTTTTGAAAAGTAAATGGACACGATGACTTCCCATCTCAACATCTCATGATTCCATGCTAGTCATATAACTTTAATATTTTAATTTTTATTTTGCTCGAAGGTATTCCATGGCACCTTGTGAAAGCCCCTTGTAAACTTCTGCAAAAATCTCTCATTTCCTGTCTTCAGATCTCCCTTACCTCATCTCTTCTACAATATCTACAGAAAGCCCATAAATGATGAGGGCGCTCATTTGCTTTGAGTGTTCCTACTCTGCTGAAAACCAGCACTGGACAAAGATGACGGCAGAGATCAGTTTTAGACTGTAGAAGTGTATGAAATCTGGATAGGCAGAATTGACCTATGAATTTTCTTAATTCCAGCTTCCACCAAAACAAGGCATAAACAAACAAATAACATGGTTTTCTCATTCAGAAACCGTGATTTTAAGAGTGAGGTGCTGTCAGGAGTACTTGTGTCATAGAAAACTTGATGCTGAAGCAGAATAATAGATTATGTGGTGTAAGTTAAGGAAATGGCTGAGTCAAAGCAAACAAATTTTTTAAAACTGGCAAGCTTATCTGAAAATTTATGCACAGCTAATGCTGTATTTACCATTATATAAGCGAGTGACCTGGAAAATCTGACATGTCCAATTTTCAAATCACTAGAATTATAATTAAAACAATAAACAAACATGAAAGATCACTACAGTGTCTAATTAGTATGGTTTCTTCAGAGAAAAATAGCACTTCTTTAATCTAGAATGCACTAACAAATGGATAGAGAATAAAAGCTTTTGGAATTCTGATAGCTTTTAGTGAAGGCCACTAAAAGAAGTAACAATAGAAACAAAGTTGTGAAGTACATAAAGGAAAAACTCTCCTGCTTTAGAGGTTGGCAAAGGGACATGAGAGGAGAATAGACTACAAATTGCTGAAATGGCAAAGGTAAGAGAGGAAACATTTGAATATTTTTAACAGCATAAATCCCTGCTTTAAAATATATATATATATATATATTTAAATCATGCTGTCTCACAGGAATGTTCTCATTTCAATGAATTTTGCTATGGAAAAGGTCAAAATGAGTCACCAGAATGTTCCAGTTTTAATTATGTCATAATATTTCATTTTGTCTAGAATTTCATTTCATGACATGAAAATTTAATGCTACTATTTTTGCTATATTTACAATTTACTATAAAAATCAAAACTCTGCAGCAATGTCTGGACAATGTTGAAATTAAATATATCATAATATCAGAATAATACAAAAAAACCCCAATTTTCTTAAATTCTCTTTTTGCCAGAACTCCTTTTGCTATAAAATTCAGATTTTAATCCTGAACAGTAAAAAAAAAAGAAAAAAAAAAAAGAAAAAATATATATTTAAAACCTATTTGATTAAATAAAAAAAAAGCTAGAACGGCTAGAGCTCTTGCAGTAAGCTTTACATTAATGTTAACCAAACACTGAAAATATTTGGAGGAAATTCCTGTGCTCGGATGAGCAGGATGAACACAGGGCAGTGGTCTGGCAGGTGAAACTGTGTGTTGCTATCTGAACTGTAAGGGGGGGCAGCCTGTACCACTCATGTATTATTTTTTGCGTGCTAAGGGCATGTCTACAGGACACATCCGCACTGAATATATTTATTTCAGCACCCACAAAGCTCATTCATTGTGCTCACCAATATCACTGTGTGGAGATATCAGTAATTAAGTGTATATATTCAGAAAATAGACCTAGCGTATCATTTTCCAAAGCACGTAGGCCACCTGGGAGTCATCACTGCAGACAAACGGATAAATATCTGAGCACAGCAACAGCAAGTCAGCAGCACTGCCAGGGTCTAAGGATCCATCACAAACAAATTGAAGAATAGCACCTGAGAGACCTCAATGCAATCATAGAATCACAGAACGGCTGGATTTGACAGGGATCTCTAGGTCCATCTGGCCCAAAGCCTGCAGTAGTAGAAACCCCCAGGGCAGGGTGTCTGGGCGCATGTCCAGGGGACATTTGAAGACCTCCAAGGAGAAGAGCCCACAGCCTGTGCCAGTGCCCCACTACCTGCACAGCACAGAAGTGCTGCTGGTGCTCAGAGGGAGCCTCCTGTGTTCCTGTTTGTGCCTACTGCCTCTTGTCCTGGCACTGGGTATCACCGACAGAGCCCAACTCTGTCCTCTTGGAACCCATGCACTGCCTTCAGGTATTTGTGGACCTGGTGAGATGTGCCCTCTCTTCTCCAGGCTGAACAATTCCATCTCTCTCAGCCTCTCCTCATAAGAGGAAGGATCTTCCTCCAGACCCTTCATTATTTGTGCCCACTGCTGGACTCTTTCCAGTATCCCAGGTCCCGCTCATACTGGGGGGCTCAGAGGTGAACACAGTGCTTCAGCTGTGGCCTCACCAATGCTGAGGAGAGGGGAGGGCTCACCTCTCTTAAGCTAATGGCAATACTTCACCTAATGCAGACAAGAATGCTATTAGCATTCTTCCTGGCAAGGGCCCATCGCTGATTCATACAATTTAAGTGTATTTTCTAACTTGCAGGGCTGTGTCCAGGTGTCATCACTCCATCCCACAGGGCAGTAAAAGTTAGGGACAACTTCAGACAAAGGAAAAATTTACAAGGCCGAAAAAGATCGAGTGCTGTGAGATACAGTACGAGTGGTAAGGCACCAGAACAGGTTTCCCAGTGATGTGGTTGATGCTCCATCTCTGGAGACTTTCAAGGAGAGGATGGATAAGGCGCTGGGCAACCTGATCTAGCTGTGGTGTCCCTGCTCTTTGCAGGGGAGTTGGACTGGATGGCCATCAGAGATCCCTCCCAGCTCTAAGGATTCTCTGATTCTATGTTTCTATATGGAATAGACCAGTTGACATTCTGGATCTGTTCTGCCCTGCAAGGAGCATCCCAAAATCAATAGGAGGATGCCATGCTCCACCCATTGAGTGAGTACCACTGTTGAGGTATGTGCCAGATGAATGTGTGGCTGTCGGTCTCAGTGATTCTGCTGGTGAAGCACAGAAGAGAATGATACACAATGAACACATCTATTGTGGTTTAACCCAGCTGCAGCTCAGTGCCACACTGACATTTGCATATACCCCTCCTTCTCAGTGGAATGGGGGAGAGAACTGAGAGAAAATAAAACAAAGTAGAACTTGTGAGTTGAGATAAAAACACTTTACTAAGACAGAAAAGGAAGAGAAAATAAATAGTAATGATAATAATATAACAAATGATAACAATAAAGTAAAATAATGATAATAATAAAACAAGTGATGCAAAATGCAATTGCTCACTACCAACTGATCGATGCTCAGCCAGTCCCCCTGGACAACTCCCTCAGATCTTTAGGTTTTTCACGTGACACCGTACGGTATGGAATATCCCTTTGGCCACCCCTGGCTCTGTGCAGCACTGCTCAGCAACAACTAAAACACTGATGTGTTATCAGCATTGTTTTTCTCCTCAAGCCAAAGCATAGCATCACAGCAGACACTGTGAAGAAAATCAACTCTGTCCAAGCTGAAATCAGGACAGTATCAAATAATGAATGGCACAGAAAAGACATGGGAAAAATTAATAAAAAATTTAAAAAATAAGCAAAAACTGTCACATCGCAGATGAAATAACTGCTTTGTCACAAGGCACATAAACCATCTTATAGAACTCAATGCTAACCATTAAGACCAGAATCAGCTGCAGCTGAGTTCAACAGAATTAAGAGCAGCAGTGGGCTGCAGGAATGTGTCAGGGTAAAACAGGTTTAAGTAGTTTTCAGCAGAGCTCTATCATTGCATAGGGTTTTGGATTATGGTATATAGCAGTCTTACATAATGAGGATTGCACAAAGAAAACCAAGATTCTTCGTACTTCGTGGAACTTTTAGAAGTTGTGGGAAAAAAAATTGTTCATACAAAATATTATACTTGATGTATAATTACTAAATCCATTTAGGGAATGCCCTTGGGACAGTGATAACATCTTAAGAATTCTGCAAACAGACTCTTAAATTATATTAAATTTTAATCAAAAGATACTTTAAAAAAATTAAGACCTGTAAGTACTTTTTGTATGTATGTGAATAAAGACTGCTGGCTTCTCTTTAAAACCAGGTCACAGATGTAGAGAGCCAACACAGGCTCTCCTCTCCCAGCTGCAGGTCTCACATCACAACAGGCAGAGCTCCCCATACCGTGGGGCTTTGCTGATGGCACCATTCCCACAGCAGCAGAGCAGCACTACATCCCAGTGTGGCGGCAGCAACCAGGCCTGGCCGGCGTGGGCCTCTCTGCATGGCTGCGGTGCAGGATGTGGCACCCCAGCTCCAGCCTGGGCCTGGCAGTGTGCTGGGCCGCTGTCCTACTGCTAGCTCAAATCCCCACCACAAAACCTCATCCCGAAGCTTTTTGGAGTGACTTCTAGGCAATCCTCATGGTCCTGCCGCTGTTAAGCACTCCCTATTGCTTTTTTTCTAATAAGGTTTTTTAAAAATCCTTTGCATGACTTGAAACTGTCACCAAAGCCACAGTGGCTTGTGTAACTGAGCCAACCAACCCAAGGCCAAGTGAAGGGAGCTGTGGCAAAGTACAGCCCGTGGGCAGCAGGAGGCTCCTTGCCTGGTAGGGTGACATTGATTGCAGATGAAACACAGGGGTGGCTCCACTTGTTTCTGAAAAAGCACTTCGGCCGCATTAGCATCTTTTTAGCTATCTGCAGAGTGTTCCCATGTTTGTTTAAGTGAAATGAGCTGATCTGCAAACAGACATATGTGCCTTGTGCAAATTTAGACTCTGCTTGGAGGGCTAAGGACATCCCAAGATGTCCTGGACTGCCTGCTCAAGTCATATTTTCTTCATGGTTTAGAAAAACTATACAACCTCTTCTAATATACGTATCTATAAAATAATAACAAACCTTACTAAATTTCTTCTGCACTGCTGCATACTGAGGCTTTTCTGAGCATTCTGTAGATACATATGTGATTTAAATGAAGCTGCCTATTTTTAACACAATATAAAATCTATCTGAAATTAAATACATTCCGTGTGGCACTCTGTGGTATTATCTTGAAAATATTGTAATAATTAGTGGGAAGCCACAATAGAAACTCTCTTAATTCTGCTCTGTTATCTCCCCAATCCTCGGTACCACATGAAACAGAACGGGTCACATCTGTGGTATTATGCAGGATTTTGTTTGATGTACAGTACTGCATTATACACATATTCAAAACTGCAATAACAGTAAAGCATGGAATAGCTTACTACTGGAAACATTCATGGAAGGATGTAGATGCAGCCTCCTGCTCCTGAGCCAACGCATACATCTGGATCAATGGCCAGGACCGGCAGGGTTCTGCTGGATGGAAGCCACTGCCAGGGCCTGCCCTGCCACCATTTGTGCAGAGAGCTGACAGTGCTGCAGGAGCAATCAGAAGACACGTGAGATAAATCACTGGCAACGTTTTGCTGTGTGCGGTTTCCATAACATTTTCTCTCCATCATCAACTCCTATTACAACCAATTTTTTTTTTACAGAGCAGAACAGCGATGAGAAAAATGTTTTGCTGCAGTCTGGGCCTTTTCCTTTGTTCTGCTGCCCTTCGAATCAATTTCTTTATTCTCAGCCTGACCTTGGTATCCACCTTCCTCCATGCTGAATTCAGCTGTAAAATCTTGAACTTCTTCAGACCATCCCCCAGGCACTGGTACCAGAGACATTTGCACAGGGAAACTGGAGGCTGAAAGCTCTCGCAAAGAAGAGTTGGATAAACAGACCCAAATGCACTCAATCTAATGTGAGCCTCATTTACACAAAATACCATTAGCCCGATCCTGTTTACTCAGAGTACAGCAGGGGCAGCTTAGCTTTCATATCTGAATGGAGTGTTTCAGATCGCACCGTGTATCTTCAGACACGCAAGAAATATTTCCATAATATATAAGGAAAATGTACTGCATTTAATCTATCACCAGTGTGTTCACAGACCGAAAGGATTGCATTTCTTTTTTCACATTCTTACATCGCTGCCTGCATTAATATTAGGCTGGGACTGAAGTGAAAATGAAGTGCCAATTTCAGCATACAAGCTAAGGAAGACAAGCAACAAATAGAACAGAAAAGAAACCATCTTACCAGTCAAAGGAATAAAAACACATTTGAAATGAATGATCTGCCTTGCAGGAGCTCTCACTCATAAACCACGCACCCCCAAGCCCTGCTACGATGCTGTGCCTTGGGCACCACGACTTGGCAGGGGGGAGCGAGGAGGGGTGAGGACCTGGGGGAGCTGCAGAATGTCTATGGGGTAAGGACCAGGAGTGCAGTGGGGTGCCTATGGGATGAGAAACAAGGGGTGCTGCAGGGTGCTTATCACAGCCTGCAAACTGAGCCCCACAGGCCTTTGCCAGCTAACAGCATGGGTCCCAAAATATCTGTGCCTGCTAGGAGCTGAGTGAAAAATAAGCAGTAAAAGAAACAGTCCAGCAAAGGTACTGAATGCCCTTTCTGGCTCCGTTGTGTTACTGCTCCAAATGGTCGAGTCTAAACAGGAACCACTCAAGGAGGACTGCTCAGGACATTTTTCAGTTTGCAGGGGATGTGGCTGAGTGTATCAGCATGGGATTCCCCAACACCACATCAGCCTGCATCCTTCCTCACATCCACCACCTCTCTGGGCAGCCTGTTCCAGTGCCTCATCACTCTTACTGTAAAAAATAAAAAAATAAAAAAAAATTCCTTATATCCAGTCTAAATCTCCCATCATTTAGTTAGAAACCATTTCCCCTTTTTCTTTCACAACAGACAGTCCTAAAGAGCGTGTTCCCTTCGTTCTTATAGCCCCCTTTAGATACTGAAAGGCCACTCTCAGATCTTCCCAGAGCCCTCTCTTCCCCAGGCTGAACAGCCCCAGCTCTCTCATCCTGTTCTTGTAGGAGAGGTGTTCCATCCCTTGTATCATTTTTGTGGCTCTCCTCTGGACGTGCACCAACAGGCCCACGTCTCTCCTGTACTGAGGACTCCACATCTGGACGCAGTACTCCAGATGAAGCCTCACCAGCACAGAGCAGAGGGGCAGGATCACCACCCTTGCCCTGCTGGCCACACATCTTTTGATGCAGCCCAGGATACGGTTGGCTTTCTGGGCAGCAAGAGCACATTGCTGGCTCATATAAAGCTTGCCATCCATCACTACCCCCAAGCCCTTTTCAGCAGGGCTTTTCTCCGTCCTTTTGTCCCACAGCTTGTATTGGTCACGGGGGTTGCCATGACCCAGGTGCAAGATCTCGTACTTGGATTTGTTGAACCTCATGAGGTTCACCTGGGCTCACTGCTCGAGCCCGTCTAGGTCATATTGCTTTTGACAATGAGTGACATCCAATTGTAGTGCTGCAAAGTTTCTTTTGTTTCTGTCTGGGTATCAGCTTATGTCAGAGTGCTCTTGGCCAGGGATGTGTGGATGTGTCCCAGCCACAGACCTGAGCCATCACGGGGATGGCTTCACTGTTCAGAGAATTGCCCCTCCGGAGAAATTGCAGAGGTAAAATGTCAAGAGCAAGCCTGTGGGAATACATTTTATTAGCACGTGGGAATGCACGTTATTATCATCAGATTTTGGGTGAAAAGGACCATTCTGACGTGACAAAGAGCATAGCTGTCCCGTGATGTAGATGCCCTGTGCTTTGCTGGGGCTCACCGCCCTCAGGGCGTGAGGCGTTCCATTCCCCCTTGCGCAGCCGCCAACAAACGCGGCACCACTGAGGCCCTTGTTGACGGGGCGGGTATCCCCGCTGCCTCCCCCAGGGCTGCGCGCCGCCTCCACCCGCGACCGAAGCGAGAATTAATAAGCGGGAAACGGGGCAGAACGGGATCCGGAGGAGTCTCGGCGTGTGAGCCCCGCGGCAGCGCTGGGGACTGACGGTTTCGTCCCGTCCCCGTGTTTTCCGCTCTGTGCTGGCAGAGTTGCTTCCTGACACGCGAGCCGCGGCTCGGAAGGACCGTGGGCTCCAGCACGTTTTGCACCGCGCTTCGAGGTGGTCCCCGGAACTGAGGGAGGGCAAATCCATTACACCGTTGTCATGGCGACCCCCGGCACGGCCGCCAGGAGCGGCGCCCGGCGCGGGGCGTCCCGCGGGGCAGCGCCCGGAGCCGGGGCCGGGGCCGCCCTTCCCGCAGCGCCGGGCGGGCTGTGCGCGGGGCGTTGCGGTGCACTGCCGTGCGATGCGGTGCGGTGCCCGAAGGCGGCGGGCCCCACGTTGGGCGGAGTGGGACGCGGTCAGCCCGTGGCAGGGCGTCACAGCCGTGGGCTTCCGTCATGAGGATGATTTTATAACAAAGAAACAAAGAAGCTGGTCTTTCTTCTCTTTCTCACGAGCGGTCTCAGCTCCGTAGATATTGATTTTCCTTGTTCAGCCGTACTGTATTTGTTTTCTACTGTGGATGTGAATATTTAATTTTGGTAAATCCCATTCTTGCCTTTTTTTTTCTTTCTTCTTATTGCCTTTAAAATTGGCAGTGATGGAAGTTCACGTTTCCCCTTTCTTTTTCCTGAGCAGTGGCGGTGTGGTTTGTCGCAGTTGTGACAATCGTGTGGTTCACAGCCTCTCAGCTTCGGCATTCAGTAACTGAGCCCAGGGGAGGGAAGCACCAACAATGGGAGACTAAAACCTGTCCCTGACACTTGATAAGATTATCATTACAGAGCGCGAAGAGCTTCTGCTTTCCTTTCTGCTGCTTCATAGACCTCAAAAGGCCCAGCTCAGATTTCTGCGTAGTTAATTTGTCAGTTTATAAATTACCACATTATGTTAACGCTGAATGCTTCAAAACACAAATATATGCGCAGAGGGCTTGAATATTTGAAGTGTTTTAGTACTGTAGGGAAATAATATTGTTGTCAAGCTGAGGCAGATAGAGAAGTGCTAGGCGATACATGACCATTTCATCAGGACAGTGTCGATGATGGCCTATGAACATCCAAGGGGGAAAATCATCTTTTATCACTATTGTGTACCGTGCAGGTCCAGATGGAGGATAAAACATGCATGAGTTGCCCGCAGCTCTGAAAATAATTATGCTCATTTGCCAGAAATGTAGAAAGTGCATCCAACCACGTTACCACCCATCATAGTGACACTCCGTTTGCATACTGATGAAGTTTAAAGCCAGAGACAATGGTGTTGGTATCAATAGCAGAGGGGGCTGGGAATCACCAGCACTATAGGATTAATAGCGCTATCATTTCATATTATGCAGTGTTTCACTTATGCTGCATATCAGAAAACTCCTGGTGCTGACACTCACCTGGCTGTGTAGAAGATTGGCTTGGTTTAAGGCCCCAGGCATTACAGGAGGTCCTTGGGAGGAGGGAGTGGAGGCTCTATATCCACCCCCTGCAAAGGGCTTCTCAGCAATTAAGTGCAGTGCACTGTGAATGAATACGCAGACCTGCGTGTGCGTGTCAGCCAGGGGAGGCACACATCCACACACACCCACAGTCGTTCTCTTCCTCTCTAGAAGGCAGCACAGGAATATGAGAGAGGATTAAGCTCTGGTGCCGCTGCAGAGTAATTGATGAATGGGTTTTTAAAGTGTAGAATGAAAATGAATACAAGTAGGACCCAGGAGAATAATTCTTTATATTGCAATCAGTACTGCTTATATGTAGTTGGTTTAACAGTAGGAATCAGCAATAAAGAACACGGATTTTCTTATTTAATCCTTACCAAGTGAAAAAGAAAATGATTTTGGAATGCTTTATCCACGATCATATTTATTATAATAAATTGAAATATTTTGAGACGTTAATCTGTTTTAAACAACAATCAAGTAGGATAGCCAATTGATACCATCTTAAAATGAAACAGTTTCCACAATATCTTTAAATAATTAATTCCAGTTATATATACGTATGTAGACACTGTGATGTGTGGATAATATGCATAGCTGCCATTTTGACTGTTCTAGTCCTCTTTGCATTCCTTAAAATATTCATGGTAAAGTACTGTTTCAATATGGCCTTGCATATGTGCACTTTATCATATTTCTAGTTAGCTTCTAAAATAAAATAAAATAGAACCTGAAATAGTTATATTATTCATTGATTTATAGAGGACCTTTCCCTATTCCAATGAAGAACATTAGGAAAAGCTGCAAATATGCTGGCAAATAGTGAGAAGAGTGTAAATATAGCAAGTGCCAGAGTGTAGGTGGAAGAACACCCTGCTTGTCTAGAAAATGCATCCTTCACATTTTTTCTTGGCTACTCTATAGTATACTGCGAGCTGGAGAGCTCATATCAAAAAAAAATGAGTAAAGCTGCTGTGTTTTATAAAGATATAGTTTAGGCTTCTGACTTTATTTTTGTTCTGGTAAAACCAGTATGTCATCACTGTGATGACACAGGGACCTGAGGTGATCTCTGATGTAAGTCCATAGTTCGCTTATGTGACGCTGGCAGTGAATCGGGTCCATGTGTTTTGACAGAATCTCAACAGTTTGATACTTTATGCTTTCAAGGCTTTACAGAAGTGCTTTTGGAAGAAAAACAGATAATGGAGTAATGAGAGTCTGTGTACCCAATAACGTGGCAGATTGATCTGGATTTGAGTGTACCACTATGCAAAATAAATTCTTGTATAAACAAGAAAGAGCAAAGGATCTATGGATTTTGCTTCCAGACCAGCAAAAATCAAAGTTGATAGTTTAAATGAGGGAAAATCTCAGAACTGAGGTGTTCCAAGGCTTGACCTGAGACCTATAAGGCAAACTCCAGGGCCAAAAGATGTTTAGAAATACTTGATTGAAATAAGAAAAGTATAAAGCAATTAAAGCTTTCTTATAAATATTGTCTGCCACAAAACACAAGGAAAGGTAAAGGGATTATTTCAGAGCTAATTTGACAATGTATTCCAATATCTAAATGAAAAAATGAATGCAGAAACAAAACCAAACCAACCAAACAAACAAAAACAAAACAACAACAACAACAAAACCAAAGCAACAAACCTTTCACAAGAAGTGAGTTTTAAACACCCCAAACAGTGTTTGTACATCCATCATCACAGAGACACCCAGATGAGTAACTACGCATAAGGGTAAGATGTCCCTGAGGCCAGTTTTCAGAATGGGACTTGCTGAAGCAGGGAGGATGCTCAGTTCTCCTTGCTAGAGGTTTTCTGCTTCTTACGACCAGATGAGAAGTGACCTTGCCAGTTGTTGGCTCGTCCCTCAACTTTTCTTTGGAAAAGCTATAGTGGTGTGGGTGCAGGGTCCAGCTCAGCTGCTTCGTGTCTCTCTGTGGTATTTCCCTGTGGGAAGCAGTACCTCCAGGAGGCTCTGACTGCACCAGTGGGACCAACTCCTGCATCATGTGCTGCAGAAGTCTGTAGATGCCTTGATTCTGTCCAGCCACTGAACAGTACCTGCCACCGTCTATAACATGAACCTAAGAAAAGCTCCCAGGTGGCTGAAAGAGGCAATTAAAAGTGAACAGAAGTTGCCACCCACGGCAAGGACGACTGGAGGTGATTTAAACAGGACCCTTCCCTGTCTCTCTGGCTGCAGCCATCAACAAGGGGAGAGATCACCGGAAAGCAGCTTTTTTTCTGACAGTCAGTGATTCTCATACTCTTGGTGTTCTTAGTAGTTTACAGTTAGCTCATGCAGAGAGGGATAACTGTGAAACTGTCGTAGATAAATTTGAGGAATGACATATTCTGTATAAATATCCTGGCTTTCATATATTTCCTCAGTGTATGGTTTATGGCTTTTTAAATAAAGACAATGGGGAGAATGGGAGAAAACAGCAGTCAACTGAATGGTCAGACCCTGAGAAGGCAGTCTCACTGTTAGGGATGAGGCTCCTGTGGCAGGCACTCTGAGGAACAACTGGGAGACCCAGGAATAACTTTTGACCAAACAGTTTGAATTTGCCAAACAAACATACTCCACTGCTTCTGCTGAAGCTGAGGGAAAACAGAGTGCAGAGAAAGCAGTGAGATCCAGAAGTGCACAAAAATAGACAAGTGGGAGAAAGAGTTACCAGGGCTAAGGAAAAAATGTGTGGAAAAAAGCTAGTTTTGAGCTGAATACACTATGGCAAACTAGAGGAGCCATGACAGTGACCAGCATTTAAATATGGAGACATTACAATGCTTTGTACAGCTTCAGAAATCTCCAAGGGTTTGCATAGCACACTGCTGAGATAGAGCAAATGACAAGAGAGCAATTAGCTCACAGAAAGCCTTCTGCAAACTACTGGCCAGCATCACAGCTCACTGAGAATGGACAGTTAATTCACACAAGCCATGCAGAAGTTCTGTCAGGGAGGAGGCATCCACCAGCCTTCTGCACACAGCCATCAGCACTGGGGTCAGGCACGGCTTTGTGTATTCAAGGGTAGAAAATCTCCAAGGATCTTATGAGTAGCTCTCAACAGCTTGTCTGAGGCGTACATTGCTTCCTTTTCAGACTGGTCTCAAATTGATCATTCAAAAATAAAAAGGGGGCAATATGTGCCCACAGTATTAGAAAACCTATGAGAGCACAGCAGGAAAAAAAGAAAGAAAAAAAAGCGGAGGTGACTAATAAATCTGAGAAGACTTATAGGGTTGTCGTTGGTTTTGAACAGGAGTATCAAAGAGGCAGGAAGGAAGACCTTAACAAGGGTTTGCAACACCGACGCTGAGATTGAGGCTTCACTCTTAGTTGAAGTTTGTTGCTCACAGATGCTTCTGAAGAGCATGATGGTTTTATTCCCATCTCTCTCTCTTATCTGAGGAGTTCTATGACATAGGTATTAAAAAAAAATTGGAAACCAATATACTTAAAAAGACAACGATACTTAGTCCTCTCATGTAAAAGGTTTCAGAACTTTGCTTCTGAGAGGCCAATGTCAATGGAGAGTGATGGTATAACATTCATCATGATGAACAAAATAAGATTAAAAAATGTTGTCCAAGACTAAAGGGATTTCATCTTCTCTGAAGATTTATGATTTGCTGTTTGAATGCAGTCCTGCTTATTGCAAAAGCACTTGGTAGAGCGTTTGACAATAGCAGCAAGAAAAAAGTTAGGGAGAGATTTCATATATGTATAAATTGTTGCAAAAAATTCTCAAAAGAAATGCGAATCTTTGTGAATCTTTGACTGCCAGAGATACAGGCAGAAATGAGACAAAACTGGTAGTGTTAAAGAAAAGCAGAGTTACAGTAGATGTGCTTATGTCCCTTGGAAAAGACTAAATAATACAGACTTGTCACAGATTATTGTTGCCACCTTGGAAGGCAATATAACTAAAGATGTGATCATGCATGTCACAGCTATTATTACTAGACATGGATATCATGACAATGTAATGCCTGACAGTGGCTGCTTTAGTTTGTGGGGCAAGATTTTCAAGTAAAAAAGGCCTGTTTAGACCAAGTAATCACTGGTTGTCTTTCAGCTGGTTTGGTGGAAAATGGTACCAAAATGCTTAACTTAAATATGCATGTCATGATTATTTATTGCTGCTTTTACAGAATGTTATCAAAGAAGTATGAGTTATCCCATACTGCTATTTTAGTTTAAAAAAAAAAAAGCACCAAAAAAACCACTCAAATTGCTAGAAGGTAATCCTAACTTCACTGGAGATTTGCAGGTGTATAAACAGACCAAAAAAAAAAAAAAAAAAGGATGATCATTAATTATCACTGAGTTTGTGCTTAATTTGAAGAAGTGTGGGGACTTGAGTCTCAAAGGGCTCCAATATCAGCTGACTGAGATAGGAGTCAGTGACATCTGTATTACACAGATATGATAGATTTGATGAGCTAGGTCTGAGGCAATGAGCAGGACAAGCTCAGTCTGGCTCTTGATCCTCAGCGAATAATGAATAATGCAACTATCTAAATACATCAAAGCTGAATTTTCTGGTTGTTTTTGGTACTTCTAACTGAGAGATAGCATGGCTAATATCTCTTCAGGAGCTAAAAGCAACAAGAAGGTCTTGTCTTCTGGAATGAGTGACAGCACCAAGCCCCACATCTTGATCTGGAAGTATATTCTAGCTCTGGTTCCCATAACTAATCCAAGAGATCATCTTTTTTGTAATGACTCACTTTCTCCAACGCAGAAATATGAGCAGAACCCTGGGAATGTGAAACCTAAACGCAAGACAACTGAAGAAACAAACACGTGATTGAAAAAAAAACCAAACGTGTATAATAAAATGACGTAAGAAGTCATACATCAGAGCACCAGCCTGCTTTTTGAGGAGCAAGTTATTGTAATATCCCAGTATGAAGAAAACATATACGTGAAGTGTAATATAATTTCCAGTTATTAGCAAATGTGTTCAATACATACCTGTGTTGCAAGTTACTCATTCCTAGAAACAATGGGAAAAGTGTGTGGGTTTGAAGTTGACTAGATCAAGTGAGATATCTTCATGTGGGATTGTGGAAGTGGGGTTCTTTTTATCTACCTTCCACAGGAATGGTGGTGGTGTTGGTAATAAGGAGGATGTCAGGAATTACTATATAGCGTTTTTTGTAATTATAATTTTGGGTAAATCAATTATTATGCAATCAATAAGCAGAAACCCCTGCATTATTATTTTATAGATTTTTTTTTCCGTATACACACATTGAATGATAAACAAATCAAGAAACCATTGTGGAGAAAATCTTTAAGAGACTACAAACTATATAGTGTCCAGACTTTAATTCAAACGTTGCTCTCAGTTCAGCACATGCAGATGAGCTGCTCACTTGAAAAATGTTCACTGGAGTAGAGCACACAATAAGAAAATGAGACAAAGATTTTAAAGCAATGCATCCAAGCCTGTGTCAGCCCAATTTACTTCAAGAAATCTCTAAGCAAGACTACACAGAAAAAATACCCACCAGTGCAAACCTTATTAATCTCAGCAACTTGATCATTCATTTCAAACATTTACAAACAAATTTCAAATATCATTCAAGTGTCCAAAGCCCCAGGGACTGAGCAGTCAGAACGAAGCCCCATCAGACATCTGGGGGCTGCCACCCCCACCACTGCTTCCATGACTAGTTACAGCCACATGCCTTGGGACCTGAGTCTGCCCATGACTCTGGTGCAGCTAAGTACCCAGGGAGTAATTTCAGCTGACACAAATCAATATCACTGGCAGGCATCCGTATATCTTGTAGCAATCCTTTCCCTGGATGAGACGTAAATAATACCAGCTGCTTCTACACTGATGGATCAGCCTGCACTCAGACTCTATAAAGTGCCTTAAAAAACCTTCTGTCTGCACCTTTAAGCTCCTGGTTTAATTTCAGAGCTCAAGTTCTGACTTTAAGAGCACACGGAGTAAAGGCCAAAGAGCAGACACATTGGAGATCCATATTATGCCGGAAGTCCCAAAAAGTATTCAGGACTCGGGTCTTGCACAAGAATATCTCCTAAACACACATAAAAGCCTACCCTGGAAACTAGACTTGTTTACTTGCTTCACCAGGTTCCATTTGATTTGCTACCTCACCCAGGCTTAGAGATAAGCCAAAACTCCAGAAAAAATTAAGCCCTTTTTGTTCCGCTTAACTTCAGCTTCTCTTCTGAGAAGTGCTTTCTTCTCATTACCTATTTAAAGCAGAACCTAACAATGCAAGGGGTTGCATAAAAACTATGACAGCAAACAGCAGCTGTTCGTAAAGAGCCCTTCCTGTAGAGTCTGTCTAGGCATGGTATGCTTTCCAGTGCTTCTGAGCTGTAGTATGACAAACATTAAGAAAATAGAAGAAGTGGAGTGGAAGGTTACTTTCATATCTACAAAGCCACTGTTGGTTCTAGAAAAATCTGTTTGCAAGTGGTTGGACTTAACATGGAAAGAGCCAATTCACCTGGACACAAATTAATGTATCTGAAAGTGAAATACACACACAATATGCACAAAGACATATCTGGTATTTCTTCCATGAAACAAAACCCTAGATACTAGCCTACCACTGAGATATTTCTTTAAAAAGTCTTCTCTTCCCCTTCCCCTTTTCCTTTTCTTTCCCTTTCCTTTTCCCTCTCCCCTTCCCCTTCCCTTTCTCTTTCCCTTTTTTCCCTCTTTCCCTCTTTCTTTTTTCTCCTTTTTCACTTTCCTTTTCTTTCAGTACATAGACAACTAGTATAAAATTACTGTAACATCACATATCCCTAGTTCTGTTCTATTTGCTTTACATGTTGTGGCTGGTGGATCAGTATGCACTTGATCTGTGTCATTTCAGTTTAATGCTTTTTTTCTTTTACTTGCAAATTTTGATTTTCCTGGAGCTTGTTTCCCTCAAAATACAAGAATAAAAAAGATCTCACTGTCGTGAGAGTTTTTTCACTTTGCTTAAATTTGCCCAGCAGAAAATGAGAGCCTGATCCAGAATATTTACAGTCCCATAGCCTGTTTTTTTAATCTTCCAAGCACAGAGATCATATTGGCCATTGTTTTTTCATCCATATCTTTCTTTTTACTTGTTATCTTAGGCTGATTTGATTTCTGTGGTTGATAAACATTTTATCTGTTGTTTATCCTGTCCTTTCCCATCTCTGATGCTTTTTTTCCTTTAAGCAGATCGTATCTGCAGTTTGGTTTTACTGCCTAGCCCACTGTCCATGCTGGAGGTATTGATCCAGGGACTGTGGAGAAATGGACTGTGGAGAAATGCTGAGTTTAGAGGTGAGTAAGCATTGCTGAGCATAACAAAAGTATATGAAAAGGCACTCCTATATCCAGGAAAACAACATATACCAGATACTGATGGTGGGTGAGGACTGACAGGTCAGGAATCACTACCTGGGGCATCAACAAGAAATTGCGGAGCACCCTGGCCCCAGCTGCCTCCCAGGAGATGGACGTATTCCAAGCCAAGGGCAACATCACAGGCAGGCAGCAGCTCTGCACTCTCCCTGCTGCTGTCACACTGGGTGGCCAACAGCCAGGCACTGAGAGTGATACCTTCAGCAAGTGTAAGTCACAGTGGCAGAGCCGTGGGAGGAGAGACTCTTGGAGAAAAAGGGTTATTTAACGGGAGTTATTGGGCACATTGACTGCTCATTTTTGAATAAAAAGGTGAATAATACAGAATAATTCAGCAGGCAGAGGCAAGGTCAATCCCCACTGCTTTTATAGAGGAAAGAGGGAAGGTCTGATCTGATGAAGAAGGGTCAGGTGGTGGATGCACACGAAGAGCACCTGCAAGATATTACCTTGACAGTACCAAATGTGCCAGAAGAAACCTCACTGGCAACTCTGCAGCCTGCATTGCAGTTGGGATTGCAGTGTGACATGAATGAACTGGATTTTCTAGGGGGTTGGGTGGCTAAAACAAACCAGAAAACACATGTCAACTTTAGGAACATGCATCCATGATCATTCAAAAGCTGTGATTGTGCGAGTTGTAGAAAGGCCTGGGTTTTCATCACTGAAAAAGGTGACTGAGAAGGGGTAAAACAACAGTGGACAAGTCAGTGACCATTTTACTGGAGGAAGATAACAGCACCAGTGTTCTCTGCATCCTCCAGAAAGAAAAAGAGATATTGAGCTAAAGGTGGAAATGTGAGAGGAAACCTCTGAAGAAAATGCTTTTAAAGGAACCAGTATTTTGGAAGGCGTGAAGAATTTCCATGGATATCAGTAATGCAAAATACTGGCGGCATATACCTTGGAAGGAACATTTAGTCCCATAGAAAAGTGCTTTTAATGACACCTTCATAGACATCATCATATCAGATAAAGAAGATTCTACTTGATCTAGCACAGCAGCCCTGGGTTTCCAGGATTACAGGTCTTTTTTGGTTTTGTTGTAAGCTCTTGGTGTTGTTGCTTTCTATATCACATTAACTTTCCATAATCTACAAATACCTTACATGGAGAATTTTTATCGTCCCTTTCCTGTGTGAGAGCTGGTAAACAGTCCTTTAATTTTAAGATGGAGAGTCTGAGTTGTTTTATTTTGTATTTGATGACCTCACTCAATTTTTGTGGAGCACCTCTCCACCAAATTAGATGACAGCACTGCAATGATGGGCTCCATTGTTAAGTTTCCTATACAAAAACAAACAAACAAATAAACAAACAAACAAAAAACCTGAAAGCCTTCCCCCTCTCTTAAAACAAACAAACAAACAGAAAAAAAACAACAAAACAACACCCTGAGACTAAAACCAAGTGCATAATTTTAACACAGAATTGCTTAAGTACATTTACAGTGACTAATGAGCTCTTGTAGAGCTAGATGATGACATCAATAATGAAGAATTCACGTCTTTTAAAGGCACAGCTTCATTTTGCAGCACCCTAGATGACTGGAGATCAACAATTACAATAAAACCCTTAGACTGACATTTTGAAATTATGCCTATTAGTAGGCCAGAGCAATTAAACCATTTCTAAAGAAGTCTGCCTAGATATATATATTTACATTTGTAGATACAGCATTTGAAGTTGGTTTGAATATAATAATTTTGTCTCAGCAGCATATAGATACACACTTTCTACATTCACTTGTGAAGCTGTCTTTGAAACGTATTCATTGAAGATAATTATAGAGGTCTTACACTTCTCTTCATTTAATGCTATAAAATTAATGGCCCTTCATTTTCACCACCAATGCAAATGATCGTGTCATCTACAACTGCACGCAGCTCATTTTCTCATATGCTGAACATGATTAGTTTTGCTTAAACAGAAATAGAGCGTGTGATTCCCTGAGTTTAGGCAAGAGCAGTGTCTGCTGATATCGTTCCAAAGGTTTTGTTACGATGTAGTGTGCTTAACAAACAGGATTTCAGAAAGGTATACTGAAAAAAAGGTCAGACAAGTTAGCTCTAGAGGTTGTGGCCTGAGGGGAACAGAGACAAAAACAACAATGGTGACTCATAAATCTCCAGTATCTTCATGTGAGATTAGCCAGACATTACAACCAACACTTGGAAGAACAGAGGGATATAGCTTCTTCTGAAAGAGTATGCCGTGCAGTTTGAAAATGTTTCTGTAGAGGTCCATCCATCTCCAACAGAAGCAAATGCTTTTAATGATTTTAATGGAAGTTAGTTAAATCCTTTAACCATCTTTTTTTCTTTTTTCTTTTTCTTTTTCTTTTTTTTCCCTATCCATTATTATGTATTTGTCTAAGAGACCATTTCTCAGAAACCAGACAGGCATTATCTAATTTTCTAGAAGCTGTAAATCTAAGCTCAAAGCAGGGAGATGTGCATGCTCACAGCATATATTCATTTTCCTTCATTTTGGTTGTCAATCAGCTGCTTGTTCATGAGGGTGGTAGAGCAGATGTCTACCATTCAAGAAAGAAAAACAAATGTAATTTTTAGTGTGTGTTTCTAGCTGTCAGATCTTCTGCTTGCAAACACAGCAGACAAATGCTGCAGTCATAAAAATAATTTGTAATTGGATGATTTTAAGATATATTCTCTGTAGGAGTAAAGTTAGTATATCTATCCACCTCCTTTTGTTAGGAGGTATACTGATAAAAGAACTGTTGCCCCAGGGAATCCGAAGCAAAGGAAAGTAGATTTAAAATAATAACAAAAGTGGAATACATATTTTAAATACCTGCATTCAGGTGTTGTGATCCCAGGGTTACCAGCATGATACTCACTGACCTCAGAGCAACAGCTAGCTTGGGATCTGTGCAATCTGCCTTGTGACCTTTCTAGTGAAAATAGTGAAATTTTAGGCCCTTGGCCTCAGTGGAAGGGAGTGAGTAAGAACTGCCATTGTGGCATAATTTCCTAAAATCTACTAAGTCAGAGAGCAACGCAGACATTGTTTAGCTCTGAAGAATAAGTAGGGACTTGGGCTCTTCTCCATTGGCTCTTCAGAGGACCCTGTCTTCACCATTAGATAGCCAAGGTCTAGAGATAAGTTACCTACGTTGTTAACTGCACATGTTTTCTGTCTGTTGAGACTCACAGGAAACATAAAGTCCTTCCAGTTATTTGGGAGCCTACCTCTTTATCTCTTGTGTTAGAGCAGGCTTCTGGTGTTAATTCTCACCTCTTGTCACCCCAAACCCTGAGTGGCCCTTTCCAGCATTCAGAGGCTGCCTCTGCTTTTCTTTCATGGGTGGAATACCATAACTACCAAGCCATCAGGCAGCCTGTGTGAATACACTCCGTGTCCTGCAGCCAGGAACACATGTCTTAGGTGAGGAGGAGGAGATTGGATGTCAGGGCAGTGATTGACACACTCAACTGAAAGAAGAGAACTGGGGGTCAGTAAAGGAATAAAACCTACGCTAGTCTCTTCCTGTGATTTGACTAAGCAACCTCTGACTATCTCAATAGGGGCATGAAAATGTGAGTAAAATATCTTGGAGAGGTAGGATGACTTTCTGCCATGCTAATAGCTAATAGTTAAAATAGCTACTGTCAATGGAGATTTCACTGAGCTAAAAATACAATGAGGCAAACCAGGAATAAAAAATAGTTTGTGACCAGCCTTGGAGACTGTGCCAGGTTAGCAAGATTTGTGTTCAGCTATCCTTACAAAATCACTGCAATTGCTTAATTTGGAGTGAAAGAAAAGGGTTTTGGTTGTACTCAGTGGAAGAGTCTAAGCAATCACCAGAAAAATACAAGCACAGCAAATTAACACAAACAAGTGTTTGTGTAAGCAGTTCTAATCACAAAGCTTATCCTTTCCTTACTCGAGCAAGACAGGGGAGCTTGAGAGCAACCATTTAAAAAACATTATGAAATTAGGAAAACAACAATGCTTCTAAATTGTGTCTTGCAGGTATCACCTAACAATTTTTGGTACTGCATCCATCCAGCAACACAGATTATCATAGAATCATAGAAACATCTAATGGCCTGGTTTGAAAAAGACCACAATGATCATTGAGTTTCAACCCCCCTGCTATGTGCAGGGTCACCAGCCACTAGACCAGGCTGCCCGGAGCCACATCCAGTCTGGCCTTGAATGCCTCCAGGGATGGGGCATCCACAGCCTCCTTGGGCAACCTGTTCCAGTGTGTCACCACCCTCTGTGTGAAAAACTTCTTCCTAATATCCAACCTAAACCTCCCTGTCTTAATTTAAAACCATTCCCCCTTGTCCTATCACTATCCACCCTTGTAAACAGCCACTCCCCCTCCTGTTTATACGCTCCCTTCAAGTACTGGAAGGCCGCAATGAGGTCTCCCTGGAGCCTTCTCTTCTCCAAACTAAACAAGCCTAGTTGCCTCAACCTTTCTTCATGGGAGAGGTGCTCCAGTATTTGAAGTTGCACTGAAGATTTGTTTCATCTTGTTCCTTAACAATTACAGAGACAGCCACGTTGTGAGAGAAGTAATCTCCAGTCTGTGGAGCACTTCTATATTGATACCCATGTCCATACTCTTAGAGCATCTTCAGCCTCACTCTGCATCATGATGCTGCTCTCCACGTAGCCATAGCAAAGCCCAGGAGAGTCACACCCAGGGTGGTGATGGCTTACACCTTTAATTTCCTTCTTGAGAATTCAGTGGAGGACTTGGGTAAATCAAGGGGATTATGGCTGAAGTTAGTTTGTGTAATTGCTTTTGCTCTTCCTCCACTTTGAAGGTCAATGTGTTGGAATCTGTAATAAAAACTGTAATAAAACTGTGTCCAGTTCCGGGCTCCTCAGTACAGAAAAGACAGGGAGCTCATAGAAGGAGTCCAGCAGAAGGCCACAAAGATGATTAAGGAACCAGAGCATCTCCCTTATGAGGAAACGCTGAGTAACCTGGGTCTGTTCAGCCTTGAAAAAGGAAGACCAAGAAGGGATCTGATTTATGTTAATAAATATCTGAAGGGTAATATCTGAAGGCAAATGGATGAGGCCAGGCTCTTCTCGGTAGTGTGTAGCAATAGGACAAGGCGTAATGGCCTAAAACTTGAACACTGACAGTTCCATACTAACATGCAGAAGAATTTCTTTATGGTAAGGTTGATGGAGCATTGGAACAGGCTGCCCAGAGAAGCTGTGGAGTCACTTTCTTTGGAGATATTCAAGGCTTACCTGGACACCTACTGTGCAACATTCTGTAGGGAACCTGCTTCAGCAGGGGGGGTTGGACTCAGTGATCTCTTGAGGACCATTCCAACCCCTGCGATTCTGTGATTCCATGAAAATCTCTATGAGCTAATGTGTTTGATATCCCAAAGAACTCTGACTATGTACAGGTGGCAAGTGCTAGGCGTACAGTTTTGGACCAGATTTTTAGCCCAGTGTTGGGTCCGTATCAGGGAGACCCCTGGGTTCCTTTTGTTGCCTGTCAGATTTCCCCGTGATGCTAAGAGACCTGTCTGACCTCAGGTAATATCTTATCACTTGCAAGGTCCCTGCATAGCAGTGCAAATGATGGGAAGGGGTGAGAAGGCACTTCTGAGAAGGACCCATGTACACATCTGCCCATACCTGCTAGCAGGAAAGATTTTGGGCAAATCTGCATTTATTTACATAACTTTCAGCTGCAGTACCTTTTCATTCTACAGATACAGAATAGCTAAATCCCATGAAAAAAAAAGGAAATGAATAGGAAATTTAAGTCAGATTGATTTATGATGTACCTTAGATATAAAATATCTCCAGTATCATTTTAGTGGTCATGAATTCCCTGGAAGGGGGAGATGCAGGCCTATCACCCATTTACTACCTGCTGCTTGCCAGCTCATCAAAGGTAACTGGGAAGGCAAATTGTTTTCAAAACTATCTGTTGTAATGCAGATATCCTTCTCCTTTTTCTTTTTCTTTTTCTTTTCTTTTTCTTTTTCTTTTTCTTTTTTTCTTTTTCTTTTTCTTTTTCTTTTTCTTTTTCTTTTTTTTTCTTTTTCTCTTTTTCTTTTTCTTTTTCTTTTTCTTTTTCTTTTTCTTTTTTCTTCTTCTTCTTCTTTTTCTTTTTCGTTTTTTTTCTTTCCCTTTCCCTTTCCCTTTCCCTTTCCCTTTCCCTTTCCCTTTCCCTTTCCCTCTCCCTCTCCCTCTCCCTCTCCGTCTCCTTCTCTCTTACCCTTTCCCTTTCCCTTTCTCTTTCCCTTTCTCTTTCCTTTTCACCCTTCTCTTCTCTTCTCTTCTCTTCTCTTCTCTTCTCTTCTCTTCTCTTCTCTTCTCTTCTCTTCTCTTCTCTTCTCTTCTCTTCTCTTCTCTTCTCTTCTCTTCTCTTCTCTTCTCTTCTCTTCTCTTCTCTTCTCTTCTCTTCTCTTCTCTTCTCTTCTCTTCTCTTCTCTTCTCTTCTCTTCTCTTCTCTTCTCTTCTCTTCTCTTCTCTCCTCTCCTCTCCTCTCCTCTCCTCTCCTCTCCTCTCCTCTCCTCTCCTCTCCTCTCCTCTCCTCTCCTCTCCTCTCCTCTCCTCTCCTCTCCTCTCCTCTCCTCTCCTCTCCTCTCCTCTCCTCTCCTCTCCTCTCCTCTCCTCTCCTCTCCTCTCCTCTCCTCTCCTCTTTCTTTTTTTTTTTTTTTTTTTCCCCAGAGAAAGCAGTAATGCTGACCTCAGTTCTTAGGTGCCTCCTACGCACTTCAGTGTTCACAACAATCTCAGCACTGGTCAAAAGACAAGACCAATAATCCTGAATCTTACTAGACTATCTGACACAATCCAGCAAAATATTTAGAAGAATCACCTTATTGTTTGAGCACATATAGGTAGTCTGTATAACTAATTCTTTACAGAAAGACCCTTTTTAAAATTATTTTCTAGATGGATCCTAATTCAGTAAAATTAAGAATCAGATTTACTGAAACTGTTCACTTGAACAATGCACCAAAAATTACACCTTGAAAATTAAAAAAAAGTTTTACTTCTTTTCTAGCCTGAAAACAGAACCATATGTTAGACATTTAAAAATATAATGTGTTTAGAAGGTTAACATATTCTTTATTTCACATTGGAAAGGTTTTTAACACCTATCTGTCTTGCTCCAATCAACACTTATCTCCTCTCTCTGGAAATTTTTCAACCAAGAGAATTTTATTTATTCATAGTACTAACTGTTGGAGTATTACCTTGCCTACATCCATAGCATTATTTTCTTGAAGAGAAAGGATTGCAGATTATTTTTCTAGGCTGAGTTTTATTGCTTCATACTGCAACTCAAATAGTGGATTTCTGCCAGTTTCTTCATGCGTGCTGACTTGGTCCTGGTTACTGACTGGGAATCTTTCTAGAAAGGACCTTCCTTTTACTTTTCCCCTTATGTATCTGTTTTAAGAATTTGATCATTTTTGGTGGTTTTTTTTTTTTCCTCCACTTTTAAACGTGCTTCTTACACAGTAAGAACGGAGGTATATATCTTTGTAATGTAAATATATCCACATTCATATCCAACCTAAAGATACGCATGCACTCTTTTCACTTGACTGTTCCCCTGGTCCTGAGCAAACCTCTTCCTGTTCCAAGAGAAGAACCGTAGCTTCCCAGTTAAAAACAAAACAGCACAGAGATATTTTTTCACCTGTATGGAGATCCAGTAAAGGAGGGAAGGCAGGGAAGCCTAGCCAACAGGAAAATCAAGCAGGCTGCTGCCTACAGGGGGACACTGCAGCCTGGGGAAGAGGCAGAGCAGGAATGGGACCACCTAGCCATGCTGATCTTCAGTCCTCCCAGCTCTAGGTCTAACCTGAAACTGACTGACCCTGTGGTTTACCTTTAGGAAGCAATAATTTTAAGCTACATCGGTAAAAACAGACTCTACAGCATTATAGTGTTTATACCCTGGCTTGGTCTGCAACTAGCAGTTGCAGTCTGAGTATAGAGTATATGAGGTTGAAATGATAAGGTAGCACTCAGAGAAACTAATCATGGTGGTTTAAAATCCAATTCCCACAATTTCAGGATAAAAGCTGTCCAAGGAAGTTAGAAATATCTGTGTAGAAAAAAGGCATCTCTCTTGGGTCAGTTTATGACCTCATTTACACCACCAGCATGCCATCAGTAGGGTACCTCTCCTAGGATTTGTACCATTTCCAAGAGAGTGCACTTGTCACTTGTGCTGAGATGATGACAACTGAGTGGCTCCACTGCTGCCCTCCCTGCCCAACACGCTGCTCACCCAGGATTACTTTCAAAGCTACCCTACACAGCATAGCTTGAAAAAGTAACATTAATATCACTAGACATATGTTTCTGCTGTGAAATTCTGACATCCAAATGAGTTTAAAATTTCTTCTCTGCTGCTGTCTCGGAGACTGTACAAGTTTTAACTGAAGCAGTAATTGACAGGTTTTGGTAAATGTAGCTTTTAAGTACCTGTTGAGAACACTGATGGCCAGAATAACTTGATACATCAGTAAATATGAAATAGTTTAAGGAGGAATTGAGTTGAATACGTCACACTCTTATCTTTTAAATGAAAAAATAAGAGATGTCTATTTTTGCAGACATTTAGGAACATGCAGAACCTTGCATGTTATGCTCTGCCATCAGTTAATGTGGAAATCAGCTGTCTTCAGTGTCAATAAATGGATGGAACTGAGAGCAGTACTGAGGTCTCCATCTCAAATCTCATGGAAAAATGTGTTAATATAAAAATAAAACAAGGCTCTAGGAGTTTTTCAGGATCTTATTAATTAATTTCAAATGTTCCATTAGTTTGATGGAAGAAAGGCCATACACTATAATCACCTGTCAGCTGGTGACTTCTGACTGTGAAGAAGATTTTGGAACACGGTCTTAGCGTCTGATTCATTGTCTTTCCTGAGGCAGCACAGAGCAACCAGAGAGGATGAAGAGGCCTTCAAAGGCCGTCACATGTATTGGCTTGGATGTTCTCAACTGGTTTTACGCTCTTGTCCTCACTTCTCAATGGAAAGTGCACACCTGATCTCAGTGATGGCTACTGCAGTCCAGGCCAGCATAGCAACAGATATATTTTAGGAAAGTTCATCATCTGGTGTACGCTACATCATGCTACTTCAGCCATAGCAAGTGTTAGTCATGGGGAAAGGAAAAAGTGAGCTCCTCTTCTGTGTCAGCTCATCTGCCCAAAACACCACCTCTGTTTAGATGGGTTTCCTCCAGAGCAGCACCATGAAAACAGTGTTACTGACTCCTGGTTTTAGCACATCCCATTGGCTCCCAAATGCAATCTGCTCTGTTCACAAATAAAAATTTGTCTCAGTCCTCAACTTGAAAATTTAAATTAGCTTGACAGACAATCTAGGCTCTTTTTTCTTCACTCTTGTGATGAAGTTCAGGAAAAACTTCTTGTTAATCACTGGAATAGGCTCCTCGGGGAGGTGGTTGGGTCACCATCCCTGGATGTGTTTAAAAACCATTTGGATGTGGTGCTCAGGGACATGATTTAGCAGAGGGTTGTTAGAGTTAGGGTAGTATGGTTAGGTTGTGGTTGGACTCGATGATCTTGAAGGTCTTTTCCAACCTGAGCAATTCTGTGATTCTATGATTCTAGGTGAAAGTGGAAATTCAGAATTTTCCCCGGAAATGTTATCTTATATGTTTCATCTTTCTCTTTCCTTTAGAGGCAGTTGAACCTAATACTTTACTATGAAGCTGACTACTCAGTAGGGAATTACCAGCACCAGAGAACAGGACTTTGGAAATGCATGAACAAGAGAGATGGAGCAGTGGCAAATGCTGCTACAGTTCCTAATCCTGCTGAAACAACTTGCCAAAGCATGTAATGCCAGGCCCAGAGCTGAGAGGAGTGGAACAGTCAGTACAGACAGTTGAAGTGAACAAGCACTGGTGGTAGGATGTGAAACATGTAGCTGAGTGGCTAAAGATACTAGCAGAAAAGAAACCACAAAATGTAGTAAATTGTTTGCCCACACTTGCACTGACTCTTCAGAGAAATGAAGCTGCGGAGACTGGGGCTGCACAGGACAGAGTGTGCATAGCTGTAGAGGAGAAAGGGGAGTTCCTCAGCTGTGTGAGATCTTGCAAAACTTTGAGAATGTGTAGAGAGTGGACAGCATGACAAGGGGCACCACCACATTGGTTGCAGTGGGTCTGCGATGGGAGCAGAGATGGCACAGACTCTGAGAGGACGGATTTTAGGGACCAAAATCCTTGTTTCCAGGACTAGTCATGAAGGATAGAAACTGAAGCAAGCATAGATGGGATACAGCTTCAGAGTTAGCTGCAGCTCAGATACAGACAGGAAGAAGCTTTGGCAGCATCCTAATTTAATTTTAAAATAGGGCATCCTTACTTGAGTGTCAACATTACCTAAAATACATCTGAAATATCTTGGCAAACCTTTGCACTTAAGAGTTGTGTCCTTAAAAGTCCTTAAGAAGAGGTGTGTCCTTAAAAGTTAAGAGTGACTTAGATATATATCAGCTTTCTAAAAGAAGAGGACTTCTGACTGCTAAGCAAGAGCTAGTAAAATTTACCTCTAGATTCAGGAATTTGCTAGTCACCATCTATGTAACGCCCACTTAGTTTAATGAGTTGTACAGAGGGTACAGATCCAGTTTAATGACAGGTACCATCATTCAATAAATAAGATTTAAGAAGAAATTTCTGAATATTCCCTTCACAGGTATCTTTAAAATCCCCAATTAAGCAATAGCAAAGACCATAACGACTTCCTCAGGAATTACATGAGAGGACATTCACCTTAACGCTTGTCACTGAGCTCCAAAACAACATCACCAAAGCCAGTTCATCAAGTAGTTGTGTATACTTTTCTTAGGCTGCTCGATAAAAGGGCAGCCAGGAAAGAAAAAGGTATACAAATTTCAAAATATTTATTAAATAATGAAGATACCTGAAATACTGTCCTTCCCTTCTTGAAGACTTGGAGGAGATATACTTTCTAAGACATGTATTAGGCAGTGATACCTACGTACCTTGACCTATATATGTCCCTTGAAGTCAGTGAGGGTACAGATGACACTAGATTAAGGAGGATCAGTGCCCTAAAACAGTTGCAGTGGTTGGTGCACCCACCTGACCTGCACTGGCTGCTTTTCTGAGGCCTTTTGATTTCTCCTTCTCCTTTGGTGTCCAGGCTTGCCACTAAGGTAGGATTATCCTACCACTAAGATAGGATAAATTTCCAATAGCATGATAATTCCACCTTGCCTACAGTGCTACCTGTTGCAACACCTCTGTTGACAAGCCTTATATTCCATTCCAGACGCTCACAGAGTCACTCTGAAAAGTCAGGTTATAAATATTCAGGTTGAGTTTTTAAAGTAACTATATTCTTATCTACTTAATAGTTCTCAGGAATTTTTCCCTGTGCTTGCAGATGACACAAAGACGACACGCCAGAGGGAAGGGATGCTATCCATAGGGACCTGGACAGGCTAGAGAGGCCAACATCATGAAGTTCAACAAGCACAAGTGCAAGGTGCACTTGCACCTGGGCTGGGGCAATCCCAAGCACAGTTACAGGCTGGGTGGAAAATGGCTTGAGAGCAGACCTGAGGAGAAGGATTTGGGGGTGTCAGTTGATGAAATGTTCAATATGAGCTAGCAATGTGCACTTGCAGCACAGAAAGCCAACTGTATCCTGTATTGCATAAAGAGAAACGAGCAACATGTCAAGGGAGGTGATTTGGCGCCTCTGCTCTGCTCTCGTGAGACCCCATCTGGAGTACTGCATCCAATTCCGGAGGCCCCAACACAAGAAGGGCACCAAGCTGTATGAGTGTGTCCAGGGGAGGGCCAAGAAGATGATCTGTGGGCTGCAAAACCCCCCAGAGGGACAGGCTGAGAGAGTTGGGACTCTTCAACCTGGAGAAAGTTCTAGGGGACCTTATAGTGTCCTTCCAGTACCTGAAGGGGGCCTACAAGAAAGTCGGGAGGGCCTTTTTATAAGGACATGCAATGAGAGGACAAGGGGAAAATGGCTTTAAACTGGAAGAGGGTGGACTTAGACTAGGTATTAGGAATAAATTCTTTACTGAGAGGGTGGTTGTGGTAATACAAGAAAAACTATTCAGAGCAGCAGCTGTGGAGCAAGATAAACAGCATGAGAACAAAGGACACCTCTAGAAGAAGAGAAAAAGCAAAAGGAATGGCTCATGGCTCTGATTGGATAAGTGCCTGCATGCGTGGTTAAGGAGTGTTTGTAGAATACTCTGTTGAAATGTAAAGGTGGATGGGAAAGTTGTAAGGGCAGATGGGAAAGCTAAAAAAGGAAACTCGTGAATGCATATAAGTGATGTGAGGACTTGTAATAAAGGATTTGGATTGTTCACATCTGAGTCTGTGCATCAGATGCTGTAGGTGGTGAAACAGTGGAAGAGGTTGCCCCGTGAGGCTGTGGTTGCCCCCTCCCTGGAGAAATTCAGGGCCAGGCTGGATGGGGCTTTGAGCAACCTGGTCTAGAGGGAGGTGTCTCTGCCTATAGCAGGGGGTTGGAACTAGATGGTCATAAAGGTCTCTTCCAACCCAAACCATTCTATGATTCTATGATTCTAAACAAACATTTCAGTTTTGGGTGCTTCGTGGGACAAAATGTTAGTGAAGGGCACCAATGCTCCATTACTTACAACCAGCAGAATAGACTCCAGCTACATAGCCTGCTTTTTAGGAGTGACATAATTTTGATGGCATTCTTAGTCCTACCTCCATTTGTTAGTCTGAGATGCATGAAGACAGGTGAATGCCAAACCCCTGTACTCTCAAAAGCTCTGCAGAAACCCAGATCTGGGGGCTGAATCAGAACTCCTGTGTAGTCTTCTATGAATGGGATGTGGGAGTCTGCACAGGTACTTGTGTTGGTGAGAAAGCAAGGAGCAACTGCCGTCCCTGCAACCCTATCTCAGATGATGGGATACAGGCAATGTGCTTCTTCACTACTATGGAACAGGACCACTCTCTTTTGGTTTCCTTTCCTGCCTGAGGAGATGTCAGCTCTCAGCAACCTCAGAAGTGTCCTGATGTGGTCTGTAGGAGAGCCCTGGGGTGGGAGCTCTGTGCTCCCAGGGCTGGGTGTCTGGTCTCTCAAAGGCTTCCCTGCACCCTGGCTTCACCTTGTCCCCAGGGTCCACAGAAATGCTGAGTGCTAAGGAGGATTTCTTCCCCCTAGGACATTGCTGAGAGTCATAAACAGAAAATGTAGGAAAGGCTCCAGCTGTGTTCAGCTAAATTAGAAAATTAAAGTACAGAAGGGCAAGGAGTTTCTTGATTACTTGGTTAATTCAAAGGTCTAAGCATTTGAGATTTTCTTATCCAGAATCAGTGTAGGCTATTTTTAAACGTTTCTCTTTCCCTTGCACTTTTAAGCAAGCAGCATCTATACTGATTGCATACACTGTTGTTTAAAAAACTCTGTGATTCTGGGAACACAGACAGGAGTTATTAAGGAAAGATTGTTGTCCCTTTTAACTATCACCACTAATCAGGCAGGAGAAATCCCCATCCTACTGTTGATTTAGGTTGGTCTCTTAGTTTCTGTATTATTAATTACATGAGTTACTCTGCATCAGTATAAGGGCAGCTCCTTCTCTTTGATTCTTGAATTAACTCTTTCAATTGCGAATTCCCACAGGAGATATGAAGTCAAATCACTGGCTTTGAATGCAAATGGTCTCCCTAAGCACTGTCTGCAAATCAGGATAAAGTTACTAAAAGGAACAACTGTTTTTGTTTTGATCTGCATGTGCATCCCTTCCCTGGAAGGAAATCAGAAGACACTTAAGATTACATTTACAAAACAGTGTCCAGCAATAGGTTGTTTGCACTGAAAATAAAAGGGTTAATTTAGTCCTCTAATCTATTGTTACTAGCCTAATTATTTTACATGTCTTCATTTCATTAATGAATTCTATTTTTTACATGTATCTCCTTCCCCATTGCTTTTGTTTAAACCTCCTGGTGGGAAGGGAGAGATTAATTTTGTTGTGCCTTAATGAAACTGTATGCTACATTAGATTTAGCCATTTGGCACGCACCGCCAACACCACCATTATGCATAATTAATTACTTTTTGTGAGTCCCAAACACAGACCCTCAATGTTCCTCCACAGACGCTGCAACAACACAGCTGGCAGACACACCGTGTTAAGTTGTCATCCTGAACTTACATGGGAACCTAGAGCAGGTGCTCTGTGCTTGACACAAGAATACAGCTTTTGAAAATTTTTCATAAAGATCTGGAAAGTTTACTCAGTAAAATGCAAATGCTTTCAAGAGATGCGGTAAGCTCATTAAGCTTT
Source organism: Gallus gallus (assembly GCF_016699485.2). Lineage (NCBI taxonomy): Eukaryota > Metazoa > Chordata > Aves > Galliformes > Phasianidae > Gallus > Gallus gallus. The sequence continues at coordinate 19,861,564 of NC_052572.1, forward strand.
GCTGTTATCTACCATGAGCTGCATTTGATATGCATATGCCTGTGGGTGGGTATGTATGCCCATTCTGCAGCTGCACCAGAGCCCCCAGTGAGGCAGCATGTGCTTCGTGTGGGGACCAGCCAGTCTGCCTGCCCTCCATGCAGTTTACCTGTGTGTACATGTGTAGCTCAGATTAACATATGTTGCAGCGGATTAAGCTTTTAACATATGAACTCTTTGCCTCAGAGGCAATCTGCTGACCCTGACAGAATTTTTCTTGTCCAGCTTGCTGCCAGTGAAGTGACAGAGGGAAATAATTGATTAAGCATTAATCATTAATGTTAATTGATTAAACATTAAGCAAACCAAGCTCCTTTCTCCCAGATCCAACATCCTGCCACCTTTGGTTTCTTTGCTTAATGTTGATCAGAGATGCTCAGTCTGTCCATCACTGGGGCAGGGAAATACAGCTCTTCAGGAGTCAGAAGCTTAGTGTCTCCTTTCCCCAGGCACTTAGATAAACCTGAGGATGTGGAACTCCCAAGCATCCCCTTCTGCAACAGGACTGTTTCCCAGGAGCATAACGGTGAAGTTATTCAAGTGGAAAAATAAATGTTGTCCCATACTCCTACTCCAGAATCTTGTGCCAGGACCAGTTGAAGTCCAGTCACTGCAGCTCAACCTCCATCGTACTTCTCTCTCTCTATCCCTCACTGCCAGATCTGGAGTAACAGAATTTGTTTTAATTTTGGAAGACAAATGTGGCATAGCACATGGTGTGTCTGATAATTACTAATTGACTGGTGTGCCAAGTAGCCTCTAATGCATTGGTGACACCTGCGGTGCTGGTATGTCCACTTCCATTGCTGCCTGTCTTCAGCCTCTCTATCCTCAGCTCAGAGCAGTTGCCTCTGTTTCTTTCACATGTACCCACTCTGAGCGTTGCTCTGTCCTTCATAGACAGAACAAAATTAACCCCCGAACAACATGGAACCCTGGGGTAAAGTGCAACAGCTCTGTGGGGACTGTTTTATTGGGTATATTCTCATAAAAAAAACTTGACATGCCCGTGGGAGGATTTCATGCATCTGAGCAAGATAAGCAGATTTGAGACTAGTGTTTCTGAGGTGGTTTGGAAGCAAGAATGATAATAATGTGTTTACAGAACAAAGAGATTTTCTTTCCTTCTGGTAACAGCAGATGCTCTCAGATTCACCTCCGTGACTGTTGTACTAATCTATCTATCTTTTCACATTTTTAACCTTAAAATTTCCTAGAGAAGTTCTATATCTGCAGAAACCCATCTCTGTCTCAGCAGACCTTTTTAGTTGGATCTAACTTTGATATTAATCCCGATGTGAGTGAAGCCATATTGGTCTCCAGAGCATTCTTGCAGTTGTGCCGCCCTTTGAACTTACAGGGACAATGTCGACCCTGCACACAGCAGGGGTGTTGAAAGTCGATGATCATTGTGGTCCTTTTCAACCCAGGCCATTCTAACGCCCACTAAATGTTCCAAACTTCTGACCTGTGAAGCTGTTTTCTACATACTTGCAAAGTTAGATTCTACTTCACAGAATACCCAGAGAAGGGAGTTTCTCCTTCTTTGTTTCCATCCTAGCCGAGCCATTCTTTCTCCTAAGACCCAATTACAATTTCCAGTCCTATCTTAGAGGATTCATTTATTTTTGAGATGTGAACCTTACCTACCGTATGCTTATTTTGGTCAAAGGTCAGGGGGAGAGGGCCACTAGGATGAACAATCATAGGAAATATACACTCTCTAGTAAGAATATGTTACATTCTTATTCCTCTCCTATTGCTGTTTGCTTATTTTATGTAGCTGGTGCATAAGATGCATGAACAGCCTTGAGAGCACTGGTGCCCTGTCCTACTTTTGTCACCCATCCTGCCCACAGACCATGATGAATGCTTACTCCCATTATGCTGCTAGTAGTGCTGAGTCTCAGTGTGGAATCCTGTTCTCCCTAAGACCTGATATGGACAGGTTAGATACCATTTCCAGTTGCTGGATGCCTAAAATGAAGAAGTGTCTTCACTTTTCAGTGACAACTAAGTCTTTCTTAACCACACAATCATATATATGTCTCTAAATACGTATATATATACACACACGTATGTGGCCATGCATAGCATTTTCAAAGTTTTTCTATTGTAACCACCGTTCTAATTGGGGGATATTTTTCTGAGCAGATGCATGCTGATTTGATCTTGCATGTGCCATCCATTGCTTCTGAACACGTGCGTGGAAGGCATTTTTTTTTAATCTTCTCCTGTAATCAGCTCCCAGGAGACCAGGCTGTGAGTATGTGCAAGGTACATGTATTGTACACTGCAATACAGTGTTCTGTCTGACTCAGACAACTCAGACTCAGACACAGAACTCTGAAATGCTGCCTATATCTTGTCTGTGCCAATATAGCTGTTATTAATACCTACATGTATGATAAAATTAACAAGATTACTCAGACAAAACCTGACACCAGGCAAAACAAAGCATAGTAAAAGCCAGTTCTGTGAGCTGGATAAGAGTTTAGAACTCATCAATAAAAATTAGCAGCTATTAATCCTGCACATACTCCCTGCAATTTGTAATTACAGTCATTGAAGCTAACGAGTACACTGCAAGACTGCAAAAAGGGGCACTGTCTATAGAATTAAATTTGCAGAGATATACTTCTGATTTTTTTCTGTATGTCCTTGAAAAATGCAAACAGAACAGCTTGGCAAAACCATGGCAAGCCATTTTCCTCATCTGGCAAGGTTCTCTTCTAAGAAATCCTCTTTGTTTGCCAATGGATAATATTAATGACAAGGACTTGACCTGAAGGGAATAAATGCACAAAAACTGCATTAAAGTTACATTAACGGGCACAATGTAAAGTCTGATTTATTTTAGATCCATGAAAGTGTGGAAATTTATTGCCAACTGACACTCTCTATTTAGCACGCCCTGGATTGCTCTGTCCCTGAAGAGAAGGAGATGTGTAACTTCAGGCCTCTTCCCTCGTGCTTTATTGTGCTCATCCCTAAAGAAGCTGCTGCCTCTTGCCTTCAGTGGTCAGAAGGGAGCTCTGCTAAACATGCAGCTTCATGTGTGATGACTGATGCAAATCACTCAATAAGCTAACTCTCCTCTTTACAAAAACTTTGGACTACAATTACATCTGTTGTATTTTCCTTTCATCTTCGAAACAAAGGTTGCCAGCCAGCTGTACAGTGAAAGACATCAACTGTGCCTGCTGGAGGGCTTGGCAGGGCACTCTGCATCACACCCTTCATCCTGAGGAACTGCAGAGGACTTAGTGAGCATTCAGTGAGTGCACGCCAAGCAGATGTGGCAGGCCATCTTTAAGGAAAGACTATAGAATAACACCTGTTGAATGAAGTTCTTAGTCTAAGTACACACATGAAGATATTTTACCCTGTGTTAGGAGTGATCTCTCTGGGGAAATGAACACTGCCTTAAGATCCATGCAGTTCTGCTTCATCTGACGGGAGTAATGGTTTGGACTTAGAGCCTTGAGAAACGTGGTAGGCACCACACAGAGGAGCACATAGTTGATTATGCGCTGTCTAGAGCAGTCCTTAGAGGCCCACAAAGCATATGCTGCATCCTGTAGTTAATTCAGCTACAAGGGAGCTGAGTGTAATGTTGGATGTCAGGGTGCCTTGATTATATTTTCAGTATAGGGATTAGATTTCGCACTGCAGATAGCATAACTGGGAAATTTGATTTGGCATGCAAAGGGAATTGAGTTAGATATGTTACTTTAGAGACCTGTGTTCTCCTCTCTGGTAAAGGAATGTAAAACCTAGCTCAATAATGATAGTGGTGCCTTTTGGAAATATTAGCAACAGTCCTTGAAAGAGAAACTCATAAAGATTCTGCTTTTGGCCCCAAACAGATTTCACTGTATTACAGGGTGCCTTAAACATGTTTTCCTCTCACGTTTTCCCTAATCTGTAACAGGCATTGACCACTTGAAGGAGATGTGACATTTGGCTATCTGTGAAGGTAGTGACTTACGCTACAGGAGATGAAAGGCAAAGCGTAGCTGACTGTTGTCAAGCACAGTTATCATTTTATGGATGTTGAACCTTCTTACAACATTCAGATCACTTAGGCCAACGGTTTACTTGCTGCAGTGCCTGTGGTGAAGTAGGAAGGCCCGTGCTCAGGCCCGTGGAGAAGATTTAGAGGGGCTGGCTGCTGTCTTTCTCACTGATTTCTAAAAAACAGAGGACAGAGGATTCTCTCTGAGGTCCTGTATTTCCACTTAGATGCTTTTGGCTGAGCGCCAGCTCTGACTTTCCTGTAGAGATACAGTGGGAGCTGCAAGGATAATCCCAGTGAGAAGGCCATCTCAGTACAAGCTCTCCCACAGTCCTCACATGGGGAACTCTTGCAGCAGCAGCTCTGTATTTTCAGCATCTTAATGTACAGATGGACACAATCTGTCACTCAGGCAGTACAGGGTCCCTGAGCCAGCTTCCCAATGCACACCACCTCTCAGCTTCATCGTCTGCCCTGAAGCCAGAGTGCAGGGTGAGCAAGAGAGAGCAAGTCTGCATTACCAATGCAGTCTGGTTCAAGTCACTGTATGAACTGCACAGCTCTGTTGCCTCCAGGCTGTTTCTCTCCTCACTCCAGATCTGCCATTTCCCTTCTGCTGTATCTCAACCATGCCAATGTTATTATGACACAGTACTGTGGAGCACCATCGCGTCTGTTTTCAATCAAAGGGCTGTAATGAGTAAAATGAATGGATTCTACCAAGATGTTTGTGTCAGGTTGTTAATGTACAAACTGATATTGAACCCAGTGGATAAAGATAGTGCATAGTTAAATGCAGATGTGTAGTTACCAGTGTCCAGGGCAGACTCATGCCTCAAGGAGCTGCTAATGGACCAGCCAAGCACAAGACATAATAGCTGATTAACCTCAGTGAGGTTCATCTCCAAAGGAGTAAGATATTCTAAGGACTGACATCAGGAAGAGCAACAGCTGTCTCCTGAAAAATAACAAGGGAGATCTCTGAGATTTGAGTTTGGTGCATGAATGCAGCAATCTATTTTTAAAATGCATAATATTCACTTGCAGTATACAACAGTCTGTTTACCAGAATCAACAGAGAGTTTTGCTTGAAACAAAAGAAAAGAAAAGAAAACAAAACATAACATAAGGCAATGGAGCACTGTGCATTTCATAATACTTTCTGTCAGGTGTTCTAAAGGTATTTTTACTCCTGTATTACCAAAAGCACCAATTTTAAAGACTTATCTTGTTACACAGTTGAATGTTTCAGATATCATGGCATTGGGATCTAGGCTGAAATGTTTCTCCTTACAGTTCTGGTGATGAGACTGGGCTGGCAGAACAGATTTTCCATTTCTTCCTCTTTTCTTGATTGGTCTTTCCAGCACTGTGCTGAGGAAATGGATATTTACCTGGAAGTGTTCAGTTCTCTTATCCCATGTATACATGGAAAGACCATAATTTAAGCAGGATGTCTAGAAGATGCATAAGGATACTTTACATCTTCATATTGATGATGACCTACACCTTACCTGAATTCCCCCCTTGCCTGTTTACTCAGCAAATCAATATACCCCTGACAACATTCTTCCTAAAGTAATTCTGGAAGAGTTCTTGCCCAGAGAGGATATTTTCCATGAAAAAAAGTTCTACTGGAGACACAATTTTGCCTCTAATTTCTTCCATATTCTTTGGAACCACCTCTTTATTATTATTCCCCACATCCATGCTGGTAATCTCTGACCTCCAGCCTGTGTTCAGCAAGTTGAAGTAGATGAATATGTATAGGTATTCATGTATATATTATTTAATATGTTATTCAAATTAAAAAATTAAAACGATTTAAAAGGTGCTAATTTGAATTATCTGTGACTGTGTTTTTACTAGGTATCTTTTAGCAAGTTAAAGACAAAAAACAACTAAACTCACAAGTTTTAAATATAGAAGAAAAATATAATTAGAAACAGAGAGGAAATTAGTATTTTGTCAGAACTAAAATGCTTGCTAATAAAATGAACTTTTCTTCCTGTAGGCCAAGTAACTTACCATTATTTTTCAAATCACTCAGTTCTCTGTACAAGAAATATGCTTATTTTCCATATTTTCTCTAAATACATTATTGCAAGAATGAAATTTCTGTGATTTTATGGCTAAATTACAGATACCGGAATAGAGAAATATGGGGCTGCATTTCTTTGGTCACGTATGTAGCTTTTAGGTAGCTTTTACACTGCCTCCTAACAACTATCTTGGCAAGAAATGGAATTTTCTAATGCACGCTCAGCATTTTAGAGTCAATGAAATGTGCATTCCCTGGTCACTTCGATGTTTTGGAACATTCCATTTAAGAGTAAATTTGAGAAACTCTTATAGTCACAAATTTCCCTAGTCATTGTATTTACTCTCTGCAGTGCATGAAGGGATTTGTTCAAAGTTTTTAAATATGATGAAGTTTTAAATATGTTATATGAAAGTTTCATATTAGCAACTATTCCTGAGCTATGAAGCCAATAATTAAAGCATGTGTATGAGATTATGAATGGAAATGTTTGAGTCAGAAGGTCGTCCAATGTGGAGAACGACAGCAATCATTTAGATCAGAAATAATCTAGTTAACTTTAATATGGCACTGACCCAAGTGAAATAAAAGGTTTTACCTTATTACGATTCTGTGGTTTTACTAATTCTCTTTCTATTCCAATCTAAGATTCATTACTAAAGCAGCAGAACTCATGTAAATTCTGTATCATGGAAGCACAATGCCACTGATGCAAACCTTCACTGCTGAATGGAAAATAAGACCCAATAACTTAATAGACACATTTTTTCCAATGTTTTGTAAAATATTCATTATTTTTTGCTGTACTTACTCAGGAAGTTTTTATGTAGTTCCTTGACTTAATTGCAATATATACCAGAATAGCCTTTGATAACAACTTTATTGATTCAATATTTTAAAATGAATCTTTCTATCTTATATGACATGAAAACTGTCATTCTACATAATATACATTAGCCTTCAATCACGTGTCCTGCATTCAAAACAGGCTTTTGAAGCACTGTTCTCATCTCTTTCAGTCAAGTTTTAATGTGGTTTCTTTTACCATCCAGAATATAAAGGAACTATCATTGTCAGAAGCTAACTTGTTTTGTTTTCCAAAAGTTATCACAGTACTTATGCAGTTTCTGTTTCTTACCACCCAGTAATAGCCTGACCAGATTGCCAGTAGTTTCATTGCTGACGTAGCTGGGTGCACAGACATGCTCTTGGTTGGCAATGCTGCACACAGTGCTTTTTGCCATGGTGTTTTGGCTTTGCCCTGGCAGAGTGGGTTTCTTATGCTATGCAGGAGGGAAACTGGATGGTTGCAATGCAGGGTGAGTGTTACGTGCCGCAGGGCAGCAGAGACAAGGTAGCCTCTCTCACAAAACCAGTATTCATCACTGCCATCCAAGCACCTTTTTTTCCCACAGTTTTGGGCACAATTGCAACCACAGGAGCACAACACATCCTCCAGTGAAGGTTGTTACTGAATTCTCTGTCCAAACCACAGCTTGGCAGTGGTGCTTCTGGAGAAGGCTGTTCCTCATCAGATAGCCTGTGCAGATGGATGATCCACAGCGTAGTCAGCGGTCATGCAGCATGGAGAGACATAAGTTAGAAACACAAGGACAGGTGGAGGGGCATGTTCAAGCTGAAGAGTGAAAGAAGATGAGCAAGGAATCAAGGAAGGAAAACGATCTAACTTCAGATGAAGTTGCACATGTTCAGCCTGCTTCTGAATTAAAACTGTGGGTGAAACCCACAGCAGAGAAGAGGTTGTGGAGCTCAGAGTGAGAGAATGAATAAGCATAACCAAAGAGCTTCAGCTGAAAGAGATGCAGACTATGTTATTTTCCCAGAAATAGTGTAATTTCACACACAACAGCTACGTAAAACCTTATGCAGACAAAGCCAGGAGCTGGTGAGTGCTACAGCAACCCGAAGACAGCCCCAAAGCAAGGTGGAAGATCAACCATAGTTAGTTGCTTGGACGTATGTCAGTAATACAGGAAAAAAGGCCATCCTGAGGCCAAATAATCCCATTTGAAATGCCCCTTAGCACCCAATGCAGAAGCATTCCAACACAGCATTTGCTAATGGGATCTTTTTATCTTGTCTTACAGCATCTCCTGTTGACACAGGAATAGGAAAGCAACTCAGAGAGAGCATTTCTGAGATGTATAATTTGATCCTTCCTTTTCATCTGCTGTATAACTCAAAAGTGATGAGCTCCTGTATTTCCTGCTATAAATTGGTAAAACAGAATCATCTATGACAAATGTGTATAATCATAAAATGTGTTCCCTTTCTCACCCTTCAAAGTTAGCAACAAAACAAAAACAATCAGAGAAATCCCTGGGAAATAAACAAAAAAATCCAAAAAACAAACAAACAAAAAATCAATAAACAAATCTGAAAATCATTTCTCCGAAGAGAAATGGACACAATGAAGAACATTACTTTTACAGATGCTTCTTCAATTGTTAAATTATTAACAATAACAGAAATTGGAAAGTAGCACCTTTATTAAAAAGACTTTGGTGTATTAAAATAATGGAAACTATAATTTTTAGAGCTGTACACAGTACATACAGAAAAGTAATAGCTCTCCCCATTAATTTTTAAACCATTCTCCATCCTCAGTCAAGGTGCTATTTTTTAGACAGCATCATTTGTAGGGAAGCTATAATGTTGCCTGCTGTGTAATTGAAAGAGGTGAGAAAAGAGAAAAATAGGAGCCAAATCATGCTCCCACCAAATTAATGGGAGTTCATTCTATTGTCTTTTAATGGAAGAAAAACACTGAAACACAAAAGTCTGTAATTTTAGCTGTGTAAACATTGGAAAAATCAACTATGACACAAAGTTTAGCAGTAGAAGATTGTTTGTTTTGTCAAGCGACTTCTATAAATAACAGATCTACTTTCATTTAAAACAAGTATTTCAAGACACCATGGAATTTTTTTTTTTAATCATTTCCCCTTCTGTTTGTAGTGGTACAGCCTAGTCAGTTATAATTCACATAGTGAGTTCTGGGCAAAACAGTAAGTTGCTGAATTCAGACTTTCTGAAGTAAAAGGAGTTAGAAAAATAATTTTTTACCAGTGAGAGAGATTCTGCATATGATGATGCTATTTGTACTCAGGTAGGTTAATCTGCTACTGTGGAATCTTCAACAACCTGGTTCTTACTGGGAAAAAAATCACTAAGAAGGATTAAGCTACTTCTTCATTTTTTAAACAGAAGTGTTAGTGATTGAAGAGCATCTGAATGTATTTGCAAAATGGGAGGTAGAAGAGATCTTCTGATTAACTGTGGTGGTCTTCATAGCAAGTGTCAGACTACTCCTTAGAGAATTTTCTGCCATATGTATCTTCTAATACGCGATCCTGCCCAGTTCTTAGATGGGATTGACCTCAGCTCTGAAGCTCTGATGGATGCAGATGTTTCACTGCCATTCTGGCCTAAAACTGCTGCTCAAGCACCACCACTGCAAGGTCGACTTCTCTGCACAGCCTCCTCTCCTAGCCCACATCCTTGCTTCCCCACAACAGATCTCTGCAGAGGCACCACGTATACATCACCCAGCTAATCCATGCGGCAGTTAGTCCAAGCTAGCTACGGAGATGCTGCTCAGAGAATCGTCACTTGGTGCAATAGTTAAAACCTACCAACAAAAGACAATGGTCCAGTTACGCTCAAAAGTGATCAGTCCTACCACAGATACTGCAGCAGACGTTAATGAAACAGCGCTTAAAAGAAATCAGGAAAATAAGTGAGATGATAATTATACTATATCAACCAATTACGAAATGATCAGATCTTGCAATTTGGTTGCAAAATCCAGGCAAAAGTGGTACCCCACATTTGCAAACACTTCTGGAGTGATTATTTTCATATTCACTTCTGGAGTGATTATTTTCATCATTACTTAATTAACATATTTACATAAGCAAACTCAAATAATATTCAAACAACACGCATAAGCCAGGCACATCTGGGTTGTAAAATACATGAGCAAGCAACAGAAGCAACAAAAATGCTGATTGGCACCACTGGCATTCAAGTGACTCTTCAGATTTGAATTAGAGAGAGGTGCAAACCTTATATTTGTTAACCAGAAATGTCTTTGATCACTGAGTGAGCATACTACAGAAGAGGAATATTTAGAGCTGTGTCCCACATACAGCTCATAGCAGCTATCCCCTGGAGAGAGGAAATCTCTCCCATATTTGAAAAAACAACAAACATTCTACATGAGTTTTGAAAAGCTTATTTGAATATAGATCTTAATTTGATTCTAATCTATTACTTCTAAAAACATTTAGAAAGTCTAATCTTCTGTATCTGTCAGGCAGTGGGTCCTTTAAGTGTAGTGGATATCTCAGGCAGTTATAAAGGAAGCTCGAAGTATCTTATAGGAGCCATGAACATTCCATAGACAGCAGAATAATCAGCCTCCAAGTGAAGGTCCTTGTCAGATCAGAACAGTCAGAGCTGATTAAATCATTCTTGGTTGAGTGGCATTGTCTGAGCATCCCACAGATACAAGTAAAAACCTGTTTAATAGGACATGTGAACAAGATTTGACATACATATATATATATATATATATATATCTGATAAAATTGGATGTTTGCAAATAGGGTGTGATTAACCAGACCTGACTGCATTTGAAAAACATAATGGTATTTCAGGATTCTTGGGGCTTTTACTGTATTTCTGATAAGCACATTTTTTGTGGTGAAGTTCCATTGAAGGTGATGGCAACATTCTTAGGGACAGGAGTTTGTTGCCAATCTGTAAGCAGTCTGGACCAAATATGACAGTCATTGATGGACATCAATGAATATTTATATGTTATGTCCAGAATCACAAAACGTATAAACACAGTTTCAGGCATAAAAATCAACATGTTTTGTTTAAGAGTACCATACATTTGATAAAATCTCCTTAATATCAAAGAAGAAATGGAAACAGCAGTATCTTCCTTGTGTCCCTGATTCTTCCCTCTCAGAACCGCACCATCTCTGCTTGAGCATTTGTGTCTCTCCAGGAGCACAAAGGAAGATGTGAAGTGACTGAATAGATAAAAGACAGAAAGTTTTAAAGAAATACCCAACAATATAAAAATCAGGAAATAAAACTCTCAAATTTTGCACGTGCCCTACTCTGCTTGACTTATGAGTCAAGGTTCCTTGTCCATAGCACAGAGCTATTCAAGAAGCCTGTTCCACCAAATATTTGTATCTGAAACTTTCTTAGATAATTTAATTCCGTACATGCAGGAGACAGATCTTCCTCTCTTCAGATCACAGACTGAATTCAACCCAGGTCAATTTACTGACAGCATCTGAAAACATACTGAGTGCATAAGGTGACGTATGGTATATGAAATAGAAGATGCCAATAATTCAACACTAGTAATGTGCTTGGTCTAAAGATGGAATACAAATATTTTCAAAGGGAGAAGTGTTATCTTTTCTTAAGAAGTTGATGCAGTTCAGTAAAATGGGTGCGTATGGGGACTTCACATTCCTTCACCTGATCTGCCCAAGCAATAACCATCTCCAAACCAAAAGAGGTCAGAGTCAAAGAGGCAATGATTCAGTCTGAAGGTGATCCTTTTTTAAGGTTCATTGAATCATCCTCATTTTTCATTCTTTCCTAAACCCCCTCTGCAGTTCAAATGCCCCAATTTATTTCACTCTGCTCTCAGGAGCCACCAATTCTCTCTGCCCTTGCTAACTGCCAGATCCCCTATCTTTTCAGTATTATCTCTTCTCCTATTTCAACCATCTCGCTATCTCTGCTGCTGCTCAGCAAACGGATGGAAAGCAGACAATTAGTTGTGAAAGTTATTGAGAAGGAGACGGACACATGCCCCCAGATCATGCAAGGCTTGATGTCTTATGAAACCTTGCTAAGAAATGGAATGTTTGATGCTTTTTCTTATCAAATACTTTGTATGCATCTAGTGTAGCACTCGTGATTATTATAATAGCTCAATCGACATTGCTGCATCTGCTATCTGCCTGAAGAACTAAACTTTGCCTCTACCTTTTTTACATTACTGCCATGTATGTATCAACTCACAGCAAGCAGTGCTACACAAGCCTCTAGCTTAGCATGTCAACCACTTTCTGGATGCATCTTGGACTTCACTTACACGACATTTTCATAGTTCACACTGAAGTGGCTTACCCTGGCTGGTACAAATCCCTGCACAATCTCTCCACTCCAGTTTAGGTTAGATATAAGATAAAACAAGGAAACATTCCCGTAAGCCTGTATGGAGCAGTTTTAAGTATGGCTTTTTAGCACTCCCCTGCACTTGAAGAACCATAGCCCTAAACTGAAGTAGGTGCTGAAGTGAAACAAATGCCTCCATATAAAGGGATGCTCCACCAGCTAAGCTACAGTATTTTAAAGAAACTGTTAGTGTTGTTGTAAGGCTGAAGGTAGATGGGACTTGATTCACACTAGCAAAATCTGATCTATTTCTTTTTAGAAACTCACCATACATGCCAAGCCTAGCAAATGGTATTTGAATGTGTTACATATATACTTGCTGTGTGATGAAGGGCAGTTTTCTGAACACAGTGATCAGAAACCACTGAACAGTCCTTCAGCACTGTTTTTCTCTGAGGCTGGCTGTGTTTTCACGGAAATTATACCATCTTTAATTGGTTGCAATTTCTTTTCCCTTTGGTACTGTGAGATCGTCCTGTTGTGCTTCATTGCCACTCAGAAATCACAAGGGCTCACACAGCTTCCTGTCTCCTAAGGGCCTTCTAGTCATACTGCAGTCATCCCAGCCAGGTCCATAGTGACGCATCCTCTCTGCCATTGCCAGTTCTGCAATAGAAGATCTGTTGTATAGTTTTGCTCAGCTGTCTGTAGCCTGGCTGTATGCTGTGGGACATACTTTAAATATTATGGTACAGCATATACTGAAATTGGAAGTTACTGAATATATTTTAAGGAGGTACCTTCCAGCGTATTCTGAGATTTTACAGTGGAGATGAAGCCTCAGGTTCAAATGCTACCTGAAAGTAAACAGTTGTCTATTTGCCCTTGCCTGACAGCAACTACGTATATGGCAGGGCTGGCTGAATATAGTGAGATGTTTCTTATGGAAACCAGGTGAAAAAACATAGCATAGGAAATAGCTGAAGGGGACAGCAGAGGAAACCAAGTAATAGTGACAGGTAGCTGCTAATTACCAATCAAAATTTAATTGAGATAAATAGCTGCTTTTCCATCACAGTTACGAGTCAAGGAAAGTATGAAGATCAACCAGGTTGAACAACAGCTTTTCTAACATAAGCAAAGTGAAACTATATTAGTGCAACATATGCAGACAGCAAAACCAAGAAAGAGCCAACAGACAGACAAGCTGGGAAGATTAGAAGAAAGGAGACAGACTGTCACTGTAGAAATCTGAGTGCAGAAAGTTCACTGTGTAGAATATAGGGGACCAAACTCCAAAAGACTGAGAAGCTAGCAAGGACAAAACAGAAATTATAAACTCTACAGGAATAAAGAGAGCTGGTAATTGTAATGGATAAAATAAAGAGCAAACAAGCTTAAATCACTAAAGGTTTGTAAATCCTCAGATGATACCTGAAATCCACCTGGAACAGTGCTTCTATTAAAAGTTAATTAAGGTAAGGTTCCCTGACCTCTTCCCTGTACTTGGCCTCAAGACCTACCAATGGTGAGACATACATAAATAGCAAGTGCTGAGTGAAGGAGTCTCAGAGTGCACTCCAGAGCTTCTCACTATGAGAGGTAATAGAAGAAGATCCAAGTCAAGCATGGCAACCTGGAGATGCAGGGGCCAGGACAGCTAGATAGGGCTGGAGGACCTGGAAGAGGGAGACATCCAGCAGATCTAACACTTCTTGAATAAGCACTACACCTAAGCAAACCAGCCTCCAGGGTTTGGCCTTATATACGAAGAGGCTTCCTGACAGTGTGGCTGGGTGGAAACAGAAGGTGAGGCTTGAAGAAAACTCCAAGCTGGATGCTGCACAGGAGTCTCCACTCAGCGCTTTAAAGGAAACCTTGACAGTGCACACTAGAAGGCATATGACTGTGGTTAAAGCCACCACTGTTTTAAAACTTAGGCTCAGGCTGGGTTCCTATTCCTGCTGCAAGATGCATTCCAGCCTTTCACAATCATTCTTGTTTTATTTCCGGTCTACCTAAGAGCAGATCTCCAATTCGGCTTCTCCATAAGAAGAAAAGAAGACTGGTGGTAAGCCACAGAGGACCGGAAGTGCATTTTTTGGTGTCGTTCTGTTCCTCAGAATAATCATTTCTTTCAGCTAGTGCCTATTTGTGAAGGTCTAACTCCTCTAAGTTAGCGCTTTCATTGCCACAGAAATGTCGATTCAAGAAGTCACCTCCCTAACCCACACTGTGATACCAGCCAGTCTCTAGGGCTGACTAGTGCTTGTGCAATATGTTTGCTGTATTTCTGGCTGCCCTCTGAGACAAAGGAAAGGGACAGTCCTGTCCCCATCTTTGGGTGTTGGTAGGACCTGAAGCAGTTGAGGGTCTTTCCAGCTGTGCGTGCAGAGAAAAAAGAAAGTTGGGAGTGTGGAGCTGATCTCTGCCAGGATGCTCCACGTGGATGGGAATGGCAGATGTCTCACACCACTTTCTGTCCATTTATATCCAGGCAGAGTTAACCACAATTCATCCCTGAGTTATAAAATATTACTAAGGCAAAAGTGAATGGCATTTCTTGGACAGCATAATTAGATTTCAGCAGCCTCGGCCTACAGGACAGTACTGTCTACTCTGCAGAATATTAAATCCAATAACTGGAATCAACAAACAACACTGGAAGAAATCTTGCTCGAAACAATATATATTAATACAGTAGCGTAATAAATAATAAATACTGTTAATACTATTATAAATAATGTATTATGCTAGATTTGTGTAATAAATAATACATAAATAGGTAATCATCCTTTGAAATAATATAAAATTACCAACTGTGAAGTGAGCTTAACCTATTAACATGCATCAGGAATAGAAGCCTACAAGTTACTTTAAATCTGAGTCGCCACACTGCAATAGCTTAGCCAAGAGTAACACCAGCAGCACCACTGGAGGATGCAAAGGAGCAAAGAGCTGCCTGCTGCCTCACAAAGCAAATAGTAATGCACTTCTCAGTTTTATGTCTGGGGCTAAAGGTCAGTTGATCTACCGGGTGTGCCATGTTTTTTTGTTTTAAAAAGTTAATTTATTGCTGACTCAAGGCCTTGAGCAAGTTGTTTTCCAACAACTGAGATGAAATAAAGCAGCACAGGCAACCAAGAGATTTAAGAGAATATAAAGATTACTCCTGTGGTAGAGCAACACAGAAATACTTTTGGCTTCAGCAGGGAGTCAGGCTTTGGCTCTGATCCCAGAGTCCTCATGACACTTTTTGTCTCCAAGCACCTTATAAACTTGGGCCTATTAATATGTATGTAGTTCCTCTGGGGTCAGCCTGCTTTATTGGCAGGTTTCTGTGGGATTCCTGATTTCTGAGGGGAGAAACTGATACACAGGTTTTTGGGGGCAGATTGTCTTCTTTAGAATGTGTTGGTATAGATTATTTGATGATGACATCGTATCTGTGGCCAGACTTCTGAAGATCAGAATCAACATGTTTTATACTTTTCTACAAGTTTTACCACCCATTTCAGGGCTAAATGACAGGGGAGCTCTAATAAAAATATTCTCTGTATGATGCACTCTCAAATACAGCAAGGCATTTGATTACTGAAAAAAAAAAGTGTTTAGGCAGCTTCAAGCAACCCTGAGTAGCTTTCAGGACTGACCTACAAAGTTTTAAAAGCATTTGGGCACTAAAATTTCCAGGTGTACATCTGGCAGTTTTTCACAAGCACTCAAGCTGGGGAAGCAGCTCATTCCTATCTGTTAGACACGGGCATTAATTGCAGAAACTACCTTTGAGAAGCTTGGCAGCTAACTTATGAAAATATCACCCCCCAATAAAAGCTTGGTCTAAAACATGTGCTACTCTCTTAAAAGAGCAGTGGAATCTGTGACTTCCAGCTCCACTAAGAAACAAAATAGAATGGAAATCTCCAATATTGCTTTAGGTCATTTACTTTCCAGCTGTGGAAAGAAGTAATGCCATTTAAAAACCGTGCAGGCACTAATAAGGTGACTTCAGTGTTGTTATTCACTGAATCTCATAACACAAGAATGAAGGAGCACTACCTGAAACTATACAGAGATCAGTTTAAAATAGATGGAGAAAAATATACACAGTAAAAAGTGAAAATATGGGATTTGTTGCTACAAGAAATGATGGAAGCAGACAGTGTTGGCTACTCATGAGAACGGGCAAATTCATGGGCAACAGATATTTAAACAGGTGCTAAAAGAACCATGCAGTGAGGTACCCTCCAGCATCCCCAGCATCACAGCTGTGTGGAAAGGTGCAAACAGATGCAGGTGTTGCCCGCAGTGATCATGGGCAGGCTCACAAGCTCTCCCATCTAGTGTTTGCATCACAAAAGACAGAGTACTGGAAAGGATGAGTTGTCTCCTGGTAAGGCCTGCATGGTCTAAAACGAGTCCTGTGGCTGGGAAGGGAGCATGGGCCCTGCTGTGCCACAGTGAGTCCTGTGCTGCTGGCAGCTGCTGGGGTGTCTCACCAGCCCTCACCTCAGTGCATGCTTTGTGCTCCCAGCTCTAATAACCTGTGGTTGAGCAGAGGGCAGTGATGCTGTGCACTGGCAGAGGATGGATTCCGCCTTCCTCATGAGGAATTTGGCTGGACTGGATGCAGTCAGAGTTCCCTCTAAAGGGAGCTGGGCTTCAAGCTCTTCACACTAAACACTCAGCTCTGACTTTCATGAGCTGAAATGATTTTGATTGGTTAAAACTAACTGTACTGCCATTGGCTGGAACCAGCTTTGGATGTCTGACATCAGTCAGTAAGTTACAAGCATTACTCATATTTCCCTACTTTGCCTATAAGCCACATTCAATTATAGCTGACAAGTTTCTGTTTTATTTGAGGGAACACCAAGCCCCTACTTGTAAGGTTCAGTGACAATTATATAGCGTGTTAAGAATACCCCACACAAAGAAACACATGAGCTGCAGATTGCTTTCTTGGAAACTCCTTCTATGTATGCTTCAGGCAGTCATTCCTGTAAGGCAACAAAATTAGATTTTTCACCCATTCCAAGTACGATCTGAGATCACTCACTCTCTCACTGCTGGATTTTGTAATCCCAGTCTAGGCACTTACTATTTCATCATCTCCAGAAAGCAGAAACAAAGCCAAATAAATTGTTCCCTTCTTATCCTGGTGTCTGAAGCAGCACTACATCTTGGGAGTTTGCAGCAGACTGGGAAGCACTCATAATTACTTCTGTTGCTGTCTCAGCAAGCACCCACCCTCTCACTGCAAACCAAATACCGACAACCAGGACAAAAGCTATGTTAGGAAAGATTTCTTAAGGAAAGGCCTATGGACAGAAACATGGCGGTGGGATGAAAATGTAAATGCTGAGTTATCACTCTCACTGAATGCTGGCCTGGTGACTGGGACACTGCTCTGTGGCACCAGCTGGAGTCACAGCAATGAGCAACACGGAAAAGGATGCACCTGTGGGGGCTAGGAGTGAACGTGGAAGTAAAGAAGAAAGAACAGGTCTCTAACATGACCTTGAGGGGGAACGAAGCTTGGAGCTTCACAAAAAGATGATGGGTTACTTGAAGTTCATAAGTCAGGCAGTCAAATTTGAAGGACTTTGAACGAGCTCCACCTTAATAAGCTTTGCCAAGCTTGGTTTTTGAGGAAAACAGTCAATAAGCTACTGATTACCAGAACTCCAGCTCCTCTCTGTATGAATGCAGTACACCACGGAGAAGGTTGCATGGGATTTGTATGGTCTTCAGGAATAAAAACACCAGCAGGAATTTCACAGGCTTGAACAGCTTTCTCCTCCACACTACTTCTTTCTAATTGGAAGGGAAAGCACTTTTATACAGATACATTTATATACATACACTGGCTTTGCTCCACTCCTCACCATCCAGCAGTCCCAGTCTGCCAAAGGTGTTTCTGAATCTCAATCTGAGCACGGGTGGAAATCCTCCTCCGCTATCTCCCATCAGAGCACGCTCTGTGACACCATCAGATTGATTCACTGGTCCTGGGAGCAGGGTGTTTTCCAGCCCCAGCCCCAAGAAGGAGGGAAGAGGCTCGTCAGGCAGCAGCAGTGTTACCACAGCTGTACTCAGCCTCAGTGCAGACATGGTGTGCAGGCAGAGAGGGCACGGGTACGCTACAACTCTCATGCCTCAACAAGTTACACTGTGGTTTTCCTAAAGGGCTCTCACACTGTGCAGACAAGGCTGAGTACTCCTGTTTTTCAGGCTTCCAGATTGCAGTGATGCATTAACCCCTGTGCTTAAGGTGAACCACAACCCTTCTGAGGCTGGTGAGAACTTTGCTTCTGAGTGAACTACGCTGAAGCACTGTCTGATGAACAGCTATGCTTTGCAAGCTAAACCAATCATTTTCCTTTCTGAGCTGAAGGATTCTGAGTGGATTTTGAAAGGGAATCATCATTGATGTGGGGAGGAAAGAAATGAAAAGAAACCCTCATATTTGTTTTATTCAGGTATCCATGTAAAGTTATAATTAATAATTTTAAGAACTTCATAACAAGTAATTCAGCTGTGCAACACCATTGGAGATATGTTAAGATCCAGTTCTAATTTTTGCTTTCTGTAATGAATGATTTTTTTGTTTTTGTTTTTTTTTTAGCTCAGTTTCACTAGGTTAGTAAAAGCTTTGAAGAAAAACATTATGGTATTGTCACTGTATTGCAGTTTTGTTGCAACTTGGTTTTGCTTAGGTCTCTTAATTCCTTTGGATCTTCTATTGCCATGTGAGAGGGCACCCTATAGGCACAATAAATAAATAATAGAACACTGAGAACTGTAACAAATCACAACAAAATACATTAATAAAAAAATAAAAAATAAATATCCCCCCACCCCCCACTTACTTGAATAGAGATTGATTTTATAACGTACAGTGCTGAGAAGAGATGTAGGTGTGGGCCTCAGGACAGGGAGAATACACTGTAATGGCAGATTTGCTTCCCAGATAAGAAAAATTAAAAAAAAAAAAAAAAAGCAAAAACAACAGCAA
Source organism: Gallus gallus (assembly GCF_016699485.2). Lineage (NCBI taxonomy): Eukaryota > Metazoa > Chordata > Aves > Galliformes > Phasianidae > Gallus > Gallus gallus. Next base: position 19,880,857 of record NC_052572.1, read on the forward strand.
ATGAATGGATATGTATGTCAAACGGAAACTGAGCTCCCCTGCTAGCTCCCTGCCCATGTATGATGCACTGCTTGATCCATCCCCTACTGTCAGATGTGACTTGAAGGGAGCAGTATCCTTTCCTGGTATCAGACTGTGAACGACGCCTACAACAAAATCCCCAAAAAACATAAGCTGGCAGACAAAGTTTACTTATTATGTCTGAAACTGTGCTGCAAGCTTCAAAACCAGATGCTGGAAGTGAGGAGTGGGTGACTTTCCTGTGTCACTCAGTCCTCTTCCAGTGATAATTCTCGGACTCTGAAAGAATGTCTCAGGTGAGGTGCTGCCCTGCATGGGACCTGTGGCATCCTGGGCAGAGATGTGAGCACTGCATGGCACGGGAGGAGCATGCAGACCTTGTCCAAACCTGTGCAGGGAGGCACCAGACAGGATCACTCCATAGGGCACTTCTCAACAGCCAACATATCCTTCAGGCACATATACTCAGTGCCTCATTAAAAAGGATTAAATCTCCAGCCAAATCCAACTCCCATTTGCGATGCCTTCTTCTTCTCACCCCCTTGTACCCTTATACTCTTTCCTATGAGCAGGATGATGGGAGACATGCAGGGAACTTGCTAATTCATTTATGCATGGTGCAAAGGTCTCACAACTTGTTCAATGTGCCACTACACTGTGCAAGTGATTTTTCTCAAGCTCAGCCCTGCTGCACACTCCTGGGACATGGGGCTCTGCATCCATGCAAAACCATAGGTTTCTACAGCTGAACGCTTTTCTGTCAGTAGACCTGTATTACATGCCCTTTTACTCACCAAGTATGTTTGTCCCTAAGCAGTCCTAAACACCTGCAAGTGATGCCCCAGCCTCCCTGGATAATCTGCTCCTGTGTTGCACCCTTCAGTTAATGAAGACATTTTCTAATGTCCAGCCTGACCCTCCCAAATTGCAATCTGCAGCCACTGTCCCTTTCTGTGCCACCTGTCACTTCTGAGAAGAATTTAGCTTGTCACCTTGGGAAGTCCCCTTTGGGTACTCATGTGCACTTATCAGATCACCCCACTGTCTGCTTTTCACATAACTAAACCCCAGATCCTCAAGACTCTTCTTGATCATACAGAGTACCCCGGGGACATAGTCCGAAATTCCCCTATTAGCCAGGCTCTGTCCCATGTGTGACCACATCAGTATTGAGTAGAAGGAAAAAGAATGTCCCTTGATCAAAGTCCTCACAACTCTGCATGCTGATGGCCTTATCCATGCTGACACGGCTGCTGGCTCAGTCACCAGCTCAAAGCCAGCCCCAGCTCCTCTTCAGCAAGGAGGTAAGCCTGCCTGCCACCCTCTGGCTGTGCCATGCTTTGGATCATCTTGCCTAGGGGCCAAACACTGCACTTGTCCTGGCTGAATCTCATAGGCTGGCTGCTGGATTGAATCTCTGGTGTCTTTTGGGTTAACATCATCAGCTGCCTGCAACTCGGTGCTTTTGGACTGAAGAGTAGCCATTCCCTGCATAAGTCACCCTTCCTCATTTGGTGTTATCTGTAAATTTGTTTGGCTGGTTTTTCTGTGTCAGCATGGACCACTGATGGACATTTTGAACAGCATCAGCTCAGTATTACAGAAACTTGACCCTGCTACCCATGGTCTTCAGAAGGCCACATTTCACCCCATTATCCATGTAAGAGAGCACAAAACAGCAGCACAGCCTCACCACCCCCACCAGGACAGCTCTCACTTTTACCAAATCCCATCCTCTACTTCCCTGTTCCCCTCTTACTCCTACCTGGCTCTTACTTTCTTCTCAGTCTTTGGTGTTGGTGTTGCTTTTGCATCCAGCCTTACTGAGATATCTGCTAAGACTGTCACAGAGAGGGCTTAGCATGACGGTGCTCTTCTGTGAGAGGGACTCGAGAAAAAAAGGCTGACACCATTTGCTTCTCGATGGTAAGATACTAGGCTGTTTTGCCTGTCTATTCAATAGACAGAAATTACTTTTCTTAAATAAAACTGATAGCAACTTGTACCTCTGCTTGGCCTTCACATCAAAGTGCTTCTCTTTAGACTTCACTAGGAAGCAGTGACAAGGTGTTATACACACATACTAAGAAAGGGGACAGTGATGTGGAGGACCACTTAGCCAACCTGGCAGACCTAGTTCTTACTCCACAATATGATTATGAGCTGGAAAATACTGACATAAGCACCTGAAAGTAGAGCTGCCTGTAGGCTATTTCTGTTCTGCAGTTCACGTAGACAGGCCTGAGCTAGTCTTAAAATAGCCAGCTTGGTTATTGCAAATGTAGTTGTGGGTGGGTGCAGCTTGACTCAGATTACTCCTATTCTCTTCATCTCCTGCGTTAGTCTTACAAGCCACAGTAAGACCTCCACTGCCACAGCAATGCTGCCAGCAGCATCTGGACCAAAGCTGGCTGGTGTTTGCATGGCATGGAGGTCCTTCCTGCTCCTTGAGAGGAAGGAGCTGGTGTTCCAGAGATATAATTCCTTTCTGCCTAGGAAAGTACTTGGTAGAGATGGCCACGAGGCAGCATCTTAGGCTGGGGACATATGGGCAGTTGCCAGTATTGACCCTGTACACCTTGTGGAGGACATGGCTGGATGGTCTGCACAGCTCCTTCTCTTTGCCTTCTTTTTGCAGTTCCTCTTCTACCTCTTCTTCCAGATATCTCTGTTGCAAGGCTACCTTTCCTCCTGGTGCCACGGACATTTTTAACATTGCTTATGCGTAGTAGTGTTCCTAATTATTTACCTAGAAAGTAGAAGGATTAAAAGAGCTGCTTTATTTACTGCTACTCAAATGCTCTGCATTAGTCACAACATCTTCCATACAACTGCCATTTAACACTTCACAGACATGAAGTTCATGTACTTGTTAGAACTGGGTTATTTTCTAAGACGACTGTTGCTGAAGTGATACCAATCCTGCCATACTTTGTGGTAACACATTATGGCAACAGTTCATCACTAATGCACTTTGTTATGAATCCATTTTGCTTTGAACTCAGTGTGTCGTAATGCTGAAACAGAGAGAGCAATATATGCTCCTCAATAGCAGTGACGTGACATTAATTTCCCCTCTCCAGTTTTTACCCTCCCCTTGTCCTCAGTCATCATCATCTGAAGGGTGGGCCATAGTTATTTCAAAAGAAGAAAACACACTACCCTTTGTGATGTGAATAATGAGTAGATAAAATGTCTGAGAAGCATTTATTCAACACATGACTTAAACTTCAGGGCTTGAAAAATAAACATCAGTGGAAGTTTAAAAATATACTTTCGCAAGTGCAATTTTTACAGGTATTTTATTTGCTGAAATACCTTTGTTTTTACAGGAGATAACATTTATCAGTAATGAGAATACAAACTGTAAGTTTGATTATTCTAAAATAAATTAACAGCTTCGTTATACTGTATTTATACAAGGGTTGGTCAGGAGGGACCACATTCCCCGGGGCAGTGAGGAATCTGTCTGCTCCATCTTAACAAGATATGAGGAGAGTTGGGACAAAGCATCCTGCGGTGGGCAGCCTGCCTTCACTGGTGTCCCTGCTGGTCCCAGGGTGATGGGGCTGGACAGCAAGGGAATACCAGGCCAGGACTGCAGCAGAGATGTGGTGGTGTTAAGAGGCACAGACCTGTTCACGACTTGGCTTCTCCACCTCAGGGCACCGCTCATGAACCTCCCTCCTCCACCTGCATGGACGTGGGGCTGGAAGAGACAGGCCCAGAGTGAGAATGGACACAGCTGAGGTAGCATTGCTGGCATTCTTGTGCTGACTCCTATGACCTGCCTCAGGAGCCTACGTGGACCAAGTTTTTAAGTAGCATTCAAAATCAAGCTCATGGCTACACCAGCCAAAGACGCCATCACAACTGTCAGGCTTTCTGCTGTTTGGGTCCTGCCTTCCAGGCCACATCCTGAAAGCAGACCTGTGGTTTATGCACACCATTCCTCCTCCTCTGCCCACACTTTCTGCTGCAGCCCCACTGCTGCCTACGTGTCAGGGCAGCTGTTGGGCAGCTTTTTGTTTTCTGCTTGCATTTCAATCCCTGGAGTCCTGTCCTCCAGTCTCACAGTGCATGCAATGCACAGAGGTATCTGGAGGTCTCGTACAGCCAGAACAGTGCCCAGGTCTTCTCCACCAGCCCTGCACTCCTTGTATGCTCTCCTCCATATCTCACCCCATGGCTTTTCTCTCCAACATATCACAGCACCTGAAGCCAAGAGATAAGCAGGCTGGAACTGAGGTTTAAATGGTTAGAGGTGGCAGCAGTAGTGATGACATCTGTGTGGTGTCACTTTGCTCTGGGGCAGCTTGACACTCACCTCTGTGCTTGCCTGGTCCTGATGGACTGGGGGCAGAGGAAGTGGCAGGAAGCAGAGGGGCTGGTGAGAAGAGACAGCAGATCCTGTACTTTGTTCTCTGTCCTTCCAGGTGGCTAAATGCCAACTCTTTATTACGCTTCAGCATTTTCCTTTTTAATGTTAATGCCAGTGTTAATTAAAGAACAACAGTGCCACTTGATTTATCTGGGCCAAGATGGCCATTGTGAAGCCAAATAGGTACAATCATTTTCATTTTACTGGATTTGGATTCAGTTACACACTGTATTTATCTGGACCTCGGCTTCTTAAAAACACACATTAAGGACAGAAGAAAATGTTGTTTAGCAAATTAGATATGAGTCATCTGCTATTAGTACCTATACGTACAGGTACCTTTCTGGACTTCCCTGTTGTGGAATGATGTATGAAATTATACACTAAGCAAAACAATCCAGTAATTAAAAGCAAGGCATGAATGAAGCATCACAACTGATTATAAATGAGCTATGAAGAGAGAAACAATCTCAGAAAAATACAAGGACTTTGGAAGCAAGCTGGCAATCACAGACCAGCTTAGAAGACCTGAAACCATGCTTCTTGGTTTAGTCTGAAGAAACTGGGAGCATCAGGCGATTTGAGGCTAACAGTTTGCACTCTCAAGTTAGCAGGCAGGAGACCTCATTTCTGGAATTCTGACCTGTGCTCACACCTGACAGACATTGTATCAATTCTGACATTCTCTGACAAAAAAATAAAAATAAAGTTTTGCCCCGGGTGATTCCAAAATTAAATTTCTTAGTAGGCTGTAATACACAGTATGAATTTTGAATGGGCGGGGGGGGGCAATATGGACTGCTTGATGTTATCACAGGCAGCTGCATCATCTGATCCATTTAATTAGCTCATGGTACAGAGAATAAAATAACTGCATTGACTAGGAAAATAGACTGGAGGGTGGTGAATGAAGAGATAATGAGACCAAAATCATAATTCATGATCAACATTCACTGTAAAGAATCAGTCTTATCTGCCCATCTCTTGGCTGATGAGATCCATATTTAGCATGTCACAGACACACTGCTTCTAACATCTTTCCGAAGCATAACTTAACCATATCCTGACAGGAATTTCTGTGTATATAATGTAGTAAAAACAAAGCAGCCTTTATGGTCACATGCTTGTCATTCAGTGCAGGAGTCCAGCAATTCTAGCAGGAATGATAAACCAATCTCCCAAGCCAGTGCCATAAAAGTGTGTTCCATGGACAGACAATAAGCACTGTCCTAGGAATGCTGTTTTGAGAATCATGAAATCAGTGCTCATGTGAAACCACTAGGATTAATTTGATCATCAACCCAAGCAGGCTCATCACCCTGGCAGGGCAGACCTGACCAATGTGTTATGATACCTTGCTGGCTATGTGATGCATAGCTCATCTCAACATATGCCACACAGGGCCCACATGTTCTTCCCATTTGTGACTGAGTAAGGTCGTCCTTCCTAATGCCTTTCGCAGCTTGCTGCTGAATATGCATGTGCTTCAAGTTAACATGATGTCTGTGCTAGATGATGTTGGAGGGGCTGGAGGACTACTTTACCTGGTCACAAGCAACCAAGAGTGACAGAAAATGAAGGTGATAGACAATTAGGAAAGCTTTTTCCTGTGGACCAAGTGGCTCAGCTAAATGCTAAGCTGAGAGCAAGAGCGTGCTCTGCAGGGTGACTCATTACTCTCTATTACAAGACTGAGGCAATGTGGTTGGAATGCATGGAAAAGGGCTACAGAAAATTCTGTAGAAGTCAAGTATTGTCCTTGTAACTCCTTCAAATGAAACAAGTATTTTGCAAAAACAAAGCTGAGAGGAGAGCTGCCTTAATTTCCAGAGGTTGACAGAATAGGAACAGGGAATTCTGTCACCCCAAACAAGCTGTGGAATGTATTTTTTACATTTATTAATTACAGTCAGCATTCCTACAGCACAGCCGAATGCTAGAAGTGTCCAGCGCTCCGAACAGTGATCGTTACAGCACCAGCAGTGCGGCAGCCCTGCAGGGGGAACTGTGAGCTCTTTTACTGCTAAGACATCTTTAAAAGCCAAGCTGACTGCTTACGTAAGGCAACTGAATGTTAAGGATTTTCTTCTGAACAGTGCTAAAAGCAGGTATAACCTGGTTTTATAGCCAGGCCTACTGGCCTTCCACTTAGCACTGATAAGAAGACAATTACCTTTGTGGTGAGGTGGCTATCTCCATCCCATTGCAATTATAAGCCACACAGATGCACAGACATGAGCATACAAACTCTTCTTGCTCTGTTCCACATGAGAAGTGACTCTTATGAACACACAGAATGCAACACCAACCCATACTATAAGTTCTTTCTCTTTGTGAAATACTTAAATTTCCCACCATTACAGTCCAGAAGGTACAGAACTGATAATTTGCCACAGAAATCTGCCTTTTTGGGATCCATCCCGCACACATTTTGATCCTCTTATCTCCCTCACAGTCCTGCACTGCTGAACCATTCCCCTCCTTCCTCATCAGAGTGGTGTTCCCCTCACTCCTGAAGTAAAATACCACTGACAACAGAAATGCAGAGCCATGTCCTGTTGTACAGCAGCGGGTTGTCACCATGCAGCAGGGTATGAAGACTCTCAGCCACATTTTGTGGTGAGGAACGCACGCACACTTGAGATCCCTTTGGTGGCCCAGCATCTCTGGTCAGTTGCTCTCTAAAATCAGGGGTACTTCACCATTTATTTGTTACTCTCTCAAGACAGCTGCAGGGCTGGAAACAGTGTGTGTGCGTTTGTGCATGTGGGCATGCATGGACTGGGGGACACCGATCAGGAGCTGAGTTATCCTGTGGAGAGAGATGCTTCATTAGTGGCAGTATGGCCCATGGGGAGCCAGGTGGCCTCTGGAGGCTGAAGCAGAAGCCTCATGCGACCCTCTTTCATGCAGAAGCACACTAGAAGTACTCAGGGACAAATCAGATCTGCTGCACTGTATGTCAGAACAGTGCCTTCTGCCACTGAGTGCTAATACACAGCTAGGTGTTTGCTACAGTTTGAAAATGGAAAACACTCAGGACTTTTCCACGTTTCAGATTTAACAAAAATAGTAATTGGATCAGATTCACAATTATTTAGCATCTTTTAACCCACACTGTTTCTAAAATGCAAACCGCTGTGCTACAGTTAAGTGGCCAGATCAGTATTTCTGTACTGGCTTTATAACCATTTTCCTATCAAACTTGTTTTCCACAGAAATGCAGATGTGATTCAAATAAGACCATGCCTGCCAGTTCTAAGTTTGCCACTAGAATTAATTCATCTTGTACCATCCTCTGTCCTCATTACATTTTTATTATAAGAATTAATACATTTTGCCATTTGCTATTCTGGTTACAATCATGAAAAAGTCGTGAGAATGAATATATTTTGTATTACTTTGCCCTTGTTATAATTTTAAGATGTTCTCGAGAGCGGATTAATTCAATGCCACTTTTCTCTCTTTATCCTAAAAAAGAAAATTAAAATAGTTATGAAACTCCAGTAGGCACTATTCTCTAGCTATTTTATTATCGGTCTAGAGATTTTATCAAGAAGAAAAATAATAATAAAATGTATAATTCTGCTTGAGAGAGAATGCAAAGGGAATGAATAAAATGGTGCTGATGACCCAGTCCTTGTAATTGTCTCTAGGTCATAATCTCAAGTCTCATTCAGATTCTGCAATTATAAAGACACAATTTTCATTAGTTCAACATTTCCCAAGTGGAGTGAAAACAACTGTTTAAAAATTAACTGTAGGAATATTTAGAGTTCTACCATTCAACTTCCCCAGAAATGTTTGTCATTTGCTGTTCATTATCAAAGACTGAAGTAAAAATAAGACAAAAGAAATAGGGTACGTTAAAAGACAAGTACATTGTATTAGTAATGGATGTATACATATTCTATCATAAACTACCAAGGAGACGTATCTAGGTTGTCCTGGGCCTTGAACATACTTTCATTAAGCCAAATAAAACCCTCACTGACTTTTTGAGAGTTGGATCAAACCTGCAGCTGTCATGTGGAAACTTCCAAGCGACGGTAATAATTTTCCTGCACTGAATGAGTGCAGGCACCGATCACAGCTGCCTCATCCCTGAGTACCTCATTCCTTCAGACTCACAGAGCAGCACTGCCTCAGGTTCTGATGGACATTTTCTCATTTTTTGAATCGGTGCATTGTTGTGGCTGAAGTTTAACAGAACAGAGTTTAAAGGCTGAGTGCCTCTAGGTAGCCAAAAGGTTGAGGGACTTCAGAGGAAACTCACATAATCATTTTTAGAAAGATGAATAAGTGTCTTACACCACTGATGTCCTCTCCTTTCTCAGCAGCGCCATCAGTAATACCAGCTCCTCAGTGCTAGGTAAGATATAAAACTAAGGAAAAGTCCTTTACATTAGGTGAGATAGTAGAGACTGAAAATACTGTAGAAACAGGCTTGTACTCAGCCCTGGTGAAGCTGCATCTTGAGTACTGTGTTCAGTTTTGGGTCCTCCATGACAAGGAAGACAATGAGGCCCTGGAACGTGTTCAGAGAAGGGCAGTGAAGTTGTGAAGGGTCTGGAGCACAAATCTTATGAGGAGCAGCTAAGGGAATGGGATCATTCAGTCTGGAGAAGAGGAGGCTCAGGGGAAACGTTATTGCTCTCTGCAACTGCTCGGGAGGAGATCGTGGCAAGGTGGGGGTAGGCATCTTCTCCCAGGTAACAGCGAGAGCACTACAGGGAATAGCCTTAAGTTGCACCAGGGAGGTTCAGGTTGGATATTAGGAAAAAATTATTTTCAGAAAGAGTGGTCAGGCACTGGAGCAGGGAGGTAGTGCAGTCACTGCCCTTGAAGATTTTCAAGAAAAGGGTCTTTGTGACACTGAGTGACATAGTTTGGTGGCAAAGTGGTGATCAAAGAATCACAGAATTGTAGGGATTAGAAGGGACATCAAGGGATCATCGAGTCCAACCTCCTTACTAAAGCAGGTTCCCTCCAGTATCTGATGGTGGTGTTGGTGCGACTAGGTGATCTCAGTGGTCTTTTCCAACTCAACAACATGTTTCCATGATTCTGTGAAATTCCTTTCCTGATTTTGTAGAACAGGAATAATTCAGCTAATGTATATAGTGAGTCCACAGATTTAAAACTAATAATTTCCTACCCCACAATATTGATGAAGTACATCAGCAGCTGTGCTGGTAGTGGGTATGTAATAGTCCACCTCTGGCCATGGAGCTGCTCTGCATGACCTACTCAATCCTTTCTTAAACTGGGACTACATTCTTACAGCACATAGCTGTCCAAATCATGTGATGGTTGAATTATTCAACATAAAATTTATCTCTGTCTTTTCTTGCCATATGTTCTCTACTAGAAATGCAAATCAGTTTCTACCTTACCTGTGGGAGAAGAACTCTGAAGAATGTTGGTCCTAAGACAAAACTGGACAAGAAATCCAGGTTCTGGTGCTTCAGACTTTGGAAATTAGTTCTGCTCTCTCAGAGCTTCAACTTGGATATTGATAACCTCAAGAGAAATGGACTTCTTTGGTGCTCCTTTTGATCTGCTATATTAACTACACCTGTGATCCTGACTCTGACTAGACATGCATGGTTGATACTTTTTTATTAGTCTGTTATTTAACTGTAAATGAGATTGTTTCAAGTACTTCTCTATGTATCTTGTACCAAGAGAGGGAGCTTTGTTTGGATAGACTGGAGATGTACTGGCAATGGCTAAGACTGTTCACTGGCTTTTCTGCAGCGGGCTCAAGGATTTTGCTTGACCTGCCATTCTGTACATCCTAAATTCACTTGAAAAATAATGAAAGAGATGTTTCTTTCCATGATGATAGCGCCAAATCCTTTATTTTACCCTTTGAATTGATTAAAAAGATTTTCAATGTTTCTAATGAACAGCATTTACCACTTTAAATTATTACACTCTGAGCTTGCACCTGGCTTTTTGCTGCACTTGAAAGATTTATACACTCAGATTTTCAGTGCTTACTGGAGAAACAGAGAGACAAGAGGGGAAACTACCAGAGAAAAATACCCAGACATTAGTACACTGCCAGGCTGGCAGTACACTGAGGGACCTCACTGTTCCTGCCCAACCCCTCCTCAGGCTATGTGTGCCAAAGGCTTTTTCAAAACATGGCTCTGTCATTGCCAATGGTTGGGAAAATGCTTTAAATGAGCAAACACACTCCATTTGTTTATGCATGCTTGATTGCTTTGATGAAAATTTTATTTTTTCTTAGATTCCTTCTCCAGATAATCACAGAAGACTTTTTGGGTCAGCACTTAATTTGTAAAGCACAGACGTGGCATGAAAATATGAGAGTGCTGTTGGAAGTGATACTATTTGATCTCGGAATACAATACCCGAGCTTGGTACCACGGGGTATTGCCTCACGCACATGTGCTACGCCCAGAGACTCTCTGCCACATTCACACTGCTAGCTCTTGCTGCCTGTGAATGTCTTTCCCACTCCGTTCTGTATAGCTGCTTTGGGCTAGCTTTGTTTATTAATATATATTATTAATTTCAAATATATATTAGATTTTTCTGGAGGTGGCACTGATAGGAGTTATGAAAAGATCAAATCTATCTCCAAACCACGCATGATGCTTGTAACATCCTCAGATTGAGCTAAAGCTCAAATAGGAAGCAGGAAATGTCAAAGTTCAGTTACTACAGCTGAAAACATTTGACCACTTGTCTACCTTCTAGATCTGTGGGAAGGAGGAAACAAACATACTCTTCTTTGCTCTCTCAACAGTTATTGTATCCATCTTTAATACTGGGTCCTGCCTGACAAATAGGTGACTGTAAATGCCAAATTACTTATTCACATGTAGGCTAGACGGCTGGCTGAATTAAGTCTTACTTCTAATTGATTTTTCAAACAAAAAAAAGTTTTGCTTGATCAGGAAAACAGGCATGGGAAAAAAAAAAAGAGATTTAAATGCATAAGTTTTGTCTATATTTGACATATGTTTCACATTATTATTACAATGTCTTTGAGCTCTCCAAAACCTCTTCATTTCCTTCCCTTGTCCAAAAACCTCACTTAAGAAGAATCTTGGGTGATTAATTTGTTTAATTACAGAAAGGCATGTTTAGCATTAAGTACAGTCCCTGTGTTCTGTGTATACATATGCTAATGGTATTTTTATTAGTGACAGGCTACTTCTTTGTCTTCAGCTTAAAAATCAGACTACTCTTTGGCTGGATCCATAAAAAATAAATGCTGCCATGAGGAAAGTTACCACAGACCTCCCCTGTGCCTGGAGCATTGGATCTGCACGCATCCTCCACACCGCATTCAGCCGTGCATACGCAGTCGTGCTGGGCTAGACAAACTGGGCCAGTCGTGCTCCTCACTACCACAAGGTGATGGAGTCACCCGGGATGGCTGAAGGGACACTGGCGCCTCAGAGAAGATGGTTTTAAAGTGTGTGGCACTGCATGTCTTTGGAAGACGAGCCACTCCTTGGAGGGGGCTGGCTGGCAAACACAACACAGGAGTTTTGTTACAGGCCTGTAATTAGCAACTAATAAAATCCACCCCCTTTTCCCAGCTTCCCTGTAAGACAGCAGCAGGTGCTCCTATTTTCAGATGTATGTGAAATATCTGCCAAATCATTTGGCACATTTCTCGCTGAAACGTGCCAAATTACCTGTCATGCCCAAATTGCCTTTTTAAAAGAAAGATTAATGCTCCCAGAGCCCCCTTTGTATGGAACACGAGTGCCCTCCCATGGAAAACCCATTCTGTCCCCATGTCGCTCAACTCAGGGGCATGCTGTGGGCCTGTTTGGTGGGAGGAAGTGGAGGTGAGTCAGTATGTCTTCTGTTGCACCTTGGGTTGGGTTGTACCACCTCTCTCCACAGCTTATCTCCAGCTCTTGGTGCTGCCCTCTGGGTTCTGCACTCCTGGGATGGGTGTGATGGAGCTTCATCATAGAACCAAGCTTGGAGCAGCTCTTTCTGTAAGAACAGCTGGATAAAAATATCAACTGAAACCACTGCTTTGTTTCTGACTGGAGAGGCCAGTGAGTCACTGCTGAGATACCGGGCCTTGCCTTTCATCCGCACACAGCAGCAGCAAAGGCCAGCAGGCTGCAGAGGAAAAGCCACAGAGCAGCATCATAACAGAAGGGGTAACACGTTTCTGCTGTATGTAGACACTGTGCAGAAAGGACTTCATGATGGGAGGAAATGCAAACAAATCACAGGACCAGAAAAATGCCCAACCTCAGCAGAAAGTGTCTGTTAGTGGAATTAACTTTCTGGAGGACAGAAGAAGTTGCATTATTGTTCATAGCAGCTGATGATGACAGATGAAATTTTCTTTCATTTGCTGCTTGAGAACTTGTTCTTGGATTTTTCCTGATTTTTTTACGCTTTTATCATGATCTCAGGCTCTCTTTTTGGAGATTTTAATTATCTTACCATGCGCTCTTTTGATATGAATAAATTATTACTTTATTTATAGCCATCTTTATAGAAGATACTTCAAGTCCTAAGCTATCAGAAATTTAACAGCTCTGAGTATCATTGCAGCCAGCAGCATTTAATGCTGTCATTGCTGTCCTCCGTCCCTCTCGCTAACATACAGACCCTCACACAAGTAGACCACACGGGAAACAGCAAGGCAGGGCTGATCCCAAATCTGTGTCTCTGAAAAAGTCCTCACACCATGTAATGAAGCTTTGCTTTTTCAAACCCATCTGAGTAAAGGAGCAGCCCCCCAGGGTAATCTCATAATTATCCACAGCTCAGCTATTGCAAAATGGAGTGCAGCCTGAGCTCACTTATTGACTTTTCACTTATCTCGGATGAGTATTTTACATAGAGTAAAGTCCCTAATAATAATAAAAAAATAAGGTAGCCCTTAGATGCAGTGCTATGACAGCACCAAGCAGGACTTTGGTCTGCTCTTCTGCCTCAGCCCTCAGCAAAGTCACTGAGCACCTTCCAGTCATGCATAAAGCAATTTGACCAGCATCTGTCACATCACCTGTCTCTTTTCTCAAATTCAGAGGAGAAGCATGTTTATGGCTGTGTGCTACCAGCACCCTGCTGAGCCATCTAGCAGCTTTTGATGTCTTCTTATGTCTTTTTTTTCTCATAGGTGATTGCTAACTGCCCCTGAGTAGGGCTGTCTTTAAAATACATACCACACAAAGCCAACATCTACCATAATTACCATCATCATAGAAACTTACATTTCCATGGCACCTGTCAAAGGAAAGCAAGACAGTGAAAGACCACTGAAATGCCAGTGGTCCAACCTCCTTGGGGTTGAAGGGTGACTGACAGTGCCCCATGTGCTACATGATAGGGGAAGAAAAACCATTTTGGACAAGGACACAGGGAGCAGTATCTCTAAGAAAAATGTATACAGCATGAACAGAGAAGATCTCAGAGAGCAGGGAAATCTCATCCCAATGAGTGTGCAGTACAGAACTTGCTTGCTTCAAGGGGACGTTGTTTTGGGATGTTTATATAGAAGAATTCCCATTCTCTGGATTTTAGTATGAAGGCACAACCAACACAACAGCTCACTCCACACTCCTAGCAAGCTGCTTGCCTTGTCCTGCTTGAGGTGTTGTAAACACTCATGGGAGCCTGACACCAAGGTGTCATTTTTACCCTGGCTTCAGCCATGAATAGAAGGTGGCTTTCCTGATCCCCCCGTGCTGCAGGATCTGCAGTGCTTGGCTCAGAGGATAACTTTTCAGATGAAAATTACCATGCTATTGCCAAGTGTCATGGGCTCTCAGGGGCAAAACCTTGGCACAGACAAAGGGGGATGTGTGTAAGTACACACAGACTGGAGTTTGGTGACCTTGTGTGGTGGCTGTTTGTAGGTGTGTCCATGTTTGTGAGAGTGTGCACATGTATGTGAAGGGGCATTCACCGGCTATGGGGGCACTGCAGTGGCCTTTAGCAGGTACATCTACAGTCATGATTCAGCACTTGGCAACTCATAATACCACCTCATTCTTGCACTCCCTTCTTTATACTGAAAAACTCAGTCTTTCTAGTCTTCTATCCAAATGCCTCTTGTGCTAACAATACTTTGCCTACCCTTACTTCAGGAGGGAGCTGTAGGCATGGTGAGATTGCTTCTGCGAGGATGAAGGTGCAGCCAGAGTAGAGCTTGCACAACAGTTACCTTCAGCTCTGAATCACACAAAGTTTGCAGCTATTTTTTTGGCTGCACTGTGCAATGGTGAAGTGCTTTGCATTTATGGAAGAAGGCAGGCACAGGCATAGGAAGGACTTTTCTGTGAGGGAGACCTCAACCAAGACTCACCTTTTGTTGGTGAACCTGAGCTCCTTTGCTTGGTGAACAGAACCTAGGGCTCCTGATGCCTTGAGGCATGTGGGCCTTTGACTAAATGGCGTCCATGGCTTATACTGATCTCAAAGGATGGTATGTTGCTTTCCAAACTTCCTTTTTCCTCTAGGAAGGGAATCTGGCAATCCAGTGACTGAATTTTCTGTCTGGCAGGCTGAACGCACGGAGAGCAAGAGGAAACAATTTCTACTGAAAGTTATTGAATAGTAATAGTTGTAACAGAGTCCCCCAGGGCTTAAGCAGGAGCAGCACACCCACACCCGAAGGTGAGTGTACAGAGGGAAGAAGGAGCAGCAGTGAAAGATAGGCACTTGTGTGCAAGGCAAGTCTTGCCACTGGAGTAGCAGGAAGGGTGCTCAAACAGCTCTGTTTTTAGCCTGCAGTGGGTGTAAAAGGGGAGAAAATAGGAAATAGCAATAGCACAGCAAAGGGGAGGATGAGTAAATCCTACACTTCAGAGGAGCACATGAGATCACTTATTGTGCTCCCTCCCTACTTCTGCCTTCTTCCTCCTCTCCCTTCCCCCCTGGCAGCTAGAAAGCAAAGTTAGGGAAACAGGAAGGGCAAGCTCCCCACCCACTTGCAGGCTGTGCAATAGAGAACAAACAATTATATCTCTGATTGTTGTTTTTTTTTTTTTTTTTTTTCACACAACTGTAGTAGACAGTTCATTACATGCATTAGATCTAAAATCTGGAACTGATTTTTTGGCCAGCAGCAATATTCTGCCGTGTACACACACATTCACACAGCTTCAAATGAGAATAGGCAGTATAGGATATCAGAGTAACCAGGATGGTCACAAGCAATAACAATAACCAGGTTTCTAAAGAGTGTAAAACTAGGCTTTCCAGGCCTGACTGCTAGCTAAGGAGATCTCCAGACATATGTCGATGTCCTGAAGGTACAAGATTAGAATCATAGAATCGCTAAGGTTGGAAAAGACCCACAGGATCATCCAGTCCAACCATTCGCCCTTCACCAATGGTTCTCACTAAACCATGTCCCTCAACACAACATCCAAACGCTCTTTGAACACTACCAGGCTCGGTGACTCCACCACCTCTCTGGGCAGCCCATTCCAGTGCCTGACCACCCTTTCAGAGAAGTAGCATTTCCTAATGTCCAGCCTGAATCTTTCCTGGTGCATCTTGAAACCATAATTCCTACCGCCTCTTCTGAAAAATCTGATGTTAGCCATAATCAAGAATGGGATCTGAGCCTAGATGAACCCTGGCTGAACAGGACAGTTCCTCATCCAGCCATGCATGATCTTCAGGGCCTGTGAATGCTATGCAGATGGAAGAGAAAAACATATACGAAAAACATCAGTGCAGCCTTTAAGCAGGAAGGTAGTGATAGAGGTTGTTTTGTTTAGCAATAGGGATTAGTGCATTATTTTAAGAACTATTAAATTAAGAACAAATGTATTAGTTTAGCAAAAGGAATCCATGATAGTTCTGAAACTTTCCATTTCAGGTTTAGTGGGTGAACAGCCTTGTTCTATCTCACTAATTTGGCACTGGGGACACAATAGAACACTTTTATCTCATGCCTCCATGATTTTGCCTCACAAGAAGTACTGGAGTCACAATAGAATACATTTTTCTTTTGCCTCAAAATGTGCAAGGACATTTTCCTTGGGTTCCACGTACATTGTTTTAAAAAGTGACTCACTATGGCCTAATAAGCAATGGAAATCTTCCAAACTGGGGAAAAGTGGATGGAAGTGGGTTAAAGGTTTCAGTGACGCTGATGGTGAAAAAAGGGGAAGAAGTAGGTGGACACTCGACCACCTTGAATACTGCTGAGCATGCCCAAAGGGACATGAGCACATATCTACATGTCCTTGGAAAAGAATGAATACATGTGTCAGTGTACTGCATATGCGTGCTTAGCTGTTCAAATGTAGAACCTGAACTCTGAGAGGGTGCGCTTGCTTGTCAAGTCGCCCATTGCACATCGTGAGGAATAAAGGAATGCCACTTTCTGGCACCGCAGTGGAGTTAGAGAGTTTCCTTCCTGGATTTTGAATGAGTCCAGGAATACTGATAACTAATGAACATTCCGAAGTAGTCATTGGGTAGCAAGGTGTGGATAGACACCAGCAACTGGAAATGATTGCTAGAAGTGTCCTGCCCTCAGTAATAATTCATTCTGTCACTTCCAGACTCCAGGGATATGTGGGATGCATCTTCCCAATCCTGCTGTGTGGAGAATGGGGAGCAGCCCCTCTCACATACTGATAGTCCCCACAGCTGCCATTGCTCTGTCAACTGTGCAAAACCATGACACTTTATGCAAAGGAGAGCCTATGTGAACCTAATGCAAGGTGTTACACTTGAGCTGGGGCAATCCCTGATGTGTACAGACTGGGAGAACTCATTGAAAGCAGTCCTATGGAGAAGGACTTGGGGGTTCTGGTGGACAAAAAAAAAAAAAAAAAAAAAGGGTGTGAGCCTTCAGCATGCACTTGCAGCCTAGAAGGCCAACTGCATCCTGTGCTGCATCGGCAGAGAGGTGGACATCAGGGAGAGGTAGGTGACTGTCCCCTCTACTCTTCTCCCTGTGAGGTACTACCTGGAGTACTGAGTCTAGGTCTGGGGCCTCCAGCACAAGAAGGATGTGGAGCTGTTAGATTGGGTCCAGAGGAATGCCAGGAAGAAGATCAGAGAGCTGGAGAACCTCTCCTGTGAAGACAGGCTGAGTGAGCTGGTCTTGTTCTGCCTAGAGAAAAGAAGTCTCCAGGACACTTCAGTGTGATTTGACAGTACTTGAAGGGAACTTATGAAGAGCAGAGAAACTGACTTTTTACATGGTCTAATAGTGATAGGACAGGGGGGAATGGTTTTAAATTAAAAGAGGGGAGATTTAGATTAGATAATAGGAGGAAATTTTTTATTCAGAGGATGGTGAGGCACTGGAGCAGAGAAACTGTGGATGCTCCATCCCTGGAGGCATTCAAAGCTAGGCTGGATGGGGGCCATGGCAGCCTGATCTAATGGGTGGCAAGGGGTGCCCATGGCAAGGGGTTGGAACTGAACGATCTTTAGGGTCCCTTCCAACCCAAGCCATATGATTCCATGATTTTAGGAGATCTGCACTCTATTTGGTCTAAGCAGGAATGGTCCACTTTCCTCCTACCCAATGAGATGATCGAAATGGAGTTCAGAAAGACATCAGGGAGGCTGTGGCATGACTGGGGAAGGGTCTCCTGTCACTTGCTTTTGCTCTTCTTCCCATCACAGTAGGACCTGCAAGTCTCTTTTATGGTGCACTTGCTAACAAACGCAGAGAGACCAAGATTAAATCCAGTGTAAATCTGCTCCATTGTTTGGGCATCATTTTTTCAGCACCTTTTTTTTTTTTTTTTTTTTTTGGTACCAGACACATGAGGTAATCCAATTACTTGTGAATAGATTTGTGGTATCCAGAGCTATTTCAATAGTGATGTGCCTCTGTTCCTTCCTGCAAAATATGTCAAAGCAATTTATCTTCACATTTAAATAAGTCATCTATGCAATCTCTCTCCTTCAGGGAGAGATTTAATTTCATCTGCAGAAGGCTTGCTGTTGCTATACAGGCATGTGTAAGTCACAGTTAATTGCATAGCTATCCCTGAACTTCTCTTTTAAAGTTAGAGAAGTCATCAGAAACTGTCCCTTGCTTCTCTAACTGGAATCAAGATTTGGCAAACACAGATATTAAAATGAAACCATTAATGAAGACTTATTTGAAGAGCTCATATAAAAAGGAAAAACTCTCCTACAAGCTGCCTTTTCCTTCCTCTTTCACAGCCAACGGGCTCTCATTATGACTACCTTTGTGGAAGCCACATCACGCAGAACTCCTATCATTCCTCCTTGTCTGCACAAAGCATTGCTCAGAGAAATGAGCAGAACAAGCACATTATTCTGTAGGGAAATTATATGACTATGGCACATATGTGCCAGAACAGGAGTTAACACAACAGTTGCATACAGCACGTGCTGCCTGTGCAGAAGGGAAGATAGAGCATTGAGTTAGTGACTTGTTGAGCAAGTTCACAGCTATGAGCCTGCTGTATGCAGGCAGCAGGTGAAACATAATGCCGGCAGGTCTTAAAAAAAAGTGTTGAAGAGGCCTATGGGGCCATGGAGTCAATTCATGGGCTATGAGAAGTGGCTTCCTTCACTGCTCCCCACAACATGGTATCCTGCAAAAGGACCTGGAAATGGCTGGGTCTCAATGTCACTCTGATGGCTGGACAGCAAGGCTCAGACCAGTGAAGAAACACAGCCCCTGAGGCGAGGGGAGTAATTACTATTTGCTCTTCCTCCGTGGCTAAGTTTGATCATTAACTGTAGCAATTACTGCACTACACCTGTTCTTTTTTCCAGTTTGGTCGCTTCTCTAACTGAGGGACTAATCTTGGAGTCACAAATCAGGCTCAGCACACAGTGGCACAGCCTCTCATTCTTCTCAGCCACACAGTTGTCCGCACATGCAGTTTCCTACCAGACAATGTGTCTGGTCTGTGGTGCCATCAGAAGTCCCAAGCAGTCAGTGTCTTCAGTAACTGCCATAAGCATCAACCTAGTGTTGCTGGAGTATCATCCACTGGGTGAGCTGAGATAGACCAGTCTGGGCTGGATCAGAAAATCATAAACAGGTACGGCAAGACAGGACTCTGTGGGCATAAAATACTCAGATGTGTTCTCAATGCTGAGGTTGGTGCTCAGGCAGCTCTTCTGTTTTTACTGAGTTTAACAAAAAAGAGTATAAGGATCTGCCACTGTCATACTATTAGGAAGACAGGTGTAGGGACACAGTGCAGGACCCATTGCTTAGGCTCCCCATCACAAAAGCATCCTCCTGCAACACTTGGAAGCAGTATTTAGCTAACGATTTTCTGGGCTACCCAGTCAGCCATCTGCCCTGTATGCAGGACTCTAGACCATTGATCATTTCAGCTGATACTGAATGTTCTGCTGTGCTCGTTTCACATGCGGACTATGCCAAAGGGAACATCGCCATGTAACCCTGTGGCTTCCGTTCTTTTTTTTGGGTGCATGGATAAAGATCACTTTTTTGAAGTTGCTTCGACTGTCCACTGGACAAACTGTACCTGTTCTGTGCAGCAGTGAGAAGCATGAATTTCATACTCAGATCATAGAATCATGGAATTGCTCAGGTTGGAAAAGACCTTCAAGACCTTCAAGTCCAACCACAACCTAACCACACTACCCTAACTCTAACAACCCTCCACTAAATCATGTCCCTGAGCACCACATCCAAACTGGTTTTAAACACATCCAGGGATGGTGACTCAACCACCTCCCTGGGGAGCCTATTCCAGTGCTTCACAACCCTTTCTGTAAAGAAGCGTTTCCTGATATCCAACCTGAACTTACCCTGGCACAACTTGAGGCCATTTCCCCTCGTCCTGTCACTTGTCACCAATGAGACCAGCCCCACTCTCACTGCAATCACCATTCAGGTATTTGAGGAGAGCAATAAAGTCTCCCCTCAGCCTCCTCGTCCCCAGACTAAACAGCCCCAGTTCCTTCAGTCTCTCCTCATAGGGTATATTCTCCAAGCTCTTCACAAGCCTTGTTGCCCTTCTTTGGACCTGCTCCAGCACCTCCATGTCCTTTCTCTACTGAGGTGCCCAGAACTGAACACTGCCTTTTCTAGTGACATCCTCTGTACTATAAAGGGCCGATCTTAGGCCAGCATGCCCTACAGCACATGGAGCATGAACCAGCACCCTGTGGAGGATATCTCAGTGAGGTCCATGGTAGCTCTGCAGACACAGGAGCAAGATAATAGGAAGAGTCTTCATCTCCAGCCCCTTAGCTGTGGCTTCACTGGGGAAGAAATAGTCAGTGAATCAACCCACTTGCTTTCCTTCCCAAGTACAAATACTTTCTGATAGTCACACTGCAGGCGATAGACATTGTAAAAGCAGGAAGTGCCAAAATCACTCAGCTTTGTGCTCAGATGAAGAGCTGAGCAATCCGTTGCTACAGAAAGGCTGTGGGGTTTAGAGTAAAGAGATCTTGTGACCAGTCCACATTTTTTTTCTTTACACAGATATTTCATTATTTCAAACAGTATACCCTAAGCCAAAAGCAGGAGTAAGTCACCTCTGACAGGCTCTCTTCCATCAGAGATATGAAAGTCATCCCAGTTTTTCTTCAGATGTGTGACAGAATGAGGTTCCTGCGGGCTCCCTCTGGCCAGATGCTGCATGGCTCACCCTTACCTCCTCAGCACCGGGCCTTGTCCACCTGCCACTGCTGCTGCTTATTACATAAGACATCAATCACCGCAATGCACTTTCTGCCCATCAGTATCGGTTTGACTCGCTTGTCATCTGCACAGTAGTTCGTATATTTGTGATGGCGTTCAAAGATATTAGGCCTGTGCTGTGGCAGCTGCTCTTTCCACACCCAGAGGAAAAATGATCAGAGGAGGGATGGAAAAAAAAAAGAGCAAAGCCCACGGCCATTGGCAGCTCCTTTCAGAATTTAGCCCTCAAT
Source organism: Gallus gallus (assembly GCF_016699485.2). Lineage (NCBI taxonomy): Eukaryota > Metazoa > Chordata > Aves > Galliformes > Phasianidae > Gallus > Gallus gallus. Next base: position 19,902,155 of record NC_052572.1, read on the forward strand.
ATTTGTCACAGTGTGGAGATGGGATCAATACGGCCCTCACACTCTCACTTCATCATCTGCATCCCCAAGAGACTAAAACAAGTGACTGACCCCTGCAAGCAGCATTCCTCCTCCAGACTCCTGCTTTTCTTTGCAATAAATTGATGCTACCCCAGTGTATGTCCCTATATTCACTTGCAGTTCAGGGACGCTCTAATAATATTACAGAAGCACTGAATAGCTACTGACCCAAAAAATGTTATTCTGAAAATGCATGCGCTTCCTGTTTAAGATCCCAGTGATCACCCAGAAATAACATTAAACTGATTGGATATTTGCTCTGATGATCGGATGAGCCGAAATTAGAAAGGGTCATAGAGATCTTGCCAAACCTGGTGTATACAATATTAGACTAATTAACTGTTTCAGATTTCACTTAATGCAAACTAATTAGGAAATCTAGAAAAGCTGAGATCTTTCACCTAGTCATCCTAAAACTTCAGCAGCACTGCACCTGACACGCACCAATGTACATTAGTAAGGCAAAACTTAAGGGTGTGGCCCATTTTGACTCAAAGACTTTATATTTGTACAGAAAGCCCAAAGTTTCTACCTCAGTGTTTTTTATGGTGCTCTATATGTTCTTCTGTAGCTGTTGTTTCCTCTCGTTAAGTACACATGAACATGCTTCTCTGGGCTGAATCACAGGATATATTTCCAATAGAAGTTTCCACATTACTACAGCCCACAGCAACAGTGTGGAAACTTTATGAATAGCATCAGCTAGCTGAGATTGAACTGATGGTTCGGGATATTTCTTAGAACACCTACTGATTTTGGATGACTGTGCTCAGAAATAATAATTTAATCAAACTGAATAATACCAATAAAACTCTATAAATAATGTATGGCAAATAGTACATTCTTTAATCTAGACAGTCAGCATAATGAATTATTTGGATGAAAATAGGCATTATGTAGCAGAGAACAACAAATGGGTCTCCTTAAATCTCTGTGATTGCTGCAGATGCAGGTTTTGGCTCTTTATTGCTTTTATACAGATGCACAGTACTTACAGGACTGATATTCCCAAACTCCCCACCACCGTTTTCCACTGCTTGAAGTTAGAATTCTTTAAGAAAAGAAAACCAGTAACAATTCACACCTAAGCCTCAAAACAATTAAAATGCATGTAAGTTATGATGCTCAAGGAATTAATCACTCCAACAGATGGCTGGTGGGTTACTAATAGCAGTGAAGCAGACATTTGTCTTTTTTTGGAATCCCATACCTTGAAGACTGCAGAAATACCAATGGACTACCAAAAAACCAGTTTGCTGCATGCAAAGGGATCTGACTAGGGACAAATAATTAAAATGATCTAGAACACCAGTGAGAGACCATCTGGGGCAATTCAATCAGAATCCAGATACTCATCTTTCTTTGGTCTCTATCCAGAGAAATGCCATGAAATAGCATCAGCAGAGGGTTGTTGGCCACATCCTCACAGGCTGTCTTGCCTACAGTAACAGCCACAGCCACCCTGCAATGAGAAGTTGCCTCCTGTGTTTGTGAAGGCAGCTCTTGGAAACTGGGAAGCAGAAATGCACCTTGCTCTCAGCAAAGCATTTCAAACAATCCTTTTTTTAGAAGGGTTTGAAGATGAACTCCCTTTAAACATTTTTCCAGAGCTGAAAGGACAAGGAGCAGGGGAGGACCAAGGGAAATATTCTCTCTTGTGCACAAATGCACGCACAAACACACATACGCACTGTATAGACAAACACACACAGACACACACAAGCACACTATACACATAGGTTTGGTTCTTAATCTGTAAACAACACTTCCAGGGTCAATTTGAATTCCCATCCCACACTGTGGGATGGCCAAAGGGCAGGGAGCCCGTTCCCCTCAGGGGGCGCAGGTGAGTGCTTTTGAGATACTTCCAGTAGCAACATAAGGCCGTTGCCACAGCAGGGCAGATTCAATTCGTAGATTAGCATATGAATGCCTCTGAACTGCTTCTAGAATCCAGTCTATCACCTTCACTCTATTCCCTGTAATTTAGCATGGAACACCAGGGGTTCCTCTGGTTGGAGCCTATGCATGGCTGCATATTCCAGCTCAGGCTCCAATGTAGTATGGTTCAGAGTCCCACACAGGCTACACGGGGCTCACAATCTCTAAAACATTAATTTGCAAATTTTAAAACTTGGTACTTTACAAATGCAGTAAACAAAGTATAACAAGACCCGTGGTCCAACTTAGAGAATGCATGCAATGTGGGACAGAGCCATATTCTAACAAATAACATAGCAAATAAATCAATAAATAATTTATTTCTGCAAACCCCATTTTTCAAGAAGCACTTTGCTAGAACTTCTATCTCCTTAAGTGATAGCCAACTGTCACATATCGCTGTGACAGTCTCACCCTACAGTAAATGTGGTTATTAGAGCTTCCGTTCAGTTAGAAAGCCCAAAGAGGCTTCTTACAAAATAGAGATTTTGTAGGCATTCAGGCAGTATTCGGGAAGACCAAAAAGCAACATACTGTTTGCAGAGGTCTTCCACAGCTGCCAAATCAGAGAAATAGCTGATCTAGGTCATGTGGTTCAGGAGAAGAAGGGGAACCACCTGACAGGACGTGAGGTGTCTTGGCAAATCGCAAGCAGTGTCCGGAGTTCCAAAGACCTTTCCTACAGGCAGTGAAAGATCCAGCTGTATCTGCTTGACCCATAAGGAAGCTGGAAGTTGAAATAGAACAGTGAGGCATTTCCCTCAATGTAAACTACTAGTCTGGGCTGATAAATAACCATCACTGGTTATTTATATAATATATGTTTATAACCTCTGACAATGGTCAGAGGCTGTCCAGGGGGAGAAAGGGAACTGGTGAATGGAAAGTACTGCCTGCCCTCATCTTCAGATGGACAAGGAAGGTAAAAAGGCTTCAAAATACCCCACCTTTCTCTGAGTAGCAGGAAACACTACTGAGCCTCTTGTTTTGTTTTTTTTTTTCTTAAACTCAGAAAAAAACCAGCATATATAAACAAGGAACGTCTGTGTCTGGCATGACCTCCAGCCTCTGGCAGAAAGTGCTCCTTGGTGGTGTACTTGGCAATGCATGGGGTGGGATGGCACTGTCTTCTGGACACCAGCACTGCAGTGAGCTGGAGGCAGTCAAATCCGGGGACATTCTAGGCTGGAGAAGGGCAGTGGTGACGTCCCAGTTCTTGTTGTCATGACAAAACAGATAGGGGCAGTGACTGTGACAAACAGTTCTCTCAACACTGATATTCTGCCTGGAGATGCTGAGATGAGATGTCCTCATTTGTACTTTTGGGGCTTACCAGCTTGAAGACAAAATAGAAGAGAATATACAGTTCCTGTTCTTCAGTAACAACCCACACAGAACCTTATTTACACTTGCAAGTATAAATGCTGGTGAGTTGATTGCCTTCTGTTTGACAAAAGACTTTCTAGAGTCTTTCTGATGCACAGGATACTTAAGCCTGCTTTTAATATCCCAAAGTGATCTCCTAAAAACCTCACACTTTCGTGATACAACTGTAAGATAATCAACAGAAATTTGATTCTCCTGCATCAGAAATATCCTCTTTGTCTCTTGCCAGCTCCTCTTGCATCTCTGATCTTCATTCCTGTATTTCTGTACAAAAGTAGTTAGTAAAAGCAGCCACAGCTGACTTTACACTCACCAGGAAGCACGATGATAAATTTTGCTTAATTGATGGTGTGAAAACAATCTGAATGTCTGGTTTTAATAACCACTTGAAAGAAACAGGAGCATAATTGTTTCTGGAACAAAGAATAATTGCCTTTAAAAGAAACTTCCTCTTTACAAAGAGGACGGAGACAGTGCTGAGAGACAGCTGACCTAGAGCAAAGGGGTGTCATTTATATTTAGAAGTGCATTTTAGTCCTGTAAGGTCAAAACAGACAATGGGGAAGCAGAAGACAAGAAAGCAGCAGGGCACTTGTCTTTCCATAGACAGAGGTGGTGATCTCCACTGACGCTGCCACCCCTGGAGCACAGCACCCAGTCCCTTCCCAGCCTCTGTGGTGGGGATCCTCACTGTCAGCCTTCTGCAAAATGGACCTGCATGCACAAGAAACTTTTTTGTATTGAGTCTGTGGGAATGGGACCCCCATGGGTGGACTTGATTTGTATTTTTTCCACACTGTATTTTATTTCCTTTAAGGAACTTTGAGTCCTCCCATTAAAATGTCATATCTTCATTCTGCACAGAAGCTCTGAAATGCAGTCCTGTTTCCACTTCTGTTCTCTCCTTATGTACAAAAAGAGAGAGAGAACACACTAAATGGAAACATGTGGATCACTCTGAATGTATTAAGTTGTATAGACTACACCTATAGATCTAACTCAAGTTTATAGCCCCAACAATGATGGACAGAGCATCAGCAACCCTCCAGGTCTCTAGCAAGAAGCTCAGGGTAGATGGCCAGGAGTCTCTGGAACATCTTGTGTGAATCTTCAGATGTATGACTTCTTGCTTCCAACCCATCTCTCAGCTCAGGGATGTGCTGGTAAACACAGTCTTGGAAGCAGCACCAGCAAAAGAAGCAATGCCAGCTACTCTGCAGTTTATTAGATATCATGGGATGTCTGAAAACTCTGCCTCTTCAGAGCAGGTGACAAGTTCCATGCTTGCTTAAAAATCGTAAAGAAGCAAATTCAGTGTTTAACCTTCAAGTGAAGGTTAAATCCTAAAAGAAAGTGAGCCTAAAAAAAAATACAGAAAACAAAAAAATAAATGAGCCCCACTGTGTCTTTTTTTTCAAGGCTTGTACTTATTTCTGAAGAGCTGTTTGAACTGAAGGAGGCAGAGGGACCCTCCTCAACCATGATCCTGGAAAAGACATTCACTATGTTGTGAAAATGCATCCTCATTCTACCTTCCACCCCCTCCCAGGGATCTTCCCCTTAGCCCTTTGGGAAAAAAAGGGAGTGAGAATAGCGATCCTGTGTTGGGGAGATGAGGTGCATCCTGACATGGTGCAGACTGTGCTCCTGGATGATGCAGTACCCTGAGCTTCTTCTTCCATGTTTGGTTTCCTGCTGCACGGGGCACTGCTTGTAATTCAGGAACAAGATGCTTACTTCAGTTTAGGAATGCTAATGCCAATGCAAGCGGCTGTGAGTGTCATTTCAAGAATCCCTAACTGGCTTTGTTTTCAGTCCACAGCATTTCTGCTGTTAATTAAAGGGCTGTGCTCAGGAGTTATGCATATAGCCATATTTTTTTAAAAAAGATCAGTCAATTCATTAAGATAAAATCTACATAAGCAGAGAATCCCATTGTAGTGTTTGATACAGCCTGGAGGGAAGAGGAGAAAAGGCATACAATACAAAATAATTAGATTTTGTAGCATTTTCTGAGTGGGGAGTATTTTTTTATGCAATAAATAATCAACCCTAATGGAATATCTTGCCCTTTTGTCTCGGCCATGCTTCCATTTATTCATCATTATGACCCCTTTAAATGCTTCACTGCATAACATGCAACCAAGAGCTACATATTAGCTTAGAGCACACATATAATTTTTATGGAGTGATCCCTGTGTTTACATTTTCAAAATGCTCTAAGCTTTGCTCCAACACAAATGTCATTCAACCAAGCACGCAACATGAAATCTAGCTATTTTATAGATTGAAGGATTACTAAAACTTTTATAAACTGAGGAAATCTGCAAATGAATTTTTACAGTTAGGAGAGTAGCACGGTTAGGATGGTACTTTACAGGTGTTGCAGTTGGAAAGATTATCATGGTGAAAAAGAAGAAAAGCTTACCCACATCCAAGAATCTAGGCTTGTGGCAGAAAACTCCAAAAGGAGCCATCTTCAGAAAGAGATCCTTCCCTACTTGCAGTCAGCCCTTAAATGGAGTCTAGGAGAGGTGTACCCAGGCTCCACACCTTCCGGTTACACAGCAGAATTGCCTCCACCTGTGCTCCCAGGGCTGACCCAGTCCTTGCCTCAGGTGATCTTTCAGTGGTTCAGGCCGTGACTTAACAGCTCCCATACAGAATTACTGTCTGCTGAACTACTTAGGGAACATGCATTACTGGTTGCATACTGTGTGCCTATTCTTTAGAACACACAGGAACAATTCATTCAGATATGTTTTTCACAACTGAATTTAGGTTTTAACTTTATAAACCTACTAAACACACTCAACATAGAGAAAAGTACACTTGTACACAAAGCCATCAAGTTACTTTAAATGAACAGTACTGCTTGACTGAATTTTTGTGAACTGCAAGTACAGGGTAAACGTCCGTCTAAATAGTCAATATGCTGTATATTGGTTTGTGATATGTATCAGTATATTAGAGTGTGGCTATTATGTTTGTACTCCAGGAAGATATTACAGGAATTACTGTAACAGAAGGAAAGGTAGTTACAGTCATCTAACATCATCCTGGTATAAAGTTGTGCAAGTTTCTTAGCTGTTCAAGAGATTGAGCAATGTTCTCCTATTAGCTCAACTAAGGGTCCAATATAAGCTGTGCTGTTTGATCAAGCAATGGAGTTTTTCATTTATTTGTAATTTATCATGGTTTCTTCAACACTTCTGAATATATTTTTGTGTGGTCAAGGTAAGTTTAGCCATCCGAAAAGACAGTTTGCAAACTACACCAATGGATGGAAACACCAGTTAACTCATTTCAGATTCCAGTATTCCTTCTTTCTTTGTCCTCTGTGCTCCACCTCCAGGTTTCTAAGCTCCAAACTTGACCTTTTTTCTTCCAGAAGGCTAGATCCCAAATTCACTGCTGACATAGGTGAAGCTCTAATTAACTCAATGGGGTTGCACCTGCTTGTGTCAGCAGTGAGTCTGACTCAACATCCCTAGTGAGCAAAATGCCACATTACCTTTGCTGAGCAGGATATTTCAAATAAAACATTAGCAAAAACAATTAACTTTAAGCCATTAATTCCACTGAAGCTACTTTCAACCTCCTAAGGATTGAAGTCAATTCCCACTAAATGTCTTTGGCTTAATAGATTCTGATGCTTTGGTATGAAATATATCATTGAATGAGACTCAAATAAGGAGTAACATATTGTATTTCTATATATAAATTATACTTTAGTACACATCTGGCAACTTTTAACAATAATACTTAAGAAACTATTAGCAATGGAGGAGATCATACAGGACATAGCATTATAGAATACCTATAAATTTTGCAACTGAATTATGTGTAGCTCTAATACTGCACTCAGTTATAATAGACTCTTGTAATTCATTAGCTTCCCATTTTACATCAGTAGAGGTGGAAGATTTAGCAGTAATATGGTTCTCTCATTCATTCTCTTTGGCACAAACAGATAGTAACAAATCTGGATGAGTGCAAGATATGGATGAAGTCTTGCTCCCAAGTTTTTCTTTACAGCTACAAAATGAAAGGTGTCAACATATTATCTAAAGAATTAGAAAGCCCGAGTTCAGCTCTTTGCAGGTACATGTGGACCAGCAACTTTGTGACTGCACTGGTGGTGTCTGGTTGATTGGCAGTGTTTAGAAGGCCCAGGTGAGATGCATGTTTTTCCACTTCAGAAAAAAAAGGATGCAATTAATGGATTCTCCTAGGTCAGACCCCAGTGCAGGGTTTGTAGGCAGTCAGTAGGAAATGCTGAAGAGAGAGATGAGTGTGGAATCCCGTTTAACTCCAGGGCTGCCGATTTCTCTGCCTCATACACAGCAATTCCTCCTATTCACAATTTGCAGCCCTGAAACTTCCCTGGCACTGTATCTTCTAACCACAAGAAAGTGATAATCTTTTCCTCTATCAGAAAGTCAGAACAGAAGGAGGGCAGCTATGAACTTTTTTTTCTACTGGTTCTTCCCTGGATGCTCCATAGGGAAGACTTGAAGTTCCCACACCATCCAGGGGGACATTTCTCTCCCATCCTTACCACAGGAGCACATGCCAAACACTACATCTTAGATTCATCTCTTTTCCTTTCAGATATTTACTTAGAGCCTGCAAACCCTGGCTGTTGTAGCAAGAGACAAGGAGAGAAAAAAAACCTTTCCTTTTCTTCTCCCTGTGCTGCTTAGCAGTTTTTCATATGAGCAGACAGAAAATCCAACACGCAGTGAAAAGAACTGAATAAAAGTTTTTCACCACTTAGGTGACAGTGGCAACTATTAGGAATCTGAGTGCTTTAATCATAGTGTTCTCCCAAAGGTAAGCACAGCTGCCTAATTCCATGAACATTTGCACATTGACTAACGTGGATAAATCATAATCAAGAGGAATATTAACAAAAGACTTCAATAAAATAAAATAATATAAAATAAAAAGCCAAAAACAAGATACAAGGACAAGGTAGTTGGCCAACAGATGAAAAAATATTGATCAAGACAAGAAGCATACAATGAATAACCTTTAATTCTGTGCCTCATCCTTTCTGAATGATCTTTTTCTCTTTTTCCCAAGGAGAGAAGAACCTGTCTGCTTTGAGGTTCTTTCCTTTGTACCCAGAAAGGCCTGGAGATGAAGGTTTGTATTTACTAGGTAGCAGCCCAGGAGAACTATTTGGATAATTTCCTTACTCTAGGATACTGTCTTACTCCCCAAAGGATACTTGAATATGAAAAACTTCAAAATTTAATATTGATTTAAGTTTTTAACTATCCTTTAACCATGACCCAAGGTCTTCTGTACATCAAAATCAATCGAAGGCAATGGCAAAGGATATAATCAAAAAACTCTTCCCGCTCATGGAGCAGCTGTCATTGCTGGGTCTTGCAGTGACAGCTCACACACTGAGCAGAGCCAAGTGTGAGTGCTTGTGGGTGATTTACCCTAACAGAACACCTCCTAATAAAGCAACACCCCATACGGCACTCCTGCTAGAATTCAGGACTATTATTTCCAACAGCTGTATGTATTCTGTTGGGATGTACTCAAATCCGTCTTGTTTTAATAATTATTTCTGACATGTTACTTACCAGATTTCATGTTTCCTCAGAGAATAGATTAAATAGGCAGTCCACATTAGAAATACTGATGGAGACTGAAAAGAACTAAAACCTGAGGTCTGCTCTGGGCTGAACCCAGAGATTCTACAAAGACAAAAACTGGTGATTAATCCTAACAAGGTTTTGGTGGTGTAGATTATTTGAGTCCAGACACAGAAGATGCCTCTGAAGTTCAGGGTCAGTGTTCTCTACCCTGTCTCCTCAGTCCCTGAGGTGGACAGGGAATGCCAGGAAACCTACTGAGAGTGGGTTGGGAGCAGATGCTGAGCAGCATAATTTTCAAACAGGGTGCTGAGAAAGGAGGGGAGGATGTGGACTCAGTGTGATCCCAACACATGCTTGGGGCCGGAGGGCATTACTCCAGAATATTGCACTTTTGTGTAGCCTGGCAGTATATCTCTACCTGGTTAAATCAATGAACATTTTGTAATTGATTTCTGGGATAGCTGCAAGAGTCTGTATGGTTTCATCCATCAATTGCTTTTGTACTCACCTCATTTTAAGCACATTAGCAGCTTGATTGAAGACAGTGGCACCATTCAGATACTTAAAATGAGTTATGTTCTTAAGTACCTCAATGAATTGAGGCCTTAATGAACATTGTTAATGAATGTGTGATCCTCTGAGCTTTGGAACATCTTCAGATATCACTGCACAGTCACCTGAGCTCTGTAGAAGCCCTTGTTGTCACCAGAAGGAGGTTACCTCTCCCTTTCCTTTCCATTAAACTGCTGTTTGACTGTCTGATGAATGTGAAGATTCTTTACCAGGGGAAACTTTTAAACTTTAGCATGCATGTAAACTAACCCGAATGCCTTCAAACCAAACCTTATTTGCAAATGATAGCGGATATACAATTAACAGAGAATCATAATGTTTTGTGTGGGTACCACCTAGTGGCAAAGGAATGTGATTTCCATGTGTTAATGGAAAGATTACCCATGTTCTAGAAAGAAGATCCTATTAATTAAGTGCCAAAATATTTTGAATTTGTTTGAAGTTTGTGTTTAAATTCAGTAGGCTGTTTCAAGCTGCATGCCTAAAGCCCACACTGACGTGAAGTTTCCAGAAACATCTTAATGATTGTGGAGAACTTGGTACAGCACTGACTGAAGGCTTTTACAATGGGGACGCCAATTACACAGCAACTGTCACAGTCAGAGAGGGCTATGCAAACATAAGGTAATGCAGTGAGGCATGTACAGCCAGTCCAGTGGCTTCAAGGTTAATGCCAGTGCACAATTGTGATTCACTGCAGTCACAGTTCTGAGTGCCTGGCAGATCAGATGCAATGGTATGAAAAGGAGAGGAGAAACCACAACAATGATTTCTATTTAGATAGGGGAAGTCGAGAGTATCATACAAGAAATTCTTTGTTTTCTGTTTGTTAACCCTAGAATTGTTTCATTTGTCTGGAGTCCTTATACTGAGGTGTAAATGTCAAGTTTTCTGGTGGGCCCTTGCAATTAAAGGGAATGAGAATTTGAAGCGCAAAGCACCCAGAGGACTGTATGAAAATGTCTCTGAATATGGCAAGATGTTATTTAGCCAAAATAAAAAAAAGGCACTGTGAGATTGTAACTCAAAAGAAAACTAATGCCATCACATTGCAAGCATAATAACCGATTAACGTTCGACTTGAAAATTGTTAGACATTAATTTTTATATGCCATACAATAAAATTTTCAATTATAAAAGGCATAAAAGTGACTCTTAACTGTCACAAGCAGTCAGTCACTTTTTCCAAGCAGGCAGTTGTGTGCCCATGCTTTGCCACTTGCAGGGGTGTCATCAAACCAGCAAGAAGGCATGGGCAAAGCAACACAGCAAAAAATTGCAGTTCGGGCTTAGAAAAAGAAAGGAACCCAACTGTCCTCTTGAACAGGGATGAGGGAACTTCAGGCAGGGAAGGAGGGATCTCATTGCTCTGCTCCACAACACTTTCTCACCTCTAGTAAATCAGCAAACTGCTGCCTGAAGACAATGCCTTAGATCCTGACCATGGTGAAATCAATACCAAAATCACTGGTAACTGCACTCGTGACACTTCTACCTTATGACATACATTTCTCTTGAGTAGGTTTCTGAATCAATATAATCTAGTGAAGCTGATTACAAAGAAAGGGTATTCAAAGTCCTAAGAGACTGTAGTTTGCAATCTGTGGGGATTATTTCATCAGTTTCTGGTCTGTTGTAGTATTCAGGTGATTATCAACTTCAACTTCTGTTTAGGAAAGATACTAACAATTATATTTCATGAAGCTGCTGACTAATTACTACTCACTTTTTTAAGAACCACACATCAGTAGATTGGAAATAACCTATGAAACAAATAAAGGCAGAAGCTCAAGGAAACAGAAGAAAGAATTTTGCATCAAAATCACAGAATCACAGAACTGCAGGGGCTGGAAGGGACCTCTCATTGAGTCCAACCCCCCTGCAAAGCAGGCCCCCTACAGCAGGCTGCACAGGTAGGCGTCCAGGTGGGTCTTGAATATCTCCAGAGAAGGAGAACCCACAACCTCCCTGGGTAGCCTGTTCAGTGCTCCATCACCCTCACTGTGAAGAAGTTCCTTTGCATATTGGTGTGGAACTTCCTGTGCTTCAGTTTGTGGCCATTTCCCCTTGTCCTATGACCACACACTGCTGAAAAGAGTCTGGCCTCGTCCCTTTGCCTCCCACACCTTAGGTATTTACAGACACTGAATAGATCACCTCTGAGTCTTCTTTTCTCAGCTGTCTGTTATGAGAAGGGTTAGCAATAGCAGTACCAGTTTGTCTTGAGGTTGCATTTCTATACTTGAGCAGCTGTAAGTGACAGTGTAACATCCTGGACAAGAACATCAGGTCAAAGAACTCTTGCACCTAATTGAGCAGGAAGGTAAAAAAAAACTGAAGCAAAAATATAGAGAAGACTCAGAGTGTTTCACCTTAGACTGACAAACAGAACTCTCTATTTGCAGCCTGCCTGGGACAGTCTTATCATTTAATGATATTCCCAAGTCTGGAGCATCCAGCACAGAAAAGGCATGGAGCTGTTGCAGCAGGTCCAGAGGAGGGCCATAAAGATTATCAGAGTGCTGGAGCACCTCTTCTACAAAGAAAGGCTGAGAAAGATGTGTTGTTCATACTGGAGAAGGCTACAGGGAGACCTCATTGCAGCCTTCGAGTACTTAAACAGAGCTTGTAAACAGGAGGGAGAGTGACTTCTTATGTAGCCTAATAGTGTTAGGACAAGGGGGAATGGCTTTAAGCTAAAAGAGAGGAGATTTAGGTTAGATGCTAGGAAGGAATTCTTTACCCAGAGGGCAGTGAGGTCCTGCCACAGGTTTCCCAGAGAAGCTGTGGATACCTTATCCCTGGAGGAGCTCAGGGTCAGATTGGATGGGGCCCTGGGCAGTCTGAGCTGGTGGGGAACAGACCTGAACACAGCTGGGAGTTGGAACTAAATGATGCTTAGGGTCCCTTCCCACCCAACCCATTCTTTGATTCTGTGATACTATGATTCTAAGGGAAACGTCATTAGTGACATATAAACTGTAGTATAGACCCAGAACACAGAAGAAGTTCTTATGTAACACTAAACTTGAGTTCTATGCAAACTTCAGGCAGAAAGTAAAGTGTTTCTAAAAAACAAGCTTCTCTTAACGACTCTTGATACTGCACAGGAAGACAAGACATCCATCCCTGAGAAGGAGGCTAAAGAAATTCAACCATCTGGCCATCTCTTCCACTAGGAGGAAGCACTGTGTGCACCTGCAGCATACCCTGTGAATTCCCACATGTCCTCTCCTAAGTGAAGCTATCAGACAGAAACAAACCAGCTTAAGAAACAAAGGCCAATGAAGAAAAAATTTCATTCTTATTTCTCAATGACAAGAACATGAATCACAGGGACCCCAGAACTTACTACTTATTCTTATTTTGAGCAAAATGTTCTTCCAGTCGCAAGGGACTTCATAAACACTTTGAGATGGTCAGTCCATGAGCTGTCATCCTCCTCCTAGACCCCTTCAGTCCAAGATACCTCAGAAGTATCTCTCAAGTGTCAACATTGACTTCATATTTCAGCTCTGTTAGTTCAGCAACATGTGTCTTTCATAATGTAAATATATGTTTTACAAAGTTTTGCTCTACTCAGTTACATAAGCACATCTACATTACTTATAACTAACTGATAGCTTGCTATTGCTCATGTATTGACCTGGACAGAGTGGAGAGCTGAGCAGGGAGGAAATAGATGAGGTTTAACAAGTGCAAGTGTAAGGTCTTGTACCTGGGAGGGAGTAACTGCAACTATCAGTACAGGTTGGGACATGACCGGCTGGAGAGGAGCTCTGCAGCGAAGGACCTAGCCGTCCTAGTGGCCGTGAGCCAGCAGTGTGCCCCTGTGGCCAAGAAGGCCAATAGCATCCTGGGGTGCATTAAAAAGAGCATGGCCAGCAAGCTGAGGGAGATGATCCTCCACCTCTACTCTGCCCTGGTGAGGCCACATTTAGACTACTGTGTCCAGTTCTGGGCTCCTCGGTTCAAAAAGACAGAGCTGTCCTAGGAAGAGTCCAGTGGAGGTCCACGAAGTTGATTAAGGGCCTGGAGCATCTCAAGTATGAGGAAATGCTGAGTAACCTGGGCCTGTACAGCCTGGGGAAAAGAAGACTGAGAGGGGATCTGATTTATGTTTATAAATATCTAAAGGGAGGTGGGAGGCAAATGGATGAGGCCAGGCTCTTCCCGGTGGTGTGTACCAATAGGACAAGGAGTAATGGTCTAAAACTTGAACACTGGAAGTTCCATATTAACATGCAGAAGAACTTCGTTACGGTAAGGGTGACAGAGCACTGGAACGGGTTGCCCAGAGAGGCTGTGGAATCTCCTTCTATATCAATATTCAAGACCCATGTGGACACCTACCTGTGTGATGTATTGTAGGGAACCTGCTTTAGTAGGGGGGTTGGACCTGATCTCTTGAGATCCCTTCCAGCCCCTGCAATTCTGTGTTTGCTTGGAGGGCATTCCAGAGGGCTAGATTTTCACTCAGAAAGCGAATCAAAGCCTCAA